>NC_134541.1:91361466-91663397 GCF_050624435.1 Tenrec ecaudatus | reverse complement strand
CTCAGAGCAGCTCTGGTTCTAGAAAATCCCACAGAAATAATTTTACCAACCTGGGCCTTCAGCCCTCACGCCAAACTTAACACGTTTCTAATCCACACAATGTTTACAGCTTTGGGTTTTCATCCCTCTCCTTCTTCCAAGAGACCAAGGAGAATGGAGTGTTTGAGCAATATCCAGGCCACATGACCATCTTTCTCAGTTCTTAACTCACCTTTTCCTCTCTCAAGCACAACTTTAATGTTTCCATGAGTGTCCGTGGCTATGATAAAGAATACGTGTTATGGGAGGTAATCAGGGCCTGCGTCTTCCATAAACCAGTTGCCAAAGACCCTTTACAGATAGGTAATGGTAGGCCCATATGTTTTTCTTACCTATTGCTGCTTAGTGACTTTCAATCCCCTCGGTGTATTATTTGCTCATATTTTTGTAATTTGAGGAAGGTTTGGCTGGGGCAGCACATCTCCACTCCACGTGGCATTGGCCAAACCAGCTCAAGCAGCGAGACCCGGCAAGATGGGTTTGCTTTGGTTCATAGGTCTAGGGCCTGGGTTCTTGCTGTTGCATTGGCTCCCCAATTTCCCTCCATGTGATCGTATCATGTGCTTGCCTTTAGCTTCCTCACAGCAGGGTGATTTTCAAGATAGATTTTTTGTCAGGATAGTTGGGCTGTAGGCCCAGTGAAAAAATCCCCTAAAGGGATGAAATTGAATGCAAAATTTAATACGTGACTGCCAAATATCCCCCAGAGCACACAAGTTGAAACCACAAGACTTCTCCCTAAGAGAGGTTCCTTGTAGCTTTTGATTGTCTTCTAAGTCCCTTTTCTTTTTCCACAATAATGTCTGGGTTGCTTTATCAATCATCTTCTTTCTTTTTATGTAGCACTATCTCTGGCTGTTTAGTCCAAGCCAATGCAGTTCCTTCCCAAAGTTACTGGGTTTCCCTTGCACTGGATTACATGATGCATTCAATTTTATGAAAGCCATGTCCCCACATCTCTCTGAAATGGGTCCCTCTCTGTTTTAGGCTGCAATTCAGCCTATTTAGGCTGTAGCACAGCCTTCTGGAGACTCTTAGAAAACCTTTTGTGTACACGAGACTGTCTACAAGGCACTGGATTACAATCTTTTGTGATCTTAGTACAGGGCATGAAAGCTATCTTCTTGATCTGATCCAACACAGAAGCCCTGCTCATGCCATTCCTATTATGGGACATTATTTTTTGGCAAGAAAGACTTGGGGTTGAAAAATAGGTTTTGTTAGGCAGATAGGCAGGAATGAGATGTCCATTGACGCATGCCCAGGAGAACCAAGCATAGAACAAAAGCCTAGGTTTTCCCGCTGGTGGGTACGGATGGGCGTTAAACCTGGATCAGCCCACCTGGGCCAGGTGATTGCAATTCAGCCAATGGGATCGACCTGGGGTCATTCACCATGCCTCCCCCCGGGAATCCTTGAAAAGGCAGGAGCGAGGGGGAGAAAGGAAAAACTGGGGACAGGAACTGGGGAGAGAACTTGAGAAAGAACATGAGACAGGTCTTTTTTTGGAGGAAAATTTAGGAGAGAGATCTTTGCGTGACCTCGAGCAGACTCTGCCAGGCTGCATGGTGGGGAGGAATCCTAGGGGTGGCGCGTAAAACCTGAAACTTCTTTTAACTTTCATTAAACTCACTTGGATCACGAGCCAGGCTTTGGCGTGAATTCTTTCTCATGCAGAGCCAAGAACTGAGATGTAACTCTAGCCCGGAGAGAGATCTTACAGTTCATATTTAAGTCCAGCAAGTCCCTGCTCCTTCATAGTTCATATTTTCTGCTAAAAAAAAGCACACAACTAAACCCCAAACAGAAGTAACTTCTTTAGCTTTTCTTTACCCTTCTGTAGTTTATAATTATTTGTCTGTTGCCTCCATTGTTAATGACGCTGAGAGTTCAGATTCTAGATAAAGCAGAAGAATGTCACTGCCACCCAAAATAGTTGTTCTTAGTGTTAGTTGGTGCCCAATCAATCCCTGCCCATCCACTCACTTGCTGCCATTGAGTCAATTCTGACTCATGGCAGCAGAGTATACTTGCCCTGGTAGGTTTCTGAGACTATACATATGTACAGTAGAAAGCTTCAGCTTTCTCTCTCAGAGCAGCTGGTAGTATTGAACTGCTGACCTTATGGCTAGCAGGACAATATGTTACCAGGGATCCTTTTCAAGACTGTGCCCTTTCAGAAACAGATCACCAGGCCTGCTTTCCTAGGAACCTGTGGGTGGGTTTGAAGCATCAACCTTTTGGTTAATAAGCAAGTGCTTAACAAATGGGCTTTATCCTGGTTTGGAAAACCTAAGTCACTGGTCTTTTGCCTAAAGAGTCACTTTCAATGGCCCTGGCTTGTTTCATGGGAAGGGCCAGTTCAGGGGCTCCCGGACAGATGGTGGGGTAGGATCCTTATTTAGTAGGGCCTTATTGGGTGGGGTGGCAGGGAAGTGTGTGTGTGCTGTATGTGTGTGTAATCTGCATCTTTATCAAATGCCCCCCCCCACTCAAATGAGAAACACTGGCCCCAATTGTCCTCTGCCTCTCTTGTTGCTGCCTTTTTTGGGATTTTTCTGGCTTTTAGCAGCCCTGGAGGCCCCTCCTATCTAGGCAGGAAAAGGAGCCAATAAATAAGTTCACACTAAGGTGCTAGAGAGTGATAACAGCTAATCCCTTCCAAGGGCAATTGCTCTCAGAAAGAAAGACAAAAAAGAGAGAGAGAGCGCTCAGGGGGTTGGGGGGAGCAATTTAATTCCAATGAAGAGTGTCTCCTGGAAGAGTCCTACACTTTGTCGCTGCAATGGGAGTCATATATGAACATGTGTGTGTGTGTGAAACCCCTCGCATCAGTCTCTTCTTCTGCTTTTGTGTAAATTGGACTTTAAACACATTCTCTAGGAAGTGTTTGAATGCCTCTGTTTATGGAAGGTTATTGACAGAAGGGGGATTTTTGTCTCTTTTGTTCAGTGAGAGAGCCCCAAGGTCTGGCATTTAATAAGTAAGTAGCAAGCTGGTTGAATGAATGAGTGAATGAGTGAGTGAGGTAAAGAAGCCTTCAGCAGCCTTCCAGGTCGAGACTGGCCCCCTCAGAAGCCTGGCTCTTGTCTAAAGTGAGGTACACCTCTCCCCCTTCCCATTTCATGCTTCCCCGTGGTCTGCCTGGGATTGAGCTGAAAAATGATTTTTTATGCATGTCATCCTCATTATATCATTATCCCTCACAGCAAAGCTCTCTGACCACCCTGAAGACCTGCATTTAATGTGAGGAAAGGTGATTTAATGGAGTGGAGAGCGCAGCATAAAACAGACAACCCTTTCAGAATAGCAGAGCAGGCTGTCCCTCCAAGGGGAATGGGACAAAAAGGGAAAAGAAAAGAAAAATGGCGAGGGAGGGGGGGGCAACTCTCACTCTCCTAATAGGCTGAAATAAGAAGTCATTTTGGTCAACTGCATCAGAAGACAAACCTGAAAGGGGCCCCTTGCCCTCCCCGCCAGCACATAACTGACTTACCATGCATTTTACCGTGGAGCTGATTATGCGCTGAATTGTGGCAGACGGGGAGAGTTTATTGACATATGGTCTCCCTTCACACCTTTTGTTACAGCCAGACATCAGGGACTGAGCTGCAGGATATTAAAGGATTTGGAAGCGTTATCAAGGAATGGTACATATTTATCAAAACCAGGGTGATATTACAAAGCTGGGTTGCTGCTACACCTGGGTGTGTTATGTGATTAAAAATAATGACAATGCATCCTCTTGATGAATTTTGCACCTGGGCGAATACTGAGCAGGTCTGCTGGACCACCCTTGGTCGAGAATTCACACGTAACAACCCCTTTGGTCTCAGAAGAAAATTGTGGCTGCTAGCTCACACTTGGAATCCAGGTAGGGCAATGTTTAAGCACTTCACTGTTAACCGAAAGAGCAACACTTGGAATTCACCAGCTATCCCGAGTGAGAAAGATGTGACCATGTGCTGCCACAAAGATTACAGCCTTGGAAACCTTCTGGGAGGTTCTTTCCTGGCCTACAGGGTTGCTCGAGTCAGAATTGACTTGACTTCCATGGCATTGAGCTGTTTTGAGTTTTGAATGGCTGAATTGGAGACTTCACGATTGCAGGAAGATTTGAGAACAGCCTGAAATATGCAGGCGACCAGCCTTGCTTGCTGCAAGGGAAGAGGAGTTGAAGCACTTACTGATGAAGTTCAAAGATAATAGTCTTCAGTATGGATTACAACTCGAGGTTAAAAGAACAAGAATCCTCACCACTGAACCAATAATCAACATGATAAACAGAGAAAAGATTTAAATGATGAACCATTTCATCTTACTTGGACCCATCCACAAACAACGCTCATAGAAATATCTGTAAAGAAATCACTGGATAAATTGCTCTCAGTGAATTTGCTGCAAAAGACCTTTTAAACATTTTTTTGAACCAAGGTGACTTTGTCACCTTAAAAACTCAGGAGTATCCTATCCCAAGTCATGATTATTTTCATGTGGAAGCTGGAAAATGCATAAGGAAGTCCCACGAGAAGAATTGATGCATTTGAAATATGGTCCTGGTGAGGAATATTGAATACACCAAGGAACTTCTAGGAGAACAAACAAATCTATGTTGAAAGAACTACAGCCATATTGATTCTTAGAAGCGAGGATGGTGACATTTGGCTTCATGTACTTTGGGTGTTATCAGGAGGGACCAGTCCCTGGAGTTGGGCAGCATGCTTGGTCAAGCCAAAAGGAGGACAAACCTCCACAAGATGAGTTGACACAGTGGCTCAAATGTAGGAATGGCTGTGAGAAATGAGCAGGGCAGCGTGTTGTTTTGTTCTGCTGTACATAGAGTGGCCATGAGTTGGAACCAAATTGACAGCACCTGGTTACGCAATGGACTAATGGCAAGATCAACCATTCAAAACCACCAGCCACTCCTCAAGAGAAAGATGAGGCTTTTTTTACTCCTGTAAAGAGTCACAGTGTGAGAAAGTCACAGGGGGAATTCTACCCTGTCATATAGGGTCACTGTGAATCGGCATCGACTCTACGGACGTGAACGGCAACAACAACAACAACAACAACAAACGCACTAATGGTGGCTGGGTACATGTGCAGACACCCATCCACTCGCACTGGAGCTAAGTTAGTGGTTTCAGCGGGAAGCTTACCTCGGTGGTTTCCAGAACTCCCCTGGGCTGAACCAATTTACACCAGGTCTTTCAAATATTCCTGGTACCCCGGGCATCTCTCATTTCCCAGAGTTGGTTGCATGACTTAAGGCTTGATGATCATGGGGCCACATGAAGGACGCCTATGTGCTCCAACCACTGCCTTCCTAGAGAGTGCTGTGGACAATTGCCTTCAAGTCAGCCAGCTCCTGACTCATGCGGACTTCATGCGCTACAGAACTCAATGCCCACTGGTCCTGCCCCATTCCTTCAATGGGTTGTAGATTTGACCCCTTGTCAGCTGGGGGGTTTTCAGTGGCTGATGGCTTGAAGGAGTTCACCAGGCCTTTCCTCCTAGTCTGTCTGTAGGCAGAAAACATCGCTAAAATCTGTTCAGCATCATAGCAATATGCCAGCCTCCACTAGCAGTTAGGTGGTAGCTGTAACAGGAGGCGCACTGGCCAAGAATCAAACCCAAATTTCCTGCATGGCTAGTGAGAATTCTGCCATGGAACCACCATTTCCTCTCTCCTGGTTTCTAGTGTTTATGTATATAAGATTTCAGTACCTTCTAACAAGCAGTAAGTAAGACTGCACCACGGGTCACCTCTATGTAGCTCTCCCCCAAATTTTTCCACATGAATTATCAAGTGTGTGACAGTTGTAATATGTTTCTCTTTTTAAAAATTGCTGGGTGAACTTAAAACAGCACAAGGAAGTGCCAGCATAGCAAAATGATACCCACCTGCTTATTTATCTTAAGAAAAGTCGTGAATGCATTCACTCAGGTGAAAATATCATTCATGGAAAGAAGTGCCTAATGGTCACCAGGACCCATGGTAAATCCAGGCGTGGACATCTGATTCCAATCGATCAGACCTAGCTATAAATCCCTTATATGTCTGGGTAATTAAAAGCAAATATAAATTTTCAAAAAAATAATGTTGCATGGGATAGAAAGAGAATACATAACAACATCAGACATAAATATGCCTCAAGACAAACTCATTGTGCACATCCAGAATACATAATGGCTCTTGCTAAGATGCGTTTCCCACTAGAACCTACCCCAAGCCAGTAAAAGCCAGAAACTCTACAGGAAACTGTGGATTGTACTACTCTGAAATGGGAGCTGTGTCTCTAGACCGAATTTGGGGCTGTTCGTGCTGAGGACTCACCAATACCTGCTGCAGTGACAACAGTCCAGGTGAGAATAAGGAAATCTGGATGACAGCCAGGATATAGGAGCACTGAGACCTCAAATTGCTTCTAGGCGAGCATGGCCTAATGGGCTTCCATTTCTGCACCTCTGGCAGGAGGAGTTTGTTCTGGAAAGTAATGGTTTCTAAGGAAGTATTTCTTAAACTTTCACATGCATGCACTTACCCAGGTTCCTGGAAATCGGGCTGGGGGGCAGATTCTGATTTTGTGGGTTCAGGGTGGGGTTTAGGATCCAGCAGTTCTAGAGGCCCTGGCACTCTTGGGCTGTTAACCACAAGGACAGTAGTCCTAAACCACCAGCCACTCCTTGGGAGAAATATGAGGCTGTAGACTCCGGGCAAGAGTGACAGTCTGGGAAACCCACAAGGGCAGTTCTACCCTGTCCTGTAGGGTCACTATGAGTCAGCATCAACTCGATGGCATTAGCATGGGAGAAGCTAATGCTGATGTTGCTGGTTCCTTGACCTATCATACTTTGAGTGGCAAAATCCCAAGGGCCTTCCCGGATGTGATGGCCAAAAACAGTAGTGTTCACCCTTGGTCATACTTTGGAATCCCTTAGGAGCTTTCAAGCCTCCCATTGGCCTGGCCCCATCCCAGACCAATGAAGCAAGGCTTAGTGGAAGCAGGATTCAGGTCACTGTCAGTGAGAAAGCCCCCTTGGCAATGCCAACGTACAGCCAGTGCAGAGTCGAACTGGTCGACGACTCCACATGGTTCCATATACTTTGGTGAAGCCAGCTGTTTGGGCAAGGTTTTCAGAGTTACCACCCATGTAGACTTGTTGGTGATAGTGCATTAAATAGAGCACATGCAGTGCATTGCATGAGTGGCCTATGTCATGCAACCACATCAGGGGGATGTTGAGCCAATTTCTCTGGGAAATCAAGGGTGTTGGCTCCATCCTGAACGTTGGCAGGGTAATGGACTGACACAGAGGAAACTCATTCTCTTTGTGGCGGTGCACTAATGTGTTCTTCACAGAAGGCCAAGTCCATGGCTTCAGATGCAGATGCTCACGGGGCTGAGGGAGCAGGTCAAATCCTAAGTCCGAGGTGGGTGTTTGCATATTTACATGCCCTCACTGCCATCAAGTCCATTCCAACTCACAGGCCCATGGGACTGAGTAAAATGGCCCCCGTGGGTTTCTGAGACTGTGATTCTTTAGAGGAGTAGAAAATCTTCTCTTTCTCCAGAGGAGCGGTTGGCCATTCAAACTGCTGACCTTGAGATTAACAGTCCAACTCCTGACCACTCTTGCCATCAGAATTCTATTTATATACACAAGTATATATATATATATATGTCCTTTCCCAAAAGAACTCCACATTTTCAAATCATTCTTGACACTCATGGCCTTTTTTCCTTTATAGCCATGCCTTTGGTTGAAACACAGATATAAGAGAAATATTTATCTACTTATAGGGGTACAAAAGGAGCTTTGGTGGCATAGTGTTTGCATGTTGGGCTGCTAACACCAAAGTCAGCACTTAGAAACCACCAGCCACTCCGTGGGAAGAAGAGTCTGTCTACTCCTATAAAGAGTTACAGTCTCAGAAACTCACAGGGACAGATCTACTCTGCCTCATAGGGTCACTATGAGTCAGCATCACCTCCCTGGCAGTGAGGTAGATTTTGGTTTCATAGAGATACAAGTCAGTCCTGAGCTGCTAAAGACAAGGTTGGCAGTTTGAACCCACCAGCTGCAGAGAAAGAGGAGGCTTTCTATTCCCATAAGGCGCTACAGTTTCAGAAATACCCACAGGGGAAATTTTAACCTCTCCTGTAGGATCAATATGAGTCAGAATCGACTTATCGGTGGTGAGCAAGTGGAGGGGACCCTAAACAGGTTCCGGTGGACCTTAAGAGTTCTACTCATTGTGCATGCTCTGTAAAATGTAAACCAAGATTTTACTTTTGCAAACATTATTTTTTTCTAAACACGTCTAACTGTGAAACTATACTCGCATGCGGGTCTTTGAATCTGGTCAGTGGTCTGGGGAAGTGAAGGGCCCTGACACCCTTTGTTGTTGTTAGTGCTGTCCAATCATTCTGACATCACAGGGACCTTCTTTGCAACACAAGGCAGCACTGCCCGGTCCTTTGCCAGCCTCAGAGGTAGTATGTTGGAGCCCATGGTTTCAGCTACCGTGTCTTCCAGTTCACCAAGGAGTTTCCCCTTTGTGCTGCTTACTAAACCCGTTTCTGAGGAGTCCATTCCAACTCACGGTGACGCCGTGTGGGTCAGCACCACGGGACCCCACAGAGCTTTCAAAGGCTGGTCGTTCAGAAGTCAATCAGCAGGCCTTTCTTCTGAGGGGCCTTGGATTTGAACCGCAAACCTTTTAATCAGCAGTGGTTGAGCGTGCTAACTGTTCACATTACCCGGGGACACCCAACCCTTCTTACCCTCATCGCTTCATAGGTGATCCATCTCCAATCCAAGAGGGCAGAGAAGATAGATAATACAGCCTGAGCTGCGTATGTCAGGTCCAAACTTTTCAGTGTCATGGAACAAATAGCCAAAAACCTTGATGAAATGGCTGGGAAAACTCAGTCCAAATCATTCCAAAGAAATGAGTAGCGGTGCACTCTTGGGAACTTGCGCTGTGACAGCAGCCACCAGGAAGACCCCGGTAGTCCAGAGCCTTGCCACCCCAAATATGGTCACAGACTAGCAACATCAGGAGCTTGTTAGAAGTGCAAATTCTCAAGCCCTACACAAGGCCCGCTGAACCAGCGTGTGCAATTTACCAAGACCACCAACGGATCGGGGTACCTGTGAAAACCAAACCAAACCCATACTCACTGCTGTCCAGTCGAGTCAGACTCAGAGCAGCCCTATGGGCCAGGGTAGAGCTACCACTGTGCATTCCCAAGACTGTAATTCTTTAAAGGAGCAGACAGCTTGTTGTTCTCCTTCAGAATGCCTGCTAATTTAGAACTGCTAGTTTGGTGGTTAGCAGCCCACTGCCTAACCGCTAGGCCACCAGGGCTCCTTTTGTGCTTGTGAGAGGTCGAGCAAATACCATTAGCAACTAGAGAAGAACCTGGAAGAAGAAGAGCAGGGTGGGAACTGTGAGTCAATTTGGTCATTAGCACATTTTCTGTGTTCACTTATTCTGTTCCTTCCCTTGTGTATTCAGTCAATAATTCTTCTTTGAACATCACCTCTGAGCCAGGATCTGTGATATGCTAATTAAACTGGTTTAGGAAAGGGGTCTGCCTAAGTGACTCCTGCTTCCTGGCTTTTCCTGCTTCCAGATCCCCTCTCTTTACTTCCTTCCACATTAGGAGCACATCCTTACATGTGCAGCTGATCCCTAGTTCAGGACCGGAAGTTATGTGTTGGCATGCATGCATGCTCATAGCTCGCTCAGTGGGAGTGCAAAAAGTCAATTCCTTTAAGAGCCTAGCACAGTCTGTAAGGTTGGGATGGTGTTAAAAGTGGTGGGGTTGGTGTTAGTTCCCGTTGAGCCCATTCTGCACAGGATGCCTTCATGTGACAGAGTAGAAATGTCCCCATTGGGTTTCCTAGTCTGTCATCGTTACCAAAGGAGCCCCGGGGGGGTACTTTAAGGGAAGTGTTGGACTGTCAACTGCAAAGTCAGGGGTTCACACCTACCAGCTGCTCCGCAGGAGACAGATGAGGCCCTCTGCTCCCATGAAGATTTACAGCCTCAGAATCCCATGATTGGGTCGCTATGAGCCAGGGTTGGTTCCATGACAGACCCAAAGCCCACTTTCTGTCGAGTTGATTCCAACTCATGGTGATCTTATATACTTGTTGTTGTTGCTGTCGGGTGCCATTGAGTGGTTTCTGACCCAAAGTGACCCTATGCACAACAGAACCAAACACTTCCAGGTCCTGCACCATCATCACATTTGTTCTCTGCCTGAGTTCATTGATGCAGCCACGGTGTCAATCCAGCTCGTTGAGGGCCTTCCTCTTTTGTGCTGCCCCTCCACTTTACCAAGCAGGATGTCCTTCTCCAGGCAATATGTCCAACATATTTGGGAGGCAAAATCTTGCCATATATGCTGTCAAGGGCACTCTGGCCTGACTTCTTCCAAGACAGATTAGGTTGTTCATTTAGTAGTCCATGGCAGGGTAGAATTTTCCCTATAGGTTTCTGAGATATTATGTCTCTATAGGAATAGATAGCTTCATCTTTCTCCCACAGTGAAGCTGGTCGGTTAGAACTGTTGACTTTGCATTTAGTAGCTCTGAGTAGCCCGCCATGTCACCAGAGGTCCTTTGCGTTTTATGGCAGTGGGGTGGAATGTTTACAATGGCAAGACCTTTTTCTCATGCATTGCTACTGACCGCGGTCTAAAGTCTAAGTGCTTAGCCATTGGGCCACCAGGATTCTTCGTGGTAAGGATGTGTTCCTGCCAAAGTTCATGAACACTACACAGCGGTGGGGTTTTGGAACTGCTAGGTAGTTTAGCTTAGGGACTGAGGCATCCATTACGCATGGTCAGCAGTCTGAGCCTTTGTCCCATGAACGAGTGGTACACTGCGCATGCTCAGAGGCTCAGGTTCCCAGCCAGGAAGGGGAGGTACACCTTGGTGTGTTCTGCACCTGAATTGGCCCAACAAGGCCAGGTGAATTCAGTTCAGCCAATGAGTTCAACCAGGGTCACCAGCACGCCCCACCTCTTGGAGTAATTTAAAAGGCAGGAGCACAGAGCAGACCTCGTGACTTTCAGAGAAGCTTCTAAGGAGATGCACATTTCTGAAGAGCCCTGCAGGTGCCTTTATAAACCTGAAACTTCTTCTAATTCTCATAAAACTCACTTGGATCACAAACTAGGCTTGGAGGTGAATGCTTTCTCGTGTGTAGCCAAGGAGCAAGGTATATCTCTATCCTGAGAGATCTCACAGAACCATTGATTGCCCTGGCATGTTTTGGAGTCCTGATAGTGTCATGGTTATGCTTTGTGCAACAGTTTAAAACCACTAGCCACTCCACAAGGGAAAGATGGGGCTTTTTATTCCTATAAAGAGATACATCCTCAGTAACTCACAGGGGAATTCTACCCTGTCCTATAGGGTTGTTATGAGTCAGCATTGACTCAATGGCAGTGAGTGAGTGCCCTGGCAAGAAAGCCTTGGGTATCTACATTGACTCTCAGTTTCTGGTTAGCTTTTCACCACTTCACCCCATGAACTTGAACTGCAGTGGATGAGGGTTGGGAGCTCTGGCTCTGGGGCTGCTTGCTTGAATTTTCACATCATGGCCCTGCCCGTGATGGGACCTTTGACAGTTGGGCAAATGAGCTCAAGCCCGAGTTTCCTTTTCTGCAGCATAGACTGAGGAAGGAGATGTCTTCCTTCTTGTGTGCTAACTGATTTTTAACAGTTAGTATGAATTAGATCTTTCCACGAGGAAGATCAGGGAGAAGGGGGAAGGATGAAGCAACTTGGATAGAGGTGAAGGCAGCGTGAGGGGTCAGAGAGAGATGAAAGGACCACCATGTCACCTTTGACTGCTCTTAGTGAGGCTGGCTTGGAGTGCAGGAGACGGGGAGAGTGAGGACATGGGCTAAAGGCAGTGCTCATTCATTACTTCCAGGCAGAGTTCAGCCTTTGGCATGCTTGTTGGATGCTGGCGCTGTGGTCATCCAATGAAACTTCAAAATTCTGTCCTGTCATTAACCCTTCGACTCTCCTTTGTTCACGATTTAGAACTTCTATTCTCGGGTTCTCTTTAGAGCCCCAGGAAATCAGAAGTCACAAGTCACTTCTGTTTATAGAGAGGCCCCCAGCATGCAAAGGCAGGAGGGTGTGTTAACAGCACACCGTTCCAGTGGCTGGTCATGCCCATGCAGTACATTCTCCATCCCTTAGCTCAACAACAGGAAAATCACCAAAGAAAAAAAATTTTCTTTTTCATGGATATTTACTTTTTCAGTTCCCTCCCCCACCCATAATCTGTGTGAATTACAATAGAACACGCACACACACACATACACACAATTTTCTGCCAGAATGTGTTACTCCAGTACATTCTACCCTCCTCCCTCACTGCCTCCTACCCTTTTTTCTCCTATCTACTTTCTTTCCATGACACCCAATGGACAGGTAGGGGAATTCAAAATAGACCCCACTCTCAAATGTAGTTTAAAGCTCACTCACGCACTGCTATTGTGCCAGTTCTGACTCATAGTTACAGGATACAACTGTTCTTGTGGATTTCTGAAACAACAATTCTTTGTGGGAGTTGAAATCTGCCCTTTCTACAGGAATGCAGCAGGTGCGTTTGCACTGCCAACCCTGCAGTTAACAGGCCAATGTGAAGGGATTTTGCCACTTTGCCACCAAGGATCCTAAAGGTAGCATGAGGAGAACATTTATTAAATCTTCCATGGTACACAGGCAAGGGGGGGACCTGAACTACAGCTCTCAGGATTCTTGGTGCCTCGCAGTGGACAGTTCCAGCCGCATCGGATCCAGGCTTCCCAAGATTTGCAGAGCCACCAGCATAGTCTTTGCTCCTCTCCAGGATTCACAATTGCTTCCTGGTTGCTCAGGTATATAGGTGTTTAGTGGTTCTCTAATGCAATCATCCCATTTTGCAAAGAAGATGCTGATGTCCAGACCGGGGAGAAGATTATCTGAGGCCACTGAGAAGGACACCATCACCTCAAGTCCTTCTGACCCCCCACAAGTTTCTGCCAACAGCAATGAGCTCTGGGTTACCTACTCAGTCTTTTGAAGCCTTAGCCAGCTGATGCAGCTGCCAGTTGGATTGATCAGGGTATGTGACCCAGAGCTCCTTAGAACGCCCCCCCCAAATGCAAATTTACTGCCATAGAGTTGATACTGATTCATAATGACACTATAAGACAGGGTAGAAGTTCCCCTGTAGGTTTCTGAGACTAACTTTCAGCCTTTCTCCTGAGAAGTGGCTGGTTGTGTGGTGGTTTAGATCTTGCAGTTAGCAGCCTTTTAGCATGAGAGGTAGGGTCACATTTCTGTTCTGATTATGCTCCATTTTCTGAGATGCCAGTGCCGAGGCTCCCCCCCCCCCTGCAGGTAGCAGTGAGATTTTTCTCAGTAAACTGCGCTGGATGGGAAACTTGGGGCAAGTAGTGCATCGCAGCCAAGGAAGATCTCATTGACAGTGCAGTACTTGAATAAGGCAGGAAGACACAGGAGTGGCCATCTGGTGGTGGGGAAAGTGTTCCAGGTAGGAGACAGTCAGTGCAAAAGGCCTTGTGATTAGGTTCTCCAAGCTTCTTCCTGGTACAGCAAGGAGACCAATGTGAGTGGGGCATGACACTCTGTGTAATGAGGAAAGATGATCACTGTGTGATTGAGAAGCCAAGGGGAATTTTTAAACCCTAAGCCAGATCAATGCTCAAGGAAGCATCAGTCAAGACATCAAACGACACGTTGCATTGGCTAAATGTGCTACAACAGATCTCTTAAAAAGACTGAAGATCAAGGATGTTACTTTGAGGACACTGCCTGATCTTGTGCCAAATCTCGCCATGGTTGTTAGGTTGGAGTCCATTGTTGCAGCCATGGTGTCAGCCCGTCTCCTTGATGATCAGTCTCTTTTCTTGTGGACCTTCAGTTTTACCGAGCATGATGTCCCTTTCCATGGACTGGTCTTCCTGATAAAATGTAGTAGCTACCAGATTGGATGTCATGCCTTTAGAACAGTGGTTCTCAACCTTCCTAATGTTGTGACACTTTCATATAGTTCCTCATGTGTGGTGCTCCCCCCAACTATAAAATTATTTTTGTTGCTACTTCATAACTATAATATTGCTACTGTGATGAATCAGATGACCCCTGTGAAAGCATTGTTCGACCCCCATGGGGGTCGCGACCCACAGGTTGAGAATCACTGCTCTGGAACATTTTCATCCTAGAAGAGAGTTCGGTTGCACAGCTCTGAGTTAGAGGGTGAGACGGGTTATTTGACATTCATTTGCTGATGTGTTTGCGAACCCAGTGGAAACACTCGGGAATGAGCATCTTCTTTAGCCATTTTCCTGGATCATTCAAATGCCATCTCCCCTGTGAATGCCTCACTCCATCCTTGGCTTTCCATACTTGCCATATGAAAATGGGATAATATTCAATACTTAGCATTATATATAACCCAGTATTTGGTAGCCTGCCTCAAACAGATGCGAGTCTCTCTCTTTTTCTACTAATATTTAATTTTGATATGTGAAAACATACAAAGCAAAATCTGTTCCATTTCAACCCTTTCTGGACACAATGTTCAGTGACATTGGTCACACTCTTCATATTGAATTAACATTCTTGTTCTTTCTATTCTAGGTGTTTCCTTTCTTTTTACTTAATCTCTCTGCCACAACTCTCTCACATATATTTTGAATTATCTGTAGCCCATTTAGTTTTGTGCTGATTTTTTAAAGACTGCAATACTCAAGGATGCAATCCTTTAAGAGCTAAATTGTTATTTAGTTTAAAGATGACTTCATGGGACAGTTTCAATTCAAGGTTTGAAGAGTAACTCAGGGTCATAGTCTCTGGGACTCTTCCAGTTAAGTAAGTCTAGATAATTAAAGAATTTTAAATTATGTTCCACAAGGTTCTCCCTTTCTATCAGCATCCTTAGGAATCATGGTGCTATGGTGCCTGCTAACCTCAAAGTCAATAGTTGCAACCACCAGCCACTCTGCAGGGGAAAGAAAAGGCTTTCTGTTTCCTTAAAGAATAGCAAGCGAGGAAACCACAGGGGTGTTCTATACTGAGTCAAAATTGACTCCATGGCAGTGAGTTTATGTTGTTATCGAAAAAAGAACACATTTTAATGGGGGCTCTGACAGATAATATAACAATCCTTAAATCAATTCGATCAAGCGAGTTTGTACATATGCTGCCACCATCATTTTCTAAACACTATCATTCTACTTGACCCCTTTGATATCAGCTCCTGTTTTCCCCTCTTTCCTCAACCCTCACACCCTTACTAAATTATATATAAATTAATATCTTTATACACACCGTCTTCTGTGTCCCTCTATTCATATTTCTGTTATTCGGCCCCTAGGCTGTGTGTGTGTGTGTTCCATTGTTATCAGTTCCCTTTTCCTCCCCTTCCCTACACAGCCACCCTGTGCCCTCATGGTATCTGAGTCAGTTCGAGTTGACTAGAGAAGCACATTCATAAACACTCATGTGTCTTAAAAAAGCTTTATATAGAAGAATAATTGTATATTAAGAAAACATCCCAGCCCAGTCCAGACCATGTCCATAAGTACAAACTTAACCCATATATCCAATAACAGTGTGTACATTTTTTTCAGACTTATGCAACACATGCAATGACACCAAGTGCTGGAAGATCACAGGGCAGTCGGTGGAATGTCTTATGGACCCAGTGGAGGTGGAAAGTGGCATGGCTCTCCACATGACTCCTCCCCGTTCAAGGCTCTGGCTGCCGTCAATGTAGATCCATGTATCTTGTCAGCAGGAATATCAAGTCATGGGTGTCTCTCACCCCCAGGAAAGAATACAGGAGTTGCCAGAATCCTCAAGAGAAGGCCATGCCCACACTGAGACCTCACTGGCTATGGCCTGAGTGATAGCCTGGACTCCACCCCTATGCAAGATGATGGGAGATTAAAAAGCTACCACAGTATCGCTACTCCCATTACTGTTCCTGCGGATTTTATCTGTCCTGGATTCCGTGCGTGGTTGCTATTTTTTATGATTTTACTTTCAGCATCTATCTGTGGTGTCCCTGATCTGAATGCCCTGATGCAGTATCTGTGAGTCTCCTGTGAGCAGGGACTGGGTTCTCTACACCTGGGTCTTCTAAAAGCTTTGCAAAATGTTGTCATTTGAATAACACTCAATAAATATTTGTTGAAGGAATGGCATTACAGGTGACAGTCAGTACCTATTCTCCCATCAGTTATATGGTTGGCAGTCTTTTTACCTCTCAGACATATAGCTGAATCATTACAATGTGAGGGTCTGAGCCTGGTTATATTATTGGGACATGTAGTCAAAAGACAAAATATGTTTGCCTAAAGCACCTTTTGAGTATGATGTTTCAATAAAATAAATTGGACAGATCCTGGCAGCAGACATGTTTCAGCCGCTCACAAGGTATGTGGCTTTGGGTAGTGTACCCTAAGCTCTGAATTCAAGGTAAGTAGTTTCAATGGTCAATATGCATGTGAGAGCTGGACAGTGAGTAAGGAAAACTGAAGAAGAATCAATGCATGTGAATGATGTGCAAACAATACCGAAAGTCGTCTGGGCTGTCAGAAGAACAAGCAAATCCCTCTTGGAGAAAACATGGCCAGAATGCCCCTTAGAAGTGAGGATGGCAAGTCTTCATCTCACATCCCTTGGACATGCTATCAGGAGAGACTGGTTCTTAAGAAAGGACATAATGCTTGTTAAAGTACAGGGGCAACAAGAGGGAAGAAGACCCTTGATAACATGGATGTCCACAGTGGCTACAGCAATGGGCTCAACATGGACCAACGACTGTGGTGATGACACAAGAGCAGGCAGGGTTTCATTCCGTTGTACAGTTCCGGTCTGTGGTACAAAGGAAAATAAGTTGCCCTATCCTGTGGGGTCGAGGCTATTGTGCCTGCTGTGTATTTTGTCCTAAGGACTTGCAGTGTTGTTCTTTATACAGTGTTGTTGTTATTAGCTGCTTTTCGGTCCATTTTGACTCATAGCGACCCCCATGCATTTCAGAGTAGAACTGTTCCATAGGGTTTTTAAGGCTGTGACCTTTTGGAAGCAGATTTTCAGGCCTACATTCCTTAGGCACCTCTTGGATTCTGGGTGGGATTTAACTGCCGACCTCCTGGGTGCTAGTCAAACACTACCCAGGGAGTCCTCCCACTGAATAGTGTGAGTGTATTCCCACCTAGGGTGCTCCGCTTCCAGTACTTGTTTGGACGGTATTCTCTTTTGATCCATAGGGTTCCATGGACTCATTTTCAGTAGTACATCATCAGGTCTTTCTTCCCAGTGTGTCCTAGCTTGGATGCTCTGGTGAAGCGTGTCCAGAGTGGCTTGCTCTGGTTATAATCGTAGCTGGTGACACCGCTTACAGCAATCACAGCTATAGACAAATGACAACATGATGACAAACTGACAGATGGGTGGCAGCCTAGGGAAGGAATGATCAACACAACACAACCTGAGTGGAAATCGAGCTATGGAGTCTCTGAGAGTCCAGGCTCTTCGTCCTGGCACAGCCTGGGGCAGGGCCTGGAGCCAGGAACTGTGGCTGCTGGGGTGAGGACCCCCAGCTTCCCCACTTGGCATTCCCTCCCCAAACACAGCTGACAGCCTGTGGGAATTGTCTTTCCCCTTGCACATGACTGCATTGACGAGCATAACGCAACCCTGCTGGTGGTTAATGACTGGTGACATTTTGAGGCCGCTGCCCACCTTTGCTTGAGGGAATTTGCCAATGCTCGGAAGTTGTTGGGCTCTAACGAAATGCAACCCCTGCAAGCAAGCACTGAGTCAAGTGCACGAGGTGTGGGGCACTCTGACATCCCCGCGTGACTGTGAAAAGCAGGCTGCGGAGCAGTGGTGGCTGCTGAGGCTCCTTTCTCCTGGCAATACTGGCGTGCTGAAATGGCGGGCTGAATTGCCATGGGAAGCAGGGTTTCATGGGAACTTGAGGATTAAGAATCCACATGCCTGCAATCAATATTGTATGTTCATCGTATAATTTACTTTGAAAGGGAGACGACACAGTTATCCGAATTTTTGGGTGAAGTAAATCACTTTTCCAAAGGAGTAAGTGGATTTCTGTGTGTATAAATCATGCCCACCACTTGGGAGTGCAGAGGAGGATATGGGAGAATGGTAAAGAAGAGCAGCAGGAGAGGACCTGAAGACCTCATGCTTCCTCAGGGTCAGGGGCCAGGCGAAACCAATGTCCCTGGAACACCTCTGTCTTTCTGGAATGGTATTAGCACAGCTTGTTATTTGCATACTGTACTGAGTTCATTCTGACTCGCAGCGCCCCTGTAGGTAAGAATAAACATGCCCCAATGAGTCTCTGAGACTATAATTCTTTACTCAAATAGAAAGCCTCATCTTTTTTCCATGGAGGAACTGGTGGATTCAGAACTGCTGACCTGGTGGTTAGCAGGCCAACACCGAACCTACTATACCACCAGGACATTTCTGTTTAGCCTAGAGACTTTCAAATGGATAGAACAAGACTCATCCCAACCCTGTTCACGGCTATCAACCCCCCTTTCTGTGAAGTCCCCACTACGTTCTGTGAAGTTCACCACTTTCTCCGTGTGTGTGTGTGTGTGTGTGTGTGTGTGTGTGTCTGTGTGTGTGAGAGAGAGTTATAAAAACAGGAACTTTGACCTCTTTTTAAAACTCTTGCAATTCCAGGGCTTGCTCAACAAAGCACGAATCCCCAGTGTCTTCAACCTGACTTGTCCCATGTGGAAATACACATTGGGGTTCCAGACACACTGAGCTAATGAGTGAGTGGACACTACTGTGCTATCTAAACAAACCCTGTGTGACAGGGCTGCACCTGCCTTACTTAATTGAATAACCAGAACCGTTTCTTAAATAGGTAATATAAACTTAATCTCCCTGCCATCGAGTCACTGCTGATGCATAGCGACCTTGTAGGACAGGGGAGAATTGTCCCCATGAGTTTCTGAGCCTGTAACTCTTGACAGGAGTAGAAAGCCTCATCTTTCCCTCACTGAGTGCTGCTGTTTTCGAAATGCTGAGTTTAAGGTTAGGGACACAATGTGTAACCCACTACACCACCAGGAGATGCTTGTGTCAACTTTCTATATACGAAAATGAAATGTCGCCAGGTCCGATGCCATCTTCATGGTCACTGCTGTATGTGAGTCCAAAGTTGTGGGCCAATACATCTCAAGGAGAATCGCCTGCATATCCAATGACACATCCCCGCACCAAACCCGATTTCCTTTTCTACTAATCAGCCTTGCTTAATGACTTGGCCAAAGTGAGCAAGCATAAATCCTCCCAGCCTCCCTTGCCAGGCACAGTGTGGTTTCTGAGAGCAGTGTTTCTTCTACAATGGGAGTGCTCATGCTTTTGCCACACTCGGCAGATTCTATGAATATTTTGACTTTTTTTTAAACTTATTTGATCATAGAGCATGTTTCCCTTTTCCCTTTGTTTGAGATGACAAAATTTCACTCACTTCCTAGTCATCCAAGGAAAGAGTAAACTTCCCTGCCCTGTCAGCGAAGGGCTTGGCCAATAGAATAAAAGTGGAAGGAGTTGTGTGCCACTCTCGATCAGAGGTTTTAAGAGAAATGGTCCTTTTGTTGCTTACCTATCCTTCAAGAGGAAGGAACCCTGGTAATATAGTGGTTATGCGTTGGGCTCTTAACCTCATGAGTCACATGCAAGTCTTTCAATTTCAAAGCCTGATTGTTCCCCTGCACAAAGCTAACAGAGATAAGCAACAACTGCTTGTAGGCTGGAAAGATTGCCCGAACATAGTGTACTTTGGGGATTTCTTACTGCCAGGAGAAATACAGGCGATGTGGCAGGTGACGGTCCTAGTATCTCTCAGCTGCCAATCAGAGGCAGGTTCTGAGCCTTCAGTCAGGGCCACTGGAGGAAGTGGCTCATGGTGCTGCTGCCAGGTCAAGCCCTCTGAGGTGCTGGGTTACAGAGTTTTGGATTGGCACTCAGTGAGGGCTACTTCAAAGCTCCTTCCTTTCTTAAACTTGCTCCTGTAACCACATTCTTTCTGAAGGTCCTTGTCAGTAAGCCGAAATCCCAACCAATTTGCTAAGTCAGGACAAAATGCAAAATTGATGGTACCGAGAGACATTAAACCACCTACAACGTTTTAGACCATGTCAACAGATCATCTGTAGCCTCAACTGCAGAAACATTTCACTAAATCCTCTCTGTTTCTCCACAAAGATTAGGAATGCCCTTCTATCTTTTAAAAACAGATATTGGTCTGGCACCACTTCAGTTCCAGCTGAGGTAGTGGATTCACCTGAGCTAAGCTCTAGAGAGGATCACTTAATCTTCATTCAAGATATATGTCATGAGGACTGTAGATCATGCAGGGACTGCACAATCCCTCTGTGTCGGCAGCGGCTGCATCACGGCCTAGCCCATTGGGAAGAGAGACGGACCCATGGCAATTATAAGGCAAGAAGCTGAGGGTGCTGGGGTGGTCTAGGGATACAGGAAAGGAACTATTGGGCATGGAGGCAATTATGAAGGGTTCTTTTTTCCCATGGACCAAACCCATGCCAGTTGCCATGAAGTTAACTCTGATTCATAGGGACTCCTTTGGGCCAGAGTAGAACGACATTCTGTTGTTGTTTTCTATAACTGATTTTGTTGTTGTTGTTGAAATGCAGCACCAGGCCTTTCTTCAGAGACACTTCTGGCTGGGCTTGAAGCTCCAACCTATGAGTTAGTAGCCCAGTATGTTAGCCAACTGCACCACCCAGGGACTCCTCCATGTGACTAAAGAATGACTTAAGGACTACCTCCACAGACCCAAACCAAAACCAAATCCACGGCCATGGGGTTGACCTCATATATGGCACAATAGACTGGCTCTGCTGATTTTCAGAACTGCACATCTTTACTGGAGCAGAAAACCCTCATCTTTCTCCCAAGGAGTAGCTGGTGGGTTTGAACCATTAACTTTGCCATTAGCAGCAGCCCAACTCTTAACCCATTATACCACCAAGAGTGGTTCAATTTGGAAAAATAGTATGTGATCACCTATCTATGAAGGGAAACCCCTCTCATAGAGTGCACTTACACAAATGAGAAAGAAATGAGTCCCCAAATACCCGTCTTAATCAACAATCTGGGGAAGGGTGTTCTGGGAAGCAGCTTTCAAATGTGCCTGGAGATTTCAAAATTAATCAACCTAATCCCTGTTTTAAAGAGCCCTGGTGGTACAATGGCTAAGGACTGGGTGGCTAAACAAAAGGCTGGTAGTTTGAACCTACCCATGGGCTCTAAAGGGGAAAAGACCTGACTAGCTGGTCCCATAACGATCTCAGCCTAGGACACCTTTGGGGGCAGTTCTACTCTGTCCTGTAGGGTCACTATGAGCTGACATCAACTTAAAGACACACAGCACGTTTGACTCTGCGTTATTTGTTGATAGAGTTTGTGCAGAGCATTCTGAGTAGAAAACAGACTCGGGCATCTGACATCAACCAGCAACAGTCTCTTTCCTTGAGAAAGACTGTGGAAAGGGATGAGGAGGGAGCTTCCAAAAGCGTGTGCAAAAATGATACGAAAAAATAATGGAATTTTGCCATGAGCTTTTTGAAGCTCTCTTCATGAGAGCTAGTCCTCCATGGAGGTTTCTAGAAAAGTGAAACACGAAGGAAGAGGCTGGTAAGTCCCACTGAACAATTCCAGGGGAGATTGGGTCTTGACCCAGAGTACTTGAGCATTCTGGCTTATTCTTCCAAATAGCAAATCAGACTAGACCAGGTTCTGAGACTCAGGGAAGGCAAATAAGACACACCAGGCCCATGATTCAGACTTATGGGGAAAGTCACACTGGAGAGGGAAGGCCTCTTTACCTTGTGTGCCTGACAAGTGTCTCATTTGCCTCATCTAAAACCCAGCCCTGGAAAAAAGGCTAACAGTACCAGCTTCAAACTTGTGTTTGAATCTTGTCTCTGTCACTTATTAACTTAGTCACCTTAAATCTCTTCCTCTAGTTTTCCATCTGTAAATGAGGCACATTTCCAATCATAGGGCCTTCAGTAAATGGCTATTATTAGCTAGGCATGCACTCCTGTGTTCTAGGCGAGAGTTCTCAGCCAGGTTTTTGTGGGAGCTTGTTCTTCAGGGTATTGTCATAGATGAGTGTGTCACCCAGATTCCTCTCAGGGCCAAGAGACTGATTTCCCCAGCTGCTGAGAGAGCCACTGATAGAAAAGGTCCCAGCTGTCTGGCCCCTATCAGGATTGCCTCAGCTGATGAGAGCTCATCCATGGTCTGCTCCTTCCCCAAACTAACCTTCATCCAACGACTTGTCAATGTAGGGGTATAAATGGCATAGTGGAGGCATTTGACCCCCCTGTAACTTCACAAAAGGCAATGGAGGAAAATCAAGATAAACAGCCCAAGGCTGATTCCTATGAGACAGAGATCAAAATGCCTCCACCCTCCTTTCTTTTCACAGTTTCTGACACCAACCATCCCTACCATGATACTCTCTTCTTCTCTGCTGGGTTTGATAATCCTTAAGTGGCAATGGCCACACAGAACTCGCAAACAATACTTATGTTTCTGGGGTTAATTGGGGACCTAGCAGGTGACAATTCAGGATCAGAAGTGACTGGGGATATAGTTCTTCAGTCAGGACAGTCTCTTCCCAGTGGTGTCCAGAGGCAGAACTTTTTCTGGTCCTTGGCCTCTGCCCTGCAGCTCCTTGACCTCTGCTCTGCTTGGGACCGTGTGCAAAGTTCTTTCAGCTCTGCTGATAAGTGCGTTGAGGCAGCCCGCTTTGTCTGGAAGCCTTGGCCCAAAGACACTCAGCTTTCTCATTCTGTGTGCTGGCGAGCTCCCTGTTCTGGGGTCTTGGTGCTGCTGCCTCTGCTTCCATGAGCTATTTATCTGCCACTGTTTTTCAGTGTCTCCTGATGCATCCAGTGTCAGGGATCTCTGTTTCCTGGACAGAGGTGGTGCTCAGAGTAATAATCCTGGGTCCAAAGAGCACACTCCACTGCTGGCTCGTCTTTCTCGGTGCTCTTGAAACTCCACTTTCTGTTTCTGAGTTAACTCACCCAGGATGACCATACCGACCAATCCCCACATTAGGGGTCTACAGGTCTTATTTGAATGGTCTCACCTCTTCGAGGATGCCATGCACTTTACTGATATTATTAGTAGCATGCTATCTACTTCCCTCGGTGGCATAGTTCCACCCTGTCATTGGTAGGCTTTACAAAGACTATAGGTAGAGGAGAACTAGTAAGCAATTCGCTGCAACGCTTTAGGCTACAAAGTCCCAGGCTACTGGTCAACACTTGGCCAGGTCCCAGTTACAGAGCTCCCTGTGATGGCTCCTTTTGCATATCAATGTGGCGAGGCTATGGTGCCCAGTTTTTTGGTCAAACAAGCATTCATCTATTTGCTCTTGTTTTTTAAACATTTTATTAGGGGCTCATACCACTCTTATCACAATCCATACATATACATACATCAATTTTATAAAGCACATCTGTACATTCTTTGCCCTAATCACTCTCAAAGCATTTGCTCTCCACTTAAGCCCTCCGCATCAGGTCCTCTTTTTTTGTCCCGCTCCCCCTCCCTCATGAGCTCTTGATAATCCACAGATTGATATTTTGTCACCTCTTGCCCTTTCCGGAGTCTCCCTTCCCCCCTTCTCTGCCGTCAATCTCCCAGGAAGGAGGTCACATGTGGATCCTTGTAATCAGTTCCCCCTTTCCAACCCACTCACCCTATACTCTCCCAGTATCACCCCTCACACCCATGGTCCTGAAGGTATCATCCACCCTGGATTCCCTGTGCCTCCAGCTTCCATATGCACCAGTGTACAGCCTCTGCCCTATCCAGTCCTGCAAGGTAGAATTTGGATCCTAGTAGTTGGGGAGAGGAAGCATCCATGATCAGGGGGAAAGCTGTGTTCTTCATCGGTACTACATCGCACCCTGACTGACCCATCTCCTCTCCTAAAGCCCTCTATGAGGGGATCTCCAGTGGTCGACATTTGGGCCTCTGGTCTCCACTCTGCACTTCCCCCTTCATTCTCTATGGTGTATATATATATATATATATACATATACATATATATATATATCCATATACACAAAGTGATATATATACATATATATATTCTTTTTTTTTTTTGCATGATGCCTTATACCTGGTCCCTTTGGCACCTCATGATCGCACCAGCTGGTGTGCTACTTCCAGGTGGGCTTTATTGCTTCTGAGCTAGATGGCCGCTTGTTCACCTCATCTATTTGCTCTTATGAAGGAGTTGGTCTCAAGCAAAATAGAATACCTTCCATAATGTGGGAAGCGGTAAACCTATCAGCCAAAGGCCTTCAGCACAGAAAGGGAGTTTCCCTAGGGTGTGTTCTGACCATTCTTATTCTTGTCTTTTCCCATCACCTAACCTATGGATTTTAGGATGAACATCTACAGAGCTCTTTAGGCTGTTGCCTGACCTATGAATTTGGAACTTGCCATTTCCCTATGTGAGCCAATTCCTAGAAATAAGCCTCACTCTCTGGGGCTCTGGTGTTGTAGTGGGTGGCCCTTTGGGCATCCAACAGCAAGGACATCAATTTGAAAACACCAAGGGCTCCTTGAGGGAAAGATGAAGCTTCGTAATCTCCTGAAGAGTTACAGTCTCCAACGCCCAAAAGGTCAGTTCTATACTGTTTTACACAGTCACTTTGAGTCCACCTTGATGGCAATGAGTGGCCGGTGCAGTGGTTAACCATAGGAGCCCTGGTGGATATATCGATATCTCCAGTTACAGCTATATAACTGGTTTGGTTTCTCTAGGGAATACTGACTATGACACTCTCCATAGGCAGGGCTGAGACCTCTGTTGAGATTTCCCTCTTGTGCCCTTCCTCGATTCCCCCCACAGGTGCTTATTCCCTGAGCATTCCTCAATAAATGTCAGGAATCCAGAGCTAATTCCATCACAGTGTCTCCTTCTTCCAGGGAGTCTGAATGGCTTCCGGGGAGTATAAACTGCAGTCTCCATCCAACTTCCTCCTTCTATTTCTATGATCTGGATCTTATTTGGGGCTCATTTGGTTGTAAACAGGCAAAGAGACCAATACTTGGAAGAGAGAATCCTAGGAAAATGGAAAGGTGGGGAGAACAAGAGGACAGCTGGCTCTGTCGACGGTTCCTGACCACCACTGGCATGTTCCTGTGTTCTTTGTGTCTGTCTCTCAGGGCACATGCTGTAATCTCGCAACATAGACCGCCTCCTCCACGTGGCGGGACATGTGCTTCTGAATTATGCTTCTTAGATGCCAGGCCACTTGCAAAAGCGGGACTTTCTTTTTCGTTTTTTGTTTGGAAATGCTCCAGAAAAAGCGTCTAGTTGACACATCTTATGTCAGTGTCTCCACTGGGCCAATGAAAACAGCCTTGTGACCGTATTGAAATGTGATGTCTTCCCCAGGGAACTGATGTTTCAGCCAGTGAGGTAGTTCACAGGGACAGATAAGAAAGGGGGTTGGGACAGATTAAAATAATAATAATGTCTATTTTCAAGGAATAGAGCCTTATTATTTTTCGGATGCCCCCATCTGAACACCCTACCACTGAATATAGGCAGGAGGTACGGCCCACCTGTCACTCAAGCAGCTAAAAATGTACAGCACTTGCTGTAGCAGCTGCTAATGTGCCCATGTATTAGCACTTGGCACCCACCACTCCCATAAATGCCAATGGTCTCACAGGAAGCACATGTAACTCCCCACACAGGGAACAGTCATTGAGCAGACAGGGGAGTTGACATCCTCCAGGACCTAATGCCACTTTAACCAATGACACATGAGGATAGGTGGAGCCACACTCCAGTTCCCTCAGCCTTTGGGTGGGACAACTACAAGAGGATTTATACTGTCTCTGGGAACCTACTCAATGACATTTCTTTATCGGCCCCTTCCCTTTGCTCTATCAGTATTACCCTTCTCTACTGGTCCTTCCTGGAGGCACCTCCCAAGGAAACAATAGTCTAGCTGCCATTCCAATTCTAGTGGATTCCAATTCTTGGTGACCGCATTCATGTGAGTCAATCAGAACTGTGCTTCCTGCAGATTCTTTCACTCCCCTTTTTAAGAGTAGTTTTAAGGACACTGTGAAAGCTTCCCACCATCCAGTTCCAGAACATTTTCATCGACCCTGCAGCCATTAAGCAGTCATTCCCCATTGCCCCTCCCACCCCACCCTGGGAAACCACCAATCTACTCTATGGCTCTACGGGATTTACCTGTCCAGCATTTTTGCTCTAAATGGACTCACAATACATGGCATTTGGTGTTTGGCGTCTTTCACTTCATGTCTTGCGTTCACCTGTGTTACAGAGTCTGTCCGAATCAAAGGCCTTAGTTTTCTTGTGGCAGACTATATGTATATCCCACTCTGTGTAGATCATATTTTCTCTATTCTTCTACTGATGGGTATTGTTGGCTTATTGTTTACCTTTTGCCCATAGTGATTAGTGCAGCATCCATCTGGGTACTCGTCTTTCATTCTTTTAGATATGCACTTGGGAATGGACTCCCTGGATCAGCTGGCAAGGGTTCATGACCAAGTGGGTCATGTTGGGCTGCTAACCGTAAGGCCAGCATTTTGGACCCTTTAGCTACTGAGAGATAGAAATGCTCTCATAATGATCCACAGCCCCCCAGACCCACCAGCCGCAGTTCTACTCTGTCCTTTCGGGTTGCTGTGAGTCAGAATCAACTCGATGGCAGTGGTAGTGATGAAGCCAGCGACTTGAGAGTGGAACCAGGGACCGTGGAGAATTCTGGCAGTAGCCATGGTGTCCTCACTACCCAGATGCCAGCAGCCACCAGTGAACAAAGGAGGCACAAGCAACATTCTCGCTCACTTCATGCTGGCTACCCGGCTGCCCCTGTTTCCTCAAATGCCATTTCCTCAGCTTTACTGGCAAGGGGGTGTACTCCCTATTATCATGTCACCAACTCTTTCAATGGTCCACCTAGCCAGGTGTGATTCCAGACACTGTGCAGCCACCATCAGCGAAGGTGGCTGCCCACCTCATTTGTACACATGCAAAGAATGTGATCATTCTTGGCACTGGTGTCCATAGTCATCCTGGTTGGTATATTTACATCCTTGGGGAGCTGGGTCAGTGAGCAAGCGCTTCTCAAGGTGCCCATATGATCTGTTTACTGAGAGTGCCAGCCCAAGGATCTGACTTGCCACCCACAGTGAACGCACCTCTGAGGCAAAGGGGAAGGCTTCTTTCTAACTGGGAGACCAGCAGGTCTTCTGCAGACATCACTCCCCTGCAGCACTGTGATCCGAGGCCTTTCATATTCCAAAGAGCAGCATTAAGATTCCCATCTGTCACCCAGTCAGACTCACATGTGCAAATTCTCTTTTCAGAGCAAGACAGCCAATGCAGTGAGCTGGGTAAAGGGGCAGTCTCACTCTGAGGAGACTCAGCCAGGAGTGTAGGGACAGGGAGTGAAATGTGCAGCTTCCAGCTGCCACCCAAGCCTCCTTAGTGAAGTGGCATGAGAGCAAAGAGATAGTCCTTTGTGACTCTTTGATCTCCTTCCTGGCCTTGGTGGAATCAACACTGCTCAGTGCGAGTCTCTTCTGAATATATGGAAAAGATAGCTCAGAAAAGAATAGAGTTAAATAAGAGCAGGACAGAGTAAGGTGGCTTCATGGTGTTGCATTTGTGTGTCTCAGAGCCCATCCTGGCTCACAGTGACCCTCTGTGACAGAGAACTGTTCCACAGATTTTTCTAGGCAGAATTTAAGGGAAATATACCTAGTAGCACAGTGGTTGCATGTGCGACTGTAACAGAGAGACTGGCAGTTTGAACTCACTGATCCCCATCGAGAGAGTGACGACGTGACTGCCTGCTCCCATGAAGACTCCTATCCTGTTGTTGTCTGTCCATTAGTGGTGCTGTGGTGAGTTGTGTGTTACTGTGATGCTGGAAGCCACGTGACTGGTATTTCAAATGCCAGCAGGGTTACCTCAAGTGAAGAGGTGTCAGGGAAACTTCCAGGCTATGAACAGAATACAAAGAAGGGTTCCACTGCCCACTTCAGAGGAAGTAGCCACTGAAAACCCTTACACTATAGCACAGTGTGCCTTTCCTTCCCGTCACAGGGAGTCAGAATCGCCTCAATGGCACATAACAACCAACAACACCTTTGAGGAGGGAAATCTCCTTCAGTAGGGCTGGGTGAGTTTAAACTGGGTGGCTTCTTGGTTAGCACTTGAGCTCTGAATCATCTCACCACCAGGGCTACCATCTTCATGATGCAGGCAAATAAAACCATCTTGGTCCTGCTCGGTATTGCCAGCGTCAGCATGCTCTTCTCCCATAAGCACATGTCTGGTGGTTGGACCACAGCAAACCCGGTTGACACTATTTCCTCATCACCCCGTGTGTGTCAGAGTAGAAGTGAACCATGAAGTTTTCTTTGATTAACAACATTTTTATTGTGATTTGGGTGAAGGTTAAAGAGCAGCTCAGCTGTCCATTGAGCAACGCATACACATTTTGTTTCATGTCATTGATAGCAATTCCCACAATGTACCATCACTTCCCCCACATCTTCTTGTTTCTTGTCTCCAAGCTTCCTTCATTCTCAACTTTTTTGAACTTCGTTCTTGGGGGAATGCTGTCTTTTGATCTCATGTGATCTATTATTCTACGGTATTTGTATGTCTCTAATGTCATTGTTCCCATTATAGACCTGTCTATTGTTTGGTTGAACATCGAGCCATGATGAGTTCAGTTCCAGACCTGCAGGGTAACTAAGCACCATAGTCTTGCAATTTCACCAGCCTTTATCCAAACAGTAAGCTTGGTGTTTTATCATGATTTTGAGTTTTGCCCCACATTTCCCTTCTACTCTAATCAAGCCCTTCTAATGTGATCTCTTTCATAGCAGTCGATAGTGAGAGCTAGGCACCATCTAGTTCTTCTGGTTTTCAGTGGTGGAGGGTGATCGTTGCTTGAGTCACTAGTCATTGATTCATTGTGCCCAATCAGTTCTCCTCTTCTGCTGTCCTCTGGATGGGGAGAGACCAACTGTTGCCCCTTTCCTGATTGCTCAGGGACTTTAAAAATCCCAGAGACGATGGTCCTGATCCCCCAGCCTCAACAACTCATTCCCTCACAGTTTTTGCGTCTGTCTCAGAGATTTTTTCCACCCCCACCCCGTTTTATGACATTGGTCCCTGTATGCTCCACCATATACCTGGATCTATTTAACAACCTAGGTCAATACATTCTATAAACTTTTCAATGGCCGAGGATTCTGAAGAAGATTGCCAGGCTTCTCTTTCACAGCTCCTCTAAGTGGGTGGGGAATGACAACTTTTCCCTTAATAGCAGAGCTCATTAACTGTTTACACCCTAGATACTTCTTACTCTTAGAAAACTCACTGCCATCAAATCCATGCTGACTCACAGCCAACTTATAGGGCAGCGTAGAACTGCCCCTGTGAGTGTCTGAGACTCGAACTCTTTATGGGAGCAGAATGCCTTATCTTTCTCCCACAAAGCAGCTGGTACTTTCAAACTGCTGATATAGCAATTAGCAGCCCAACTTGTAGCCACTAGGCCACAAAGGCTCTTTTTCTTCTTAGCAAAGAGAGGGAAAATAAGCAAACGGAACATTCCCCTGGTGCTTCCCGTGGATGCTGCGATGGGAGCTGGATCCTGAAGGCCCGGATTGGCTGAAGCTCCATTTACACAGGAACACATGCCTCCCTTGTTAGTATTTGCATTGGGCAAGCCATTTCCTGCGCTGATATTTTGCATCTAGTTAAATGCCAGCAACTCCAGAGAGATGTAGCTTTTACCTGTGGCTCTGCCCTTCTGGACAAGCCTTTGGTGCTCGATGGGGCTACTTTCAGTCTATGATCTTACATGTCCTTTTGGATCCCTTCGTCTCTTGTTTTTGTTTTGATTAACACAAACTGATGAACAGCTTCAGGCTTAATATAATCGCTGCTGAATATTTCATTGGGAAATGTTGTTAAGAAGGCAGTTGGCATCCATGATCTATGTGTATGCATAGAGATTTCTTTTCAGATGGTAATGTGGCTTTGAATAATTATTGTTATTATTAGTGAATTAAAGAAAAATGTGCCTCAAAATGTGAACATTAGGTGTGTGTGTGTGTGTGTGTGTGTGTGCATGTTTTAAAGAGCACATGGCTTGGTGATAGAGAGGGCGAAGCACTGGTGAGGAGCACATGACAGTGTTCAGAGAGATGACAAAGGGTAGTGATGAAACAAAACAGATTCCAACCTCACATCCTCTGCTCCCTGCCTCAGAGGGAGGTCGCAACAAGGAGCAGAAAAGCCATGGGCATTTTCTGCCCTCTCACAGCTGGCAAGCGCCACAGAAGGCACGGGGTTTTAATGCCGAGGCTTTGCTGCTGTGAGACAGGGAGGGGGGCTTGCCATAGTTTCCACACGCTGACATCACAAACGTACCACAAGTGGGTGCCTTTAACACACCAAAGTCAATGTTCTCACAGCACCGGAGGCTGACAGCATCATGCCAGTGCACCAGCTTGATGGGCAGGCTCTCTTTGTCCATCCCTGGGGGCTGAGGGCTGGTGGGTGGTATTCTTGTTTTGGCTTCAATAACCTCCATGGTTGGTGGTCCTTGGAGCTCTCTGCATGGCAGCTGCCTTCTTCCCTTGGAGTTGGTTTGCTTCAGTGTTGAATTGAATCCTTTTGTAACAGCCAAGTGATTGGTGTAAGGTACAGCCTCTTTAATGTCACAAAGAAAATCTCTGCCCAGGTGGGATTACATCCACAGTAAAAAATCCCACTCCTGTAGAGCTCACTCCAGCTCATCAAGGCCCTCTCCAGGGGGGTTCCATGGCTGGGCATCTTTATGGAAGCACACAGCCACAGTTTTTCTCCAGAGAAACAGCTAGTGGGTTCTGAACTACTGACCTTGTTGTGAATAGCCCCCTTCTTAACGTGTGCGCCAGAAGCCCTGCTCTGCGGTTTGATGAGCAGCCCTTCTGGCCATTGCTAAGGGCTACATGGCAAAGCCATTTGGTACAAGCAACGTTGTCATCAGCAAAGAATGAGTTTAGCTGGCCTCAGTAGGATACTCAGCAGGGAAGTGATAAACTGCTTGGCTTGGGTTTTATGCAGTAGAACCATGGGAGTTGAGATGTGCAGTCTCTTGATTTGAACCCAGACACTCTATCTCCCAGCCTGAACTCTCACCATCATACTCAACTTTTGGGGGTCAAATGTTTGACTCACCTGAGAGATGTCAGGTGAAAGCGTGCCCCAGAAACATCTCCCTCCCATCCCTGTCATCTCGGAGAGTTCTCCAGATAAGGATTGGTGGTTCATGTGAAGGGACATATTGTAGCATTTCCCTTGCACTCCTCAAAGGCAAGAAAATGACCCACAGCACCTCGAGTTGCCAGCAGTGTCAAAGGGGATGTGCTCCTTGAGACTCAAGCTGAGTCCCCAGGAGACGAGCTCTCAACTGTGGAATTAGCGCTTTTGAAAAGGGGCAAATCTTCCAGCAGTTCTTTCTTCAGAGGCCTGGCCATACGCTCTGCAGACTTGTGGGCACGCTCAGTCTGGTGAACCCAAATTCTTGGGAGAGGCTGATCTGTCCCTAGAAAACTGGCCACATGCAAAAGCATAGAGACCAATATCTGCCTCCTGCTGGAAGGATCTGGAAGGAGAAGGGTGGCTGGAGTCCTCTAGGAGGGAAGTTGAGAGCCAGGAGAGGCAGCAAAGCCACAGTTCCAGCAGGTGGTGTCCTAAGGCTAAGGGAGCTTGCCAAGGATCAAGTGAGTCCTGGAGGTGTCTGCAGCCCATCTTGCTGAGGGCCTCCATTTATTTCATATATCTATGGATAATGGGAAGGGCCCCCAAGGCCCGCTGGCTGACCTCATATGATACGCCGTGAACTGTCCACCTTGGCATCCACCAAAGTCTCTGAAAGCTGCAGCCCCTCCCACCCACTGGCAGCCTTCTTGGACAGGATCTCCTCCACACTGCTGCAACCATGGGCTCACACACAAGGACCATTGTGAGGACGGTGCAGGACCAGGTGGTGCTTCAATCTCTTGTGTGTACTTTTGCTGTGAGTCAGGAGCTCACTCAATGGTATCTAACAAGTTATTGTGAGATCACATAAGAGGACTTCGTGGAGGCCCTTCCAAGAGAGGCTTGGAACATAGCATGGTAAGAGGCCTGGTCAGGAATGTGCTCATTGTGCTCATTGTTTCCATCCCCTTCTCCCGGAAGCCAATGCTCTAGGGAGGAAAGGCAGGCCCAGAGACAGGGAAGGGCTAGGGAAGAGGGAGCGATAGGAGAGCAATAGAAAAGACAGGTTACTCTCCCTCATTCCCAGTATAGCTCCTCAAACCTCAGGTAAAGCCTCTGATTCTGAGGCTGAGGCTTATAATAGGATCAGACTGAACATTTAATCCCTCAAGCTGCCTGGAAAGTGTGGGAGCTGATTAAGATGGCAAGAGATGAAGAAGGAAGGAATCTACTGGTTACAGATGTGAAAGCACCTGTTAGTGAAGCCTTCTCAGTTTCTTATTGCCTTATCAATGTCATCAGTCCACTTAATGTACTCACTTTCCAAACGCCTATTAACCAATTGTACATACCTTGAGTTCTTTCTAGGAGGCAATAATAATATTCTCATTTCCGAGTTGAGGCCACAGAAGTTTGGACAACTTCTGGTTGTTGTTGTTGCTGGCAGGTGCTCATCAAGTTGGTTCCAACTCATAGCAACCCCTGTGCATACCGGAAGGGAGCATGGCCCCGTCCTGTGTCCCCCTCTCTGAAGGGGACTTGCCTCAAATCTTTAAATTCAAAGCTTCTTGTTTTGTCAAATGAAATCATTTCTTCAGTCAATCTCAGAAATCTTTATGTAAAAACGTTGGAAACGCCTTTCACTCAAGGTCTAGGGAGGCTGAGTAAGGTGGGAGGGGCTCCAGGACAGATGGTGGGAATCACTCCTGCAGGTGGGTGGTAGGTTGGCGAGGCCAGTCTGACTTGCCTCCCTGGTGACTGACCTCAACCAGCAATGGGCAGCTGGACACATGGCATGAAGTGACCTCTGGTCTTCGTGGCGGTGGATGCCAGTAGACCGTCAGGTATGGGAGACCCATGAGAAAATAGGTTACTTTTCTCTTTCTCTCCAAGTTTCTCTGTGATCTCTTTATGCTGCCTGAGCCCGCATGCATACTGACAAAGGCAGACATGTGCACACACATGGCAAAGTAAATAGAGACGCCCACATTCACAGACGTATTCATCCACGTGCAAATAGGCACATATGTGCACATGCATGCCAAAGCAGACACAGACATCCATGAATGCACATGTATTCGTGCAAGCTGATTTTCATGGGGAAAAAGATCAGATCTATCACTATCAAGTCCACTCCAACTCAAAGCAACCGTAGAACACAGAGGAGAACTGCCCCATTGGGTTTCCAAAGCTGTCATCTTGTCAGACACAGTCAGCCACCACTTTCTCCTGCAGAGCAGCTGGGGTTTTCCAACTGCCGACCTTTCACTTAGCAGCCGAGCACTTGCTGATTTTCATAGGCGTCTGGAAATCAGTTTCATTGCCTGCTAGTCACACCTCCTCTGTGAGTTAGCACAGCCTGGTAAGCTTGGAAGGAGAAAAATCTTCCTTCCCGAGGTAGTTGAGTGGTTTTCCCCTGAGGAAATGGTTCAGAAAAAGATTTTCTTCAAGAAATCAGAACAGATAGTGTGTGTATGTATGTGTATATATGTGTATATGTATATATATATGTATATATATGTATATATATATATATATCATATTAAATGAAGGGGGAAGTGCAGAGTGGAGACCCAAGGCCCAAGTGTTGGCCAATGGAGATCCCCTCATAGAGGGGTTTAGGAGAGGAGATGGGTTAATTAGGGTGTGAGGTAGTATCGATGAAGAACACAGCTTTCACCCAGATCCTGGATGCTTCCTCCCCCCAACTACCATGATCCGAATTCTACCTTGCAGGGCTGGATAGGACTGAGGCTGTACACTGGTACATATGAGGGTTGGAGGTACAGGGAATCCAGGGCGGATGATACCTTCAGGACCAAGGGTGTGAGTGACGATGCTGGGAGAGTGGAGGGTGAGTGGGTTGGAAAGGGGGAACTGATTACAAGGATCCACATGTGACCTCTTCCCTGGGAGAGGGACAGCAGAGAAGAGGGGAAGGGAGACTCCGGATAGGGCAAGATATGACAAAATAACGACGTATAAATTACCAAGGGCATATGAGGGAGGAGGGAATGGGGAGGATGGGGGGAAAAAAAAGAGGACCTGATGCAAGGGGCTTAAGTGGAGAGCAAATGCCTTGAGAATGATTGGGGCAGGGAATGTATGGATGTGCTTTATACAATTGATGTATGTATATGTATGGATTGTGGTAAGAGTTGTTGGAGTCCCTAATAAAATGTAAAAGAAGAAAAGAGAAAAAAATGATTAGGGCAAAGACTGTACAGATGTGCTTTATACAATTGATGTATGTATATGTATGAACTGTGAAAAGAATTGTATCAGCCCCAATAAATTGTTAAAATAAATAAATTAATTAATTTAAAAAAAGAATTAATACCAAAAAAAAAAAAGGAAATCAGAACACTCTTGAAGAGAAATTTCCTGCCAAAATATTTGTTTGCATGACACTGAGACAAGTGAAGCAGCCCCCTGACTTCCCCCTTGGGTCCTCTTTCTCATCATGACTGCTCTGCTCAGCTACAAGGCTCCAGGTCCTGGGAGCAAGGGTGCCCTTCTATTTGGAACCTCACAGGGCTCCACTGTGAGTCAGGGAAAGACCTGGAAACTTGAGCATCCTGAAACGAGGCCTGCATAGCAATATCATCTGTCATCAGGCTCATCATTTCTCTCATTTTTTGTAAGATCATTGAGTCCTTGGAGCCCTGAGAAGTTCTTTCAGAGGAAGCCATCCTCCTCCCATGAATCCAAGAGGGACTGCTTAAAGATTGTTGTCTTCTACTTACAGGAATACCAGCAACCAATTGCCATTGAGTCAACTCGGACTCATGGAGAGCCCAAGTGTGTTAGAGAAGTCCGGTCCCTAGAATTTTCCATGGCTGGGGTGGGTTTTTTTCCAGAGGCATATCACCAGGCCCTTCTTGGAAGGCACCTCTGGGTGAACTCAAACCTTTAACCCGTAGTTCGCAGCCTAGCTCATGAACAATACCATCCAAGGACGGTACAGTTACTTGCTAATGGTCACCTGCAGTAGATGAACCGAGGTCAAGTAACGGCCTGAGAAACATCAACCAGAGGAAAGCAGAGTGAACCCCAGGGTTCTTGGGAAGAGGGCCAGAGAGAGAAAAAGGAGAAAACAGCTTTCTCGGGACATCAGAAAGGAAAGGACTCCACTTTGTGGATGCCATAGAACAATCCCAAGCCAAGCATGGCTGAGAAACAGACCCCACCCAAACCCAGCGGGCTGGATTCTGTCGCCAAGTGTTGAACACCAGACATGGATATGACAGAGCCGCTAGTCGTCCGTGGAAAGAAACTGTTTGCCCATTGTCTGGTAGTTTTGTAGCATTTGAACAACCAGGCCTCTGCTGCCTCTTCTGGCCTGAAATATAATTGCAGCCATAACCGCCCAGCGTTTCAATGGGTAGAACTCCCTGGGGAGGGCTAACTACCCAAATCATTTGGGAGATCATTTTAGGATTGTCCAGGAGATCTTTGGCTGTGTCTATAATATGAACGATGGTGTCTTTGTTTTAAAAAAGAAACTTTTTATTTTAAGGTGGGTTAAGATTTACAGAGAAAATCAGCTTTGCACGTGACAATTTATACACGTTTGGTTATGTGACATTGATGACAATCTCCTGCAATGTAATATCACTCATGCCATTGAAACTCTGCTTCCTGTTTTCATTCACCCTTCTCCCCTAACCTTGCCTGCCTTTTGAATTTGGCCTTGGGCAAATACTGCCTATTTGCTTTTGAATGGTTGATGGTTCTGAGGAATGTGTGCTCCTCAGTGCTATGATTCATTTTGGTGTAGTTGTTCTTATCAGGTGCCATTGAGCCAGTTGCAACCCACATTGACCCTATGCCAAACATTCAGAAACACTACCTAGCCCTGAATAATTCTCCTAATTGTTCCCAAGCTTGAGCCCCTTGTTTCAGTCACTGTCAATCCATCTCCTTAAGGGGCTTCCTCTCTTTCACTGTCCCTCTACTTCACCTGGCATGATGTCCTTCTCCCGGGACTAGTCTCTCTTAATAACATGACCAAAGTATGTGAGAGGAAGTCTCACCATCCTTGCCTTTAAGGAGCCCTCTGACCATACTTCTTCTAAGACAGATCTGTTTGTTCCCTTGGCAGTCCATGTTACTTTCAATATTCTTCACCAGCACCACAATTCAGACATATCAATTCTTCTTCAGCCTTCCTCATTCAATGTCTGACTTTCACATACTTATGAGGCAATTTAAATTACTATGGCTTGGGTAAGGTGCACATTAGTCCTCAAAGTAACATCCTTGCTTTTTAGCACTCTACAGACGTATTGTGCACCAAATGTATCCATATGGAATGCGTCATTTGATCTCATGATTACAGCTTCCAAGAGCATTGATTATAGACCTCATCAAGACAAAAAAATCCGTGACAACTTCAACAAATAACAACAAGTAAAAAAAACAACAAACTTCTCCATTTATCATGGTACCTATTGATCAAGTTGTGAGGATGTGTGTCTTCTTGACATTGAGTTGTAATCCATACTGAGGGCTGCAATCTTTTCTCATAAGGTTCACTTTATAAACCTGTGTATTTTTCAGGGGGTTGAATTCAGTTCCAGACCTGAAGGGTGATGAAGGACCATAGTAGTGGGGATCTCACTAGTCTATCTAACCAATAAACCTCATCTTTTATCATTATTTTTATTACTATTGGTAGTAGTAGTAATATGACTTTCAGTTTTCTTACACATTACTCCCCACTCTATCTAGGATCATGTACCATGATCCCTTTCAGAGCAGCTGTTTGTGATAGGCAGGCACCATTTAGTTCTTCTGACCTTAGCATCATAGAGGCTGAGGTACGCATAGTCCATTACTGATTTGGACTAATTGTTGCCAGGCATCTTGAGCTTCTTCAATGTTATTTGCTCCAGACAGGGTGCAATAGTTTATTGTGCCAGCCTGGCCGATAAACACAAGTAGGATTAATCGAAGGGCAGAGGGATAAATGGCTTCGTGAGCCTCGCCTTGCTTGTTCTGTGCCTCAATTTAAAGGGGTACACTACCTGTGGGATGCCTAGCTTGTGGACTGTGTCGCTGTAAGTTGAGGTCCATTTAATCCCACAGGATTGGAATGTCCGTCTCTGGAGCTGGGGACCGACAGTTGGTGACTTGCCTTGTTGTTTTCTGGCTGGGTATATATAGCCCAGCTCTCTCTACAGAAAGGGACTGGCAACTGGCGGCTCTCAAGCCTTAAAGGACTGCTAGTGTCTCACTGTTTTATAATTTAACTGTTAGTTTCTTGTGTTATCTATCTGTATATAATTTAGTGGTTCATTTCTTGTGTTGCATATCTAGCTTTATAAATATATTTATATATAATTACTAGCAATATGGTTTTGTCTCTCTAGAGAACCCTGTCCAACACATAGGGTGAGACCAAGAACCGACTTTTAGTTTGCTACTCACTAGCTTTTGAAGACCCCAGTCACTTCCCTGATGGATACAGAACATTGTCTTTGTGAGCTAGTTTGTACCAATTGATCTTGAGGTCTCTCAGAGCTATGTTCCTGATCCCCAATATTTAGGACACGCTCCCTCAAGGGGTTTTGTTCTAGCTAAGACATTTTTATAACTATGCCTCCTGGATGCACTATTATATTCATGGTCATATTTGTAGTATATGCTAATATGTATATAGAACTATTCTCTGGCAAACCTATATTTATTCATGGGGCTAGTCCCATTCTCCTGCCCACAACTGCTCAGATTTTGTGGTTTTTCTATCTATCTATTTATCTCTCTAGCTATCCTTGTATGTTATTGTTATTATTGGAGTATTTATCTCTGTTGCCTTTAATGCTTGTAGTCTACTGAGAAAGGATAGTGTTTTGATGTTCCAAATGTTTCCCCATTTTCTGGGTTACATGACACAAACCAATAGAAGAAGAGAAAAGAAAAAAATTTAACCCAAGTAATAACACCAATTTAGTCTTTTGGTTAAGAATAGTCAGACTTTCCCACTCCTAGGCTAACCCTTGAAAGAAAACGAATGAGATAAAAGACCATAGGGAGGAAGGAAGGAGAGTGGGAGGCAAGGGAATAAAGAAAGAAGGTGGCAGTGTTGTGTGAACAATTAATGTGGACCTTCTTTGATGTGTATTAAAAATAATATTGACTGGTTTTTTCAATACTCACCAAAAATTATTTATATCAATCAAGAAAACCTCACTACCCTGGAATCAATTCTGACATATAGCAACCCTTTGGACAGAGTATAGAATTGCCCCTGTGGGTTTCCAAGGCTGTAAATCTTTACAGGAGTGGAAAATCTCATCTTTCTCTTGTGGAGTGGGGGTGGGGGGAGTTTCGAACTTCTGATCTTGCAGTTAGAAGTCCAACTCATAATCTACCTCACCAACAGGGCTCCTCCTTTCATCATTAATCTAGACTGTTTGACCTTCTTGGCTTACTGGGTTTGGTTTTCTCGCTTTGGAAGACATGGTACCAAAATACACACCATTTCCTAGCCCCCCCAAAAAATCAAAAGTAAGCAAAACAAAACAGGAAAAACTAGCAACCCAATCCAAACCAACTAATCTATTTAGCCATATAGATAAAGGATACTTGTAGCCAACCTCTGTGTTGGGGGCAATAGGGATGGATGGGGACTGTGGTTAACAGGCACGTGTCAGCTCATCCACAGGGGACATTCAAATTCTAGCTCCAGACTGTTGTTGCCTTGGGGAAATGCAAGGATTTTAAGGCCTGATTTTCTGTTTGTAACTGAGATGCTGAGAATATAAAATTCGATGTGAAATCGTCAACTTTTCAAATATTGGATCACATTAGTTAAAACCACTTTTCATACTGCTCATCATCATACTAGCACATCATTAGGCTAAAATCATATCAAAGACGTCTGGTTTGTCCCCTGTGCCCTTTAAGGACAACTGAAACATGAGGACGGGAATGTGACATTCATTCTTCCTCTAGACCCTCACCCTTTGCCTCCATCGGCTGGCGTTCATAGAAGAGGCAGACGGTTTTGTTCAACTTCAGCATAATCAGAGTCCTGAGAGTTAAACACAATACATATATAATTTCATACTAGTCGTTTTAATATTAGCCCAAACAAAACCAACAAAAACCCAACCCGTTGCTGTTATGTTGGTTCTGGCTCCCGAGGACCCCCTGGGTGCCAGGGAGAAACTACACATCACAGGATTCTCAAGCCTGTGGGCTTCTAGAAGCAGGCCATTAGTTATTTCTTCTGAGGGGTGCAACTGCCCACCTCTTGATACGTTGAGTCCTTAACCATTTGTGCAACCCAGGGTCTTCCAGTCTTCGTATGTGACCCCCAAATTCCTTGACAGGCTACCTATAGGAAGGTAGAGTCTATGCCATTTGCCCTTAAATTGGGATGTTTCATGACCTCTGTGACCAATAGATTATGGAGAAGATGACACTGTGACATCTAGTTTGGTCAACCCCCTTCCCTCCCACAAAGTGCTTCACAGCTTCTGAAAAATCCCTTCAAAGACTTCTTGAGTGCTCACCCTTAGAATGTCCAGCCTCGACGTGCTACCTCTCAGGACACTTCTCAGCACCCGGACACTATGCTGAAAGAAGCCTGAGCCGCCTGGAAAGGCCACGTGGAGACACTCCAACCAACAACCCAGCTAAGCACCCAGCTAACGGCCAGCTTCAGCTGCCAGCCCTCTGAGTGCACATGTAGTCACTGGAGTCACCAGAGGCCCCTGCCCCAGCTCCCATGTGACTGCCAACTCATGGGAGACTCCAAGCACGACCCAGTGGCGTCCCAGCAACCACACGATGATGGTCCTTGTTTGAAGCCACTGCGTTTGGGGAGGGGGCGTTTCTTGCCCAGCCACAGGGATGAGAACCTGCATCTCAACAACATGCAGGTGGGTGAGGGGGCCGTCTCTCGAGCAAGGCAGCCTCCCTTCTTGTCAACTCCTGGGGATTTTTGTTGTTCTTGCCACTGCTGCCCCAATTCCCCAGGAGCTAGAGGAAGGCAGGCAGCAGGCCTCAGGTGGCCAGGAGGCAGGAGCCTCTGTGGGATGCAGTTACAATGGGAGACATAACCTTAAAGGCAGGAGCCTGACTTTACCTTTGTCTCCTGGAGATTTGGGATGCAGTACACCTGTCAAATCCCATCTTCTGTCCAACCCTGATCATATGTCTGTCTTAAGTTTGCACACAGGACGCAGACTTATGAACACCCAAAGAACAGGGTCTGGTGCCAAGAAACCAGCGCCACAAGGAACTGATGTTTCTCCAGCAATGGGGATGGGTGGGATGAGAGGAAGAAAGAAGTACAAATCACTGGATCAAAACAAGGTCGGGAAAGGAAGGAGCAAAGGGAGAGAGTGAAGGAGGGAGACTGGGAGGCTGAAGGGAAAAGGCAGGGAAGGAAAGGAGAAAGGTGGCGGTGGGGAGAGAGGAGCGAAGAAGAAATGGAGGAGTGTGGGAGGGAAGATGGAAGGTGAAGGCAGGCAGGAAGACGTGAGCAAAGGGAGGGAAGGAAGAAAAGAGAAAGAGAAGGGCAAGAAGAAGAAAGGAAGGTAGGGAAGAAAGGAAGAAAATGAGAAACCTAATGTCAATGGCACCCTCTATGTTTTAATTTCCTGTTTTTCTGAGGTAGCCTCTTCAGCAGAAGCAAATGGGTTGAATCGCCTCAAACTCCACCTAGGTAGTAAGCACGGGTTTCATTTCGCCAGGGCCTGTGAAAATGTTTGAACTGAGCAGCATTAACCGGAGACAGCGATTACCCCACGTGGCTGTTGCGCTCTGATGATACCAAGGCAACGGGAATGGGGGGCTCATTATTTCACCAGGTGACAAAAAAATAGTATTTTGACGTTTAACCCTGAACGTGGGGAAGGGGTGCGTGGGGGAGGAATCAGAGGCTCTTTGTGGAGTCTCCTCTTGCCATTGTGATGCCCCTTGGCCTGCCAACAACCTGAGGTCCTGCACGCTGCCAGTGAGGGGCTTGGCTGCAGGCCCTAGCCCAGCATTTCTTATCAGATTTACTGTGACAAGTGATGGGAGAAAAGCAAGATGCTGTTAACAGCGCATCCGTTCAGACCCTGCTATTTAGAAATTTGGATTTATATTTTGTCAGAGAGAAGTAGCACTGATGTTAATCTTTGCACTACCCTTGGAAAAAAATCATTCATAATCTTATAACAATAATCCATAGCATTTGTGGAGCTCTGAGAACCAAGGGATGGTCAGAAGCATTTTTAGACAGATGTCTCATTTCATCTTCAAAGCAACCCAGTGAGGAATAAGAAAAGTTGGCTTATGACTTCCCTTTTGGAAAGTGAATCTTTAGAAGTACAGAGAGGTCCAGGTTTGCCCAAGGTCACATAGTCAATAAGTTAGAGAGCCTGGATTTGAACCTGAGCGGTCTGCTGCCAGAGGTACATTTTTTGCTCGTGTTTATTAAGGCAACTTGGAGCTATGGCAAGGATTCAGATAGAATTGAGGATCATTTTTCTAACAATTTATTAGGGGCTCATACAACTCTTATCACAGTTCATACATATACATACATCAATTGTATAAAGCACATCTGTACAGTCTTTGCCCTAATCATTTTTTTCTCCTCTTTTCTTTTTTTACATTTTATTAGGGACTCATACAACTCTTATCACAATCCATACATATTCATACATCAATTGTATAAAGCACATCCATACATTCCCTACCCCAATCATTCTCAAAGCATTTGCTCTCCACTTAAGCCCTTTGCATCAGGTCCTCTTTTATTTCCCCCTCCCTCCCCTTCCCCCCCTCCCTTTGTGCCCTTGGTAATTTATACATCGTTATTTTGTCATATCTTGCCCTATCCGGAGTCTCCCTTTCCCGTTTCTCTGCTGTCCCTCTCCCAGGGAAGAGGTCACATGTGGATCCTTGTAATCAGTTCCCCCTTTCCAACCCACTCACCCTCCACTCTCCCAGCATCGCCCCTCACACCCTTGGTCCTGAAGGTATCGTCCACCCTGGATTCCCTGTACCTCCAGCCCTCATATGTACCAGTGTACAGCCTCTGCCCTATCCAGCCCTAACAGTGCTTCTCTCTATCCTTGTGGAGCCCTGGTGATGGGCTGGGCTGCTAAGTAGTAGCTTAAAGAGGCTTTCCCCTCCTGTGAAAAGTTACACTCTCGGGAAACTCACGGGTGCCAGTTCTACCCTGTCCTCCAGGGTTGTTCTGAATCAAGGTCAACTCAATGGCAGTGAGTTTGGCTTTTTAATGTCTCTCCCTGTTGTTGTTGTTGTTGTTGTTGTTGTTGTTGTTAGTTTGCCATCCAGTTGGTTCTGGTCCATGGCAAACCTATTCACAGCAGAATGTAACAATAACAGCTTCTCCTCCATCCACCCAAGTGTTCCTATGCTCAGTCCTCTTGTTGTAGTCACTGTGTCAATCCAGCTCTTCAAGGGCCTTCAACCTTTTTTCACAGCCCTTCCATTTTTCTAAGCCTGATGCCTCTCCAGGGACTGGTCTCCACTGACAACATGTCCAAAGTCTCACCATCCTTACTTCTAATGGGAATTCTGGCCGTACTTCCAAGACAGATTTTGTTTGTTCTTTTGGCAGTCCATGGTACTGTCAATATTCTTTGCCAGTACCATGGTTCAAATTCATACAGTTTACCTGGGTCTTCTTCACTCAATGGCAAGCTTTTCACATGCAGATGAGGCAAATGAAAACACCATGGTTTGGATCAGGTGTACTTCCTGCTTCAAGTAACATCCTAACTTTTCAACATTCTAAAGAGCTCTTATGCAGCAGATCTACCCAGTGCAATGTATCTTTTCATCTCTTGACTGCTGCTTCCAGGAGCATTGCTTGTGGATCCAGACAAGACAAAATCCTTGACAACTTCAGGTTTTTCTCGATTTATCATCATGTTACCTATTGGTTCAGTTGTGAGGATTTTGGTTTTCTTTGTGTTGAGCTGTATCCCACATTGAAGGCTGCAATCCTTGATCTTCACCAGCAAGTGCTTCAAGTCCCCCATCCTTGTCAGCAAGCCAAACTGTGTCGTCTGCATATAGCAGGTTGTTAATAATATTTCCTCCATATCTGATTCTGTCCTCTTCTTCATATAATTGGCTTCTCTGATTATTTGCTCACCATACAGATTGAAAAAGTATAATAAGTGGGTGCAACCGGGATGCACACCTTTCTTGATTCTTAAACCATGCAATCTACCCTTGTTCTAATTGTGCTACTGCTTCTTAAACCATGTACAAGTTTCACATGAGCAAGACAAAGTGTTCTGGAATTCCCTTCTCAAAGCTATCCATGTTTTCTTATGATCCACACAGTCAGATAGCTTGGGTGTTAATAAAACATAAGTAAACATCTTTAGGGTATTCACTGCTTTCAGGCAAGATCCATCTGATATCCTTTGTTCCACATCCTCTTCTGAATCTGGCTTAAATCTCTGGGAAACCAAACTCACTGCCTTGTAGTTGATGACAACTCATCCTGACCCTATATTATAGGGTAGAACTAACTGCCCCTGTGAGTTTCTGAGACTGTAACTCATTATGGGAGTAGAAAACCTTGCCTTTCTCCCACGGAGTGACTGGTGGTTTTGAACTGCTGACCTTGGGGTTTGCAATCCAACCTGTAACCACTGTGCCACGATGGCTCTTGAATGCTGAATATGGTAATTTTCTGTCAATGAATTAATGCAACTGTTGTTGTATTAGCTTCAGTACAATTTGACTCACATGTGATGCCAATGATAGTGTTACATAATTTGACCATTCCGTTGGTCTCCCTTCTTTGGTATGTATACACATATGGATCTCTTCCAGTCTGTTAGCCAAGTAGCTGTATTCCAAATTTCCTGACATAGATGAGTGAGTGCTGCCAGTGCTTTATCAGCTTGTGGAAACATTTCAATAGATATTCCAGCAATTCCTGGCATCTTGTTTTGGGCTAGTGCTTTCCATGCATCTTGAATTTCTTCTTTCCTGACCATTGGTTCTTGCTCATATGTTACCTCCTGAAATGGTTGAATGTTGGTGTATTCTTTTTGATACAGTGTCTCCATATTGTTTCCATCGTCCTCAGATGTTTCCTTCATCATTCAATATTTTGCCCATAGAATTTTTTAATATTGCACCTCGAGAATTGACATTTTTCTTCAGTTCTTTCAGTTTAAGATATGCTGAATATGTTCTGTTTTGGTTTTCTAACTCTAGGCCTTTGCACATTTTGTGATAATATTTTACTTTGTATTATCGAGTTGTCCTTTGAAATTTTATAATTAGCTCTTTACTTCATCATTTCTTCCATTTGCCTTAGCTACTCTCTGATTAAGAGTAAGTTTCAGAGTCTCTTCTGACATGCACTTGTATCTTTTCTTTATTTCCATTTTTTTAAATGACACTGTGCTTTATTCAGAGATGTTCTCAAAATTTGGTGGGTTATTATCAAGGTTGTATATTGACTCTCGTGTACTTGTTTGCATTTTCTTGAACTTCAACTTGAGCTCACATATGAACAATTGCTGATCTGTTCCACAATCAGTCCCTGGACTGGTTTCAGTTGCTGATATTGAGCTTCTTTTATTGTCTCTTCCCACAGGTGTAGTCAATTTGATTTCCGTGTATTCCATCTGGAGAAGTCCACATTTATGGTCATCTTTTTTGTTGTTGATCAAATGTTTGAAGAAATCATTAATCATGCAAAATTCTAACATACAATCAAGATAAATTGGTAATTATTGGTGATTGGAGTGCAAATGTTGGAACCAAAGAGGAAAGAACAGAAGTTGGAAAATATAGTATATGCTATCAGCAATTTATTGGTCTTGCAAACTCTGTCATGCGATCTCCAGCTTGGTTTCTATCACCAAGAACATATTTTTCAACTACTGATCCTTCCTCTTTGTTTTCAACTTTTGCATTCCAATAGCATTTTGATAGCAAGTCTGACAAATTTGGGACTGAATATGGTGGTAGAATTATTCAATTTCTGCATCACCAGCTTTGGGTGGTTGGTGCATAAATTTGAACAATAGTTGTATTGATTGGTTCTCCTTGAATGGGGCTAGATAGCATCCTATCAAAGATAGTATTGTACATTAAAATAGATCTTAAAATGTCCTTTTGATGATGAATGCAATGTTGTTTCTCTTGATTGTGTCATTTCCAGCAGAGTAAACCATAAGATTTTCTGTTTCAAAATGGTCAATATCAGTCCATTTCAGCTAACTAATGCTTACAATATCAATCTTTATGTATTCCATTTCATTTTTAATGACTTCCAATGTCCCTAGATTCATATTTCATACATCCCAAGTTTCAATTATTAATGACGATTTGAACTGTTTCTCCTCATTTTGAGTTGTGCCCCATCAGCAAATGAAGGTCCTGATGGCTATACTCGATTTGCATCATTATGGTCGACTTGCCTATGAAAAGGCAGCTCTTCCTCTTCCTCAGCCGTATTTTGAGTACTTTCCAAGTTGAAGAGCTCATCTTCTGGCACACGTTCTGACAATGTTCTTCTGTTGTTCATGGGGGGTCTAGTAACTGACAGTGTTGCTGCTATCCATAGGGTTTTCAATGGCTCATTCTTCCCATGCAGGCAGCCAATTCCTTCTTCATTGTCTGTTCTTTGTCTGGAAGCTCTTTGGGTGACCCTGCTGGTATATGAAATGCCAATCACATAGCTCCCAGTATCTCACAAAACAAAAGTCACCACAGTACCACAAAATGCCAGACAAGTGATGGACCTCTATTCTTAGTGAGGCGTGGCCTGGTGGGAGGAGTGGGCCCTTAGGTGGCTCTGATCCACTTACTGGAACAAATACTGTTAGTTCTTATTTCATAAATGTGAAATGCATAAAAGAGACCCCCCCAAGAATATCCCCCAATTCAGACTTTCTGCCTTTTAAAAGAGGATAACCCACTCTGATTCAAAGTCATTGAGGTGTTTTGTTTTCCCCTCCCTCTGAGGCTACAGAGACTAGACTAATCACAGCTGAGGTGGAGCGACTGAAATGACTTAAAGCACCAGCTAGACTGGCTGTCAGAAGCAGCTACAGTCAACAGCTACAGACTGACAGAGCTGCTCAGCCAAGAGCTGAGGGTTCTCAACTCCCACTTCTACTGATGGGCACAGCCAGTGGCCTCTGGGAGTTGACTGGAACCCAGCAGCCAGCTGTGAGGAGCAAGCTAATTCATCTCAGCCTGGCCCAGGTCATCAAGTCACTGAAGGAGTATCGGGAAAGAGGGAAGAAATTTGGGGTCCCACATTTGGCCACAGACAAAAGTTGTTCTGTGTTTAGACAGTAGTTCTGGGCCTGAGTTTGGGGCAGGTGTGATGAAGGAAAGTCGGCTCCCTCCCTGCATCTGGGAACAGATGGTGGGGCTGCCCTGGAAACAGCAGGCCAGTCAGCTGGAGCAAAAAAGGCTTGGCCTCTAAATCCCTGGCAGGGCAGACTGAAGCTACCTGGACTGTTTTTTCTTAACCCAATGGCTCCTGCTACCCTCACCACCCCCAACTAGGTACAAGGGAAGAAAGATGCATTTTCTTTACAGAGGCAACTTTCTAGAAAGGAGACCAGCCCACCAGCTGTGAAAGGTCCCCTTAAACCATTTTACTTTGAGCAGGAGGAAGAAATGTTGAGATTCCCAGAGCCACGTGGAATTGTGGATCCTCTAGTTTAGGTTCCAGTGATGCCAGATCGATTTTTCTAGAGAAAGTCAAAATTCCTGTTTTCTTAAAAACCTCCTGATTTTTTCAAAGGCGATTCAATAACATTGGATAGAAGCCAAGTAGGCCAAAGAGCCCTGATGGCACAGTGGGTTATGTGTTGGGCAGCTAACTAGAAGGTCAGTAGTTTGAAACCACCAGTCACACTGGGGGAGCGGTGGGTGGGGGATAGGGTGGGGGGCTGTGCAGAGATGAGACCTTCTAGTCCATATAGAATTTCAGCCTCGGAAACCCACAGGGGCAGTTCCGCTCGGTCTTACAGGGTCACTGGGAGTTGGAATCTTCTAGATGGCAGTGAATAAGCAGGCCAACCAGAGTCCACACAGGTCCTCATTTGGCCATGGGAGTCCCCAGTCTGTGACCCTCACAGAATCGACCTTTGTGTATCGATGTTAAAAGTGAGATCCAGAGAGGGGAGCGCCTGTCCCCTTGAGGAGCACCGAGTTGACTTTCCAGTCTCCAATCTGTAGCAGACACTCCCGGTGCTCCTTCTCTTCATTCCCAAGTTCCTGATTCCGTGTACTCGCCTCAGTCACCAAGGGCCAGCTCTGAAGGTCCCTTTGCTGGTGCTGGCTGAATGTGCTGAGGAACATATGCCCCTGGGAACAGCCCTGACCAGGCCCCTCACTCCTTGGATGGCAAAACTCTGAGAGGCGTGTGCTACACCTACCCCTGGAGACTTCCTAAGTGATTAAGCAGCAGGTTCCCAGGTTTGTAATTGGATTCACAATCTATTTGTTATCGGTGGCCTTCCCTCCACTGGCTCACAATGCCACATCATTACCTGCATGCTCAGAGTTTCCTAAATAAGCTCATTGCCTTTAAGTCTTTGGCCAGGGTCTGCTTCAGTGAGAACCCAAACTAAGCCCAGGTCTGAATCGTTATGTGTCCTTCCTGCCATCCAGTTGATGCCAACTCATGGCGAATCTATAGGATAGGGTAGAACTGTACCTGTGAGTTTCTCTGACTGGAACTCTTTTTTTTTTTAATTTTATTAGGGGCTCATACAACTCTTATTACAATCCATACATATACATACATCAATTGTATAAAGCATATCCGTACATTCTTTGCCCTAATCACTCTCAAAGCATTTGCTCTCCACTTAAGCCCTTTGCATCAGGTCCTCTTTTTTTTTACCGTCCCTCCTGCTCCCCACTCCCTCATGAGCCCTTGATAATCCACAGATTGTTATTTTGTCATATCTTGCCCTATCCGGAGTCTCCCCCCCCCCCCTTCTCTGCCGTCTGTCTCCCAGGGAGGAGGTTACATGTGGATCCTTGTAATCTGTTCCCCGTTTCCAACCTACTCACCCTCTACTCTCCCAGTATCGCCCCTCACACTCCTGGTCCTGAAGGTATCATCCACCCTGGATTCCCTGTGCCTCCAGCTCCTATATGTACCAGTGTACAACCTCTGCCCTATCCAGTCCTGCAAGGTAGAATACGGAGCATGGTAGTTGTGGGGAGGAAGCATCCAGGATCTAGGGGAAAGCTGTGTTTTTCATCGGTACTACATCGCACACTGACTGACCCATCTCCTCTCCTAAACCCCTCTGTGAGGGGATCTCCAGTGGCCAGCAAATGGGCTTCGGGTCTCCACTCTGCACTTCCCCCTTCATTCACTATTATGTGTATATATATATCATATATATACCATATATATGCCATATATATGGTATGTGTGTATATATATATATATATATGTATATATATATATATATATATATATATATATATATATATATATATATATATATATATATATATATTGCATTATGCCTTATACCTGGTCCCTTTGGCACCTTGTGATCGCACAGGCCGGTGTGCTTCTTCCATGTGGGCTTTTTTGCTTCTGAGCTAGATGGCCGCTTGTTCACCTTCAAGCCTTTAAGACCCCAGACACTATCTCTTTTGATAGCCGGGCACCATCAGCATTCTTCGCCACATTTGCTTATGCACAAGTTTGTCTTCGGCAATCGTATCATGGAGGTGTGCAGCCAATGCTGTGATTTTTTTTGTTTTTTGATGCCTGATAACTGATCCCTTCGGGACCTCGTGATCACACAGTCTGGTGTGCTCTTCCATGTGGGCTTTGTTGCTTCTGAGCTAGATGGCCTCTTGTTTATCTTCCATTCTTTAAGATCCCATACACTATCTCTTTTGATAGCCGGGCACCATCAGCTTTCTTCACCACATTTGCTTGTTCACCAGCTTTGGCTTCAGCAGTTGTGTCTGGAGGATGAGCATTGTAGAGTGCCAATTTAATAAAAGAAAGTATTCATGCATTGAGGGAGTGCTTGAGTTAAGGCCCAAGGTCCTGCCGCCACCTTAATACTAAACCTATAAATATAGACACATAGATCTATTTCCCCATCCATATATATATATATATATATATATATATATATATATATATATATATATATATATATATATTTGCATGCACATGTCTTTGTCTAGACCTCTATAAATGCACTTTGACTCCAAGCTCTTTCCTCCATCTCCCTTGACTTTCCTCCTGTCCCACTACCATGCTCCGTCCCCACCCGGGTTACAGCTATACCTCTTCTTTACGTAACCTTACCCTTGATCATTCCCTACCAGGCCTGCCACTTCCCCCTCACTACCATATTGAGTCCCATGTTGTTCCCTTGTCCCTGTGTTTGTTAACACCACTTCCTTACCTCCCGCACCTCCCCCTATCCCAAGTGCCCCCGGAACTGTCGGTCCTGTTGTTTTTCCTCCAGATAGTTCATCCAGCCTCTCTTATTTAGACAGACCTGTGGAGACACTAACATGCACGAAAACACGACAGAGGAAAACAAAGCAACAGTATACAACCAGACAACAAAACAACAAAAACAAACCACTGACAAAGAACAAAACAAAACACATCAAGAAAGAAGAGCTTGTAGTTAGTTCAAGGATCATTTGTTGGACCTTAGGATTGTTTTCCAATCCACTCTGTTGAGGCACCACAACCTGGCCCCAAAGTCCACTTTCAGCATTCCCTGGGGACCTTGCCACTCCATTCCCTTGCTGTTCCACTGCACTCCACCACACTTTGCCTCGGTGTGGTGGAATCAGGTTAGATGCAATTCGCACACTGTGTCTCCAGTGCTGTCCCCTGTATCACCCTTGGTCACTGAGGGGCATCATGTCTCATAGTGGGGCCAGCCATGTTGTTCTCTTTGTGGACTGGCTGCTCTGAGACTGGAACTCTTTAGGGGAGTAGAAAGCCTCATCTTTCTCCCTTGGAGTGGCTGGGGATTTCAAATTTGCCATTTCAGACATTGCGTTTAGCAGCCCAACACATAACCCCTATACCCCACCATAGCTACAGAAAACAATAAAGAAACAAAATCCAACAACACTCATTGCCATTGGGTGCATAACAATCCTATCGAGAGAAAATACTGCGGCCTCCTGGGTTTCCAAGGCTATAACTCTTTGTAAAAATAAAATTGTGTTATGTTTTCAGTGAAAGTTTACATAACCGATTAGATTTTCATTTAACAAATTCTCTACTTGTTTAGTGACATTAGTTAATTTTTCAATAAAAAGGAAAGCAGAAAATTAAAAAAAGAACAAATGAAAAACGTGTTAAGAGTAAAGACAAATGATAAGATGTTAACTTTTAACCTAATCATATCTGCAACAATACACTTTCTGATGTACTGACGGTGAGCAGGGTTTAATCCCATCCCTGGTGAATGGTCCCAGGGGATTTAATGGAGGCTTATTCTCTGTGGAATCTCTGCCAATGCATTTTGAGTTTTTATACTCATCTAAGGCTATAACTCTTTATGGGAGAAGAAAGCCTCATCTTTCTCCAAAGGAGCGACTGGTGAATTCCAACTGCTGACCTTGCAGTTAATAGCCCAACACATAACCCATTATGCCACCAGAAGAGAGATTTGTCTCTGGGTGCCTTCCAATTCAAGCACTACAATTATGCAAGGAGGATATTTTTTTCTGTACTGGAGCCAGGTCAAGTCAGAACCAGTGTGTCCATGGTTTGCAGCGAAGTCAGAGGAAGAAGAGGGTAGACTGTCTGTAACTTCTCATAGCCCAGGGAAATGCTAGGCCTGGAAGGGGGCATGTGGCTCAACCATATTCAGAAAATCTGCACACTAACCTCCCCGGCTCAAATAATTACCAGCACCGTGTCTCTGAATATCACCTGAAAGCAAAATAGTGAAAGCACCATTTCCATTTCATAATACTTTTATTAAAAGTAAAGTTCAATTCAGTGATGTGAAGAAGCTGGGAAAATTATCTTTTCATTTCTTTCTTTTTCTTTCCCTCCCTTTCCCCTTCTTCTCCACAGAACTGAGAGGCAGAAGGAATAAAGGCAGCATGGCACCAGCTGGAGGACACCGTGGGGTCAGGGTCACCATTTAACTCATGCTTCTCCAGTTTGGAGGGGCAACTGGATGTCCTCATTTGTGAATTTGCTTATTAATCTTTTTGAGTTAACAAGGTCATGGTAAAAAATGATTGTTGGCGTTTTTGTTAGGAACCTTCTAGTCCAGTCCAACTCATAGTGACTCAATGCATCAGTGCCGAGCTCTCTAGACCAATGGTTCTCAACCTGTGGGACCCTTGCACAGGGTGACTGTAACAAAATTACAGTTATGAAGCAGCAATGAGAATATTTTTATGGTTGTGGAGGTCACCACAACATGAGGAACTGTATGAAAGGGTTGTGGCATTAGGAAGTTTGAGAACCACTGCTCTAGGCTTTTCTATACTGTAATCGTTACAAGAATGAGTTGCCTGGTTTTTCTTCCAAGAACAGAGCCACTGGTGGGTTCAAACCTTCAACCTTTTGGATAGCAGCTGAGCACTTAACCATTGTGCCTCCAGGGCTCTTTGATAAACTCTATTAGAGGGTCTTAACCATTGCAACCCCATGGATCCTTTTGGCACTTAGGCAAGGCTATGGAACACCTACCCACTCCCCAGAATAATATTTCCAAATACCTCCAATGAAATACAGAATCACAAAGGCACAAATTGTATTGAAATGCAGTGATAAAAATAAAAGACATTGGATTTGTGGCAAATATACATGTTAATAAATACATTAAATATGATCTGATGGTGGGTCTAATAAACCAAACCCACACCATTGAGTTGATCCTGACTCACTGTGACCCTATATAAAATTCCTCAGGCTAAATCTTGACAGGAGCAGATCATCTCACCTTCCTCTCAGAGAACAACTGGTGACTTTGAACTGCCAACCTTGAGGTTACCTACCCAATGGCTCATCCACAGCGTCACCGTGAGTTCTAGATAGTGATGAGCATGAACTGTACTCAACGATGGCTGCAACGACTAGCATGGGGTGTGAAAGCATGTAGAATTTCTCTCGGTGGTAATCGCATGGCTATTCTGAACACAGCTGTGGACATGCTAAACTGCCCTACGAGCTTAGGGGAACTAACTCAACCAGGATTGTCCTTCATCCAATTTGACATTGCTCCCCAGCCTGCTGGGGCTCAGTGGTTCAGTGTTAGGGTCCCTTGTCTAGATACCAGGGCTGGCATGGAGAAAGTCATTCCTCTGCAGCCTTCTAGTGTGTGGGGGAAGGTATTAGTGTTAAGCCTTGGCAGGAAATTGGTGGATTTTCCTGGAAGCCACATTCTTAATAACCATTTACTGGATACTTATTATATTCTGAGGGTAAATTTGTGGTTCCATTGTAGAATTCTCCTTTTCCATGTGGGAGATCTGGGGTTGAGTCCAAGACAATGCAACTCATGTGCATCCAACACTCATTTGTCAGGGGGATGCTTGGTTATTGCTGTGGTACTGAACTGATTTCTGTGTTGCTATGATACTGAAATGGGGAAGCTTTGTTGGGTGCGGCTATGAGACTGAACCTGTTTCTGTGATGTGTCCACACTAAGATGAGCGATGAAGAAGAGCCTGCTATTCTACTTCTGAAAACCAATTAACGAAAACCCCTGTGAATCACAATCTGATGCACAACCAAAGAGATGGTGCAGGACCAGGGAGAATATTGCCCATGGAGTCACTGGGAGCTGGTTGTCACAGTGAGTTGGACTGGAGGCTGACTCAACAGCAGCTAACAACCATTGTGTTCCAGGCACTCGATTTGCTTTAAAAATCTAGCTCAGCCTTCTGGTACAGGGAAGTGATTAATCATGCCTACTTTATAGCACACCGTGAACCCTGATCAATGTCAGGCCCTGCTTGTGTTTTGTCCCTCCTTTTCCACATTCACATCACTTCCATTCCCCTCTTCAGACTAGTACCCCCTGCTGGGTGCTTGGTGTGGGTGTGTCCTTATAGGCATTCAGCCATGTGCACTAGACCATGCTGCCATGTGCACTAGACCATGCTGCTTGGTGAATGAGCTTTCAGCTTCCATGAATGGTACTGCAATATAAATCTCATTCAGTTTCTGACCTTTTCAACTCCTTGCAATGTCATTAAGAGTTATTGCCATGCTGCATATCAATTGCATGTGCTGCTGCGTGCCACTTGGTCATGAGCAATCATCATCTTTCTTTTTTTTCCTTCTTCAGTTGTCTGTTGATTGGCATCCAATTCGGCTCCAACTCTTCTCTACTGCAGGTATCAGCGTGGTGACCATTCTTGTAAAAATGCCCCAAGGGCCCTGTGAATTGGATAAATAGCTTGGCCTATATACCCAGGAATTATGCGTTGGGCTGCTAACCCCAAGGTGAGCAGTTCCAACCCACCAGCTATTCCATGGAGCAAAGAGAGGCTGTCTGCTGTCGTAAGAATTTAGTTTTGTAAACCTATAGCAGCAATTCTACTGTGCCTTGTAGGGTTGCTAATGAGGAAGAATCAACTGGGGTTTTGTTTGTTTTTATACATCCAGGAGAGAGCTTTGATGGGGGAGATGTTAAGTGCTTGGCTGCTAACCCAAAGGTCAGTAGTTTGAAGCCGTCTTCCACACACTGTGGGATAAAGGCATGGCTGTCTACTTCCCAATAGAAGCCTTGAAAACATCATGGGACCATTCAGCTTTGTTTGATAGGGTCATGAGGAATGAAAGTCAACTCAGTGATTGCGCTTCTTTGGTTGTACGCCCAGGAGGGCCTCACTAGGTCCTAGGGTCCATTCAATGGGCTTTCACTAAGCTCTGCCAGATTGCTGTGCAGCAAACCTGCATCATTAGCAGTGTTTCTCTGCTTTCCCCGGATCTCCAATGACACTTGGTATGTTTGTCTTTCTAACTGTTGCCCGTTTGATGGTTTTAAAAGGTCAAGCACAATAAACTCATCTATCCCAGGCACTTTATGGTTCTGTAGCAGATTCTTAGGGTTGCCATGCCACATTCCTTTGACCCATCTCTGACACCATCTCACTGCCTTCCAGTCAATACCGACTCATAGCGATCCTGTGGGGCAGTGTACAATTGCACCCTGTGAGTTTCAAACACTACAACTGTTTATTGGAGTAGAAAACCCCATCTTTCTTCCTTGGAGCTAGTAGCTTTGAACTGCTGACCTTGAAGTTAGCAAACCAACTTGTAACCACTGCACTTCCAGGGCTCCTCCTGATATCCATCATAGCAGTGGCGAACGGCTCTATGTAAGTGCAGGCTCCTGCTGAAATGGTGTCTTATCACAACTGTGCAGCACGCAGCTCTCCATGTCCTTCTGCCTCGAAGCCTTTTCAAAGGCATGGAAAGCCAAACTCAGGAAGGTAGGAGAGGTCACCTTACTAGGAGGAATGCTCAACACCACTACAGGTGAAGAAGAGCCCAGCCTCCTGTTTCTGGTAGACAAATCTAGGACAGAACCTATGTTGCTCAGAAGTCCTGGGGGAATCAAGCCCCTGTATCCTACATTAAAAGCCTCAACACCCCGTTCCCATTGTGATTGCTTCTCCCCCTAACTCAGTCTTGCGTCTGCTTTCCTATTCCCACTCCCTGCCATCAGATCTCAAATAAACTCCCTGCACCCAGGCCTGAGGAATAAGCTCGGCATGCAAGGGCACTCAATCCAAGACACACACATTACTCTGAATCTCCAAAACAACCCTGTGGGCTACGTGTGTAATCCCCAGTTCACAGATGAGAAATGGTTTGAAAAACAGTGACACACCCAAGATCACACAGGCCAGGGTTTAAGTCTGTGTCTATCAGTTATTCTTTTATTCAAGTATGCCAGAGAAGACTGGGTTTTAACACTTGAGCAATCTTCTTGGAAGAATAAGGCAAACTACAGAAAACACAAAATGAATATCGCTTTTGTTCGTTTATCCATTTGCAAAAGACATAATACCTATAGTGCTAAGAATAGTATTCAAAGTATCTATTACTACCCCCTCAAAGCTTACATACTAGTCACTAAACTCAAACAAATACAATGCTATCAAGTTGATTACAACTTATAGCAACCCCATATAGGGCTTCCAAGACTGTAAATCTTTACAGAAGCAGAGAGCTTCACTTTTCTTCCCCTGAGTGACTGGTGCATTTGAACTACTGACCTTGTGGTTAGCAGCCCATTGCTAAATGATTAGTTCCATAATCATTACGCTTACTTAACTCTACATTCTTTTAATTATTTCTCTATCAGTCCAAATTGCATCTGGCTACATGGGAAAAAACAAACCGACTCTAGTGGTATAATCACAAAAGCTTAATTTTTCTTATATTAACACCAAAAATACCAAACCAGTTGCCACTGAATTGATTCTGATTTACAGTTACCCCATATGATTCAGGGTAGAACTGTGCCCCATGAGGTTTTCAAGGGCTGAATTTTTAAATGTAGATTGCCAGGTTTTTCTTCCAAGGCACCTTTTCTTAGCAGTGAATTGTGTTAACCCTTTGCACCACACAGGGGTTTGTCTTATACAATAGTAAGTCTTGAAATAGGTAGCCTAGGTCTGGCGTATTTGCTCAGGGACTCATCTTGGATATAGGAGAATGCATGATTTTTGGTCTGCCAAACTCATGTAACCTATGTGACTCATCTTTCAATATTCTGACTAGGGAGCATGACAGCAGAAGAGCCAAGGACAAAAATGAAATGGGTTATGCCAGACAAGTGTTTTGCCTTAAACAACAACAAAAACTTTCTTGGGAGTCCTACTCAGTATCTTTCACCTACACATATTTGGCCCAAACTGGATCAAATGCTTATGCATAGATGCAAGGGAGCCTAGGAGTGAGCGATTTAAGTAGGTACATTATCACCCTAAACAAAATTGAGCTTCTATTAGTAGTAAGAATGAGAAAAATGGATACTGTTGAGGCATATAGCAGGGTTGGGTAGAATTCTATTTTGTGTCTTAATTTCCATTTTGAATGAACTCAGAAAAAGTCATAGAGAGTAGAACAAAGGGATGGATGCGCATCCAACCACCTCAACTACTCATTTCTTTTCATGCTCTCCCTCTAGCTTCCCTGAATAGTTCTTGGTTACACATTGGGCTGCTAATTGCACGGTCGGTATTTTGAAATCACCGGCTGCTCTTCGGGAGAAAGATGGGACTCTACTCTGTAAAGAGGTACAGTCTCAGAACCTCACAGGTACAATTTTACCCATGTCCTGTAGGGTCGATATGAGTTAGCATTGATTCAATGGCAGTGAGCTTGCTTTGGATAGATCTGTGGAATCTTAGGATGGAATAGTTTGAATACACAGAAAAAAATTCAGTGGAATCATAACCCTCTAAATAATTACCCTCTAAAGCCACAAAGATCAACTGTGTCCAGCATGGTGACAGTTTAGCATATGCCATGGGGACATTGCTCATATCCCAGTGTTGTTAATCAACAAAAACTCACGCACTGCCACTTATAGTGACCCTATGCACAATAGAATAAAAGCCTTTCTAGTCCTGTGACATCCTCACAATGGTCATATTTTAGCCTATTGTTACAGCCACTGTGTTGATCCATCTCATTCAGGGCTTACCTGTTTTTTGACGATGCTCTACCAAGTATTTTGTCCTTTTCTAGGGACTAATTTCTCCTGATACCATGTTCAAAGTATATGAAATGGAGTTTTACCATCCTCACTTCTAAAATACATTCTGGCTGTACTTCTTCCGGGATAGACCTCTTTGTTCTGCTGGGCATTCATGGTATATTCAATATTATTTGCAACATCATATTTTAAAGGCATCGTATTTTCTTCAGTCTTCCTTATTTATGGTCCATCTTTCACATGTATATGTCAAACATTACCATCAAGTCTATTCTTATTCATAGTGACCATATAGGGTTTCCAAGGCTGTAAATCTTTACAGGGTCAAATAGCTTCCTCTTTCTTCTGTGGAGCAGCAAGTGGGTTGAACCACCAACCTTGCTGTTAGTCATTCAACCCAAACCAGACACTGAAATTAAGACTCCTTTCACATGCATCTAAGGTGATTAAAAATATCAAGGCTAAAAGCAGGCTTAACTTGCTAATCCCCAGAGTAAAACATTTGCTCTTTCACATTTTAAAGAGGTCTTTTACAACAGATTTTTCCAATGAAATACGTTGATTTATTGACTGCTGCTTCTGTGAGTATTGATTGTGGGTCCAAGTAAAATAGGGTTTAGCTACATTTCTCTATTTGTAATGATGTTGTGTGTTTATATTTGTCAAGTTGAGAAGACATTTGTATTCTTAGTGTTGAAGACTAATTCATACTGAAGGTGTACTATATGAGCTTTATCAGTAAGTACTTCAAGGCCTATTGACTTTCAGCCAGCAAGATTGGGTCATCTGCATAATACAGGTTGTTAATGATTCTTCCTCTAATCCAGATGCCTCAACTTCTTCATACAGAGCAGCTTCTCAGATTATTTGAATAAGTATAGTGTGATAGATAGGTAGATTTATAGTGCCAACCTGGCCAATAAGAACATGTGGGATTAATAAGTTCGCAGTTTGATTTGTGGGCAAAGAGATAAATGGCTCAGCAAGCCACACCTATCTCTCAGTTGCTCTCTGGTGATCAGACCAGTGTGTGGCTGCCTTACCTAGTTCTGCAGTTTGCTGCCTGGCTGCACTGCCATATTTACTGTTGCATGGAAGTGAGTTAAACTGAGTCCTCTGTACTGCTATGTGGACTAATTAGCTGTTATATTCCTTCATGTTCTATCTATCTATCAAATCATAAATGTCCTGGTTTTGTTTCTCTAGAGAACCCTGTCTAACACATATGGTGAAAGGATATAACCACAACACACACTCTCCTGATTTTAAACCACGCACTGTCCACTTGTTCTATTCGAACCACTTCCTGTTGGTGTGTGTACAGGTACCACAGGAGCACAATTAAATGTACGGGAATTCCCATTGTTCTCATATGTATTCATATGCTACCCAAAGTTTGTTATGATACACAGTAAAATCCTCTGCATAGTCAATAGTACATAAGTAAGCATTTTCCTTGTATCCTCTGTTTTCAGCCAAGGTCCATCTGAAACCAGCATTGATATACCTTGCCTCATGCCCTCTTTTAATACAGCCTGGATTTCTGGCAGCTTCCTGTTGACATATTGCTATAACTACTTTTAAAGGTATCGTCAATAAAATTGTACTTGCATGTCATATTAATGTTATTTTAAATTAATTTGCAAATTTTGTTGCATCATATTTCTTTAGAATGGACACAAATATTAATCACTTCCAGTTGGTTGGCCAGATAGCTATCTTCCAAATTTCTTGACATGGACTATCACTGCATGAGCGTGTTGAAATATTTCCATTCCTATCCCTTCCTTGCTTTTCACTAATGCTTACATTGCAGCTTTAACTTCCTCTTGGCCTTTTGAACTAGTAGAACCTCAACTAATTCTTGGGAACATAGACTCTGTACACTCCGTCCATATTCTTTGGATTCTCCCTACATCATTCAATAGTTTGATAAATAATCCTTGAACATTGTAATCCGAGGCTTGGATTTTTTCTTCTGTTCTTTCAATTTATGATATGCTGACTGTACTCATTCCTTTTGCTTTCCTAATTCCAGGTCTTTACACGTTACAATATAATTCTTTACTTTATCTTCTCAAGCTGGCCTTTCAAATTTTTCTGTTCAACTCTTTTATTTAATCATTTCTTCCATTTGCTTTAACTGCTTTAGGTTCAAGAGCAAGTTTCACAGTCTCCTCTGATATCCACTGTAGTATTTTCTTTCTTTCCTGTATTATTAATGATCTTTTTGAGGAGCCCCCAATAAAATGATTTATGATAAATAAATACATAGCCACAGGTGACATGACAAAAAAAAAAAGATTGATGACCTTGATGCTATTTCACAAGTCTTCTGGTAGCTGATCATTAATGTTCAATATGTCCGAACCATTCTTGAGATAGGCTCTAAATTCAGGTGAGATATTGTGATAGTAAGGTTTGGTGTCAATTTAGCTTGACCAGGATCTTCAGAAGGTGCAGGTCACACTCTCCTTGGGGGTATGACCTATTTCATAGCTATAAGTAGACTGTGGAGAATGGGCTCACTCTTTTTCTTCCTGATGAAATGACCCTGGACCCTACGTCTGGCTTCTTGGGATGGCAATCACCATGAGACCTGCTGACCCTAAGAGCTGTCTGTGGCCTGCCAACTGCCTGTTGACTTTGGATTCTCCCAACTCTGCCTCCACCAACCTGTGGTTTTCCTGTTTCTCGGGCTATTCCTCCAACAGCTTCAGGAATCAGGAAAGGCCTCTAGTTTGCATCTGATTTATGGGCTGGAGTTGGACTGGGGTTTCTTGTTGTGTGGACTTCTTAATGTAAAATTCTTTATTGATATAAATTTCCTTCTTCTACATGTATCAGTATCACTGGTTTGTTTCTCTAGAAACCCCAGCCGACCACAGATATAATATAGGCTGTATTTGGGCTCTTTTGCATTCTTATTTTAATTTTCTTCAGGTTTGACTTGAACTTGCATATTAGTAATTGATAGTCTTTTACATAGTTGGCCCCCCGTTCTTGTTTTGTCTCAATGATATTGAGCTTCTCTATTATGTCTTCCCACAGATTTAATCAATTCCATTCCTGTGTTTTCCACATGTATATATGCCGCTCCTGTTGTTGAATAAAGGTGTTTGCAATGAGGAAGTTATTGCTCTTGCAGAATTCTTTCATGCAGTCTTCAGCTTCTTTTCGATCCCCAAAGCCATAGTTTCTAATTACTCTTCCTTCCTTTTTGTTTCCATGTGTGCATTCCAATTGTCAGCAATTATTAATGCATTTTCAGTACATGTGTGGTCAATTTCAGACTAAAGAAGTTGGTACAATTCTTCATTGGCTTTAGTGGTTTGTGAGAAAATTTGAATAATGGTTCTATTAACCGGCCTTCCTTGTGTATGAAGATAGATATTATTCTGTCACAGGCAGCATTGCACTTCAAGATAGATCTAAAAATGCTCTTTTTGAGGATGAAAGAGACATTCTTTTGAATTTGTCATTGTCAGCATAGTCATTCTTATCATTTTAAGATTCAAAGGGACTATTTCAACTCACCAATGCCTAGGATATTGATCTTTATAGGTCAGATTCCGTTTTTTTATGATTTCCACTTTTCCTAGATTCTTATTTTGCACGTCTCATGTTCTGATTATTAATGAATGGTTGCAATGATTTTTCTCATTTTGAATTATAATCCATTAGCAAATGAAGGTGCCAGAAGCTTTAGTACACTTTGTTGCTAGATGCCTTCAAGTCAGTTCTGTCTCATAATAATGCCTACACAACAGAATGAAACATTGCCTGGTCCTGCCCCATACTCAAAAATTTTGTTATGTTTGAGTCCATTGTTGTAGGAATTGTCTCGATCCATTTGATCGGGTGTCTTCCTCTTTTTGCAACCCCTCCACTGTAATGTGTATGATGTCCTCCAGGGACTGGTCTGTCCTGATAACATCTGCAAAGTACATGAGATGAAGTCTCGCCATCCTATCTGCCAAGGAACATTTAGCTGCACTTCTTCTCAGACAGATTTGTTTGTTCTTCTCTCCACCCATGGTACTTTCAGTATTTTTTTGTCAGTACCTTAATTCAAATGCACCAGTTCTCCTTCAGTCGTTCTCATTCAATGTTCAAATTTCACATGCATAAGGTGTGGCGGAAAATGCCATGCCTTGGGCCAGGCGCAACGTAATCCTAAGTGAAATTCTTGATCTTCAGTACTTTAAAGTGGTTATGTGCAGTAGATTTGCCCAATGCAATATGTTATTTGGTTTTTTGATTGTTGTTTCCATGAGCATTAGTTGTGAATCTAAGCAAGACGAAATCCTTGATAACTTCAATATTTTCTCCATTTATTGTGATGTTATCTACAGCTCCTGTTGTGAGGTTTTGAGTTATCATTAAGGTGGACTCTACTTTGAGGAAGCTCTCTTTCTCGGTGATATTTTGATTGTTTTGCAATCTGAGGGACTCATTTTCTGGCATTATATCAGACAATATTTTACTGCTATGCATAAAGTTTTCAATGGTGAATCCCTCAGAAGTGGACTGATTGTTTTGTCGTCCTGTCAGTTCTTAGTCTGGAAGCTGTGTTGAAATCTGTTCACCGTGGGTGATCCTGCCTGGTATTTGAAGTACTAGTGGACTAACTCCCAGCATCACAGCAAAGCACAAGCTACCACAGTGCAGCAAATTGACAGATGGGGCGCGGGAGGGGAGTTGTCATTGTTAGACACTGTTAATTTGGCTCTAACTCATAGCACCCACAGCCTGTTTCCTCACAGTTAATGTTGGAGACCATTTTTGCAGCCAGTATGCCAATTCATCCCATTGAGGACCGTCTTCTTTTTTTCACCACTCCACTTTACCAAGTATGATATCCTTCTCTAGGGACTATGCTCAGCTGTTAACATGTCCAAAGTATGTGATATGAAGTCTTGCCATTCTCACGTCTAGGAAGCATTCTGGCTCTACTTCCGCCAAGGAAGATTTGTTCCTTCTTCTGCAAGTCCATGGAATATTCAATATTCTTCACCAGCATCATAATTCAAAGACATCAACTTTTATTTTATCTTTCATAATTATTGTCCATTTTCAAATACATATGAGGTGATTGAAAATGCCATAGTATGATAGTTATATAATTTTATGTCAGTTTGAAGATATGTAAAAGTGTAAGGTTGGTATCCAATCTGTCAATCACACCATAGTCTGATGGTGCCTCTTTGTGGCCATGGCCTTCTCATAAGGAGGGCCCTGGGAACCTCCCCTTCTTTTTGCATTCACCTGACTGCTTCCTGCCCACGTTGAGAGCTGCCAGAGTCTTGCCATGCTTCCATCGACCTTGGGTCCACACGACATTGCAATCACTGGCCTTTGACATCCCTGCATTCTGCATCATTGCATGTAACTGCGTAAGTTGGAAAGGAACTTATGGGCTAGTGTTGGACTTATGGACTTGAGTTGGACTGGCCTGGGATATTTCCTTGAAATAGAAATACTATAATGACTTCTTGATTAAAAACTATTTATTGCACATATATGAGTGTCACTTGATTTGTGTCTCTAGTCAGCCTGGCTTACATCCAGTTCACTGCCCTCAAGTTGATTCCAACCCTTAGCAACTCTATAGGACAGGGGAGAGATATCCCTGTGGGTTTCCAATACTGGAACTTTGTATGGGAGCAGAACTGCTGATCTTGTGTTGAGCAACCCAACTGGGTTGGTTCTGACGCATTATGTTTGTAACCACTATACCACTAGGGCTCAGCTGTGCCTTATTCCTCAAAGTGACATCTTTTAACACTGGAAATTGGTCTTCAGCAAGATCTACCAGTGTACTCGTTCATATGACTTATTTTTTTTTTACACTGTTTTGATTGTGATGTGAGGGAAAATCTACAGAGTAAATTGATTTTCTTTACAATTCATGCAATGTTTTATGATATTGATTGCAATACCTATGATGCAATACTACTTTTCCTATTCCCTCCCTTTGTTTGCCGTTTCCATTGGTCGTTCGTTCCCATGCCTTCCTGCCTTCTGAGTAACTCCCTGACAAATGCTGGGCTCTGAATTGTACATCGTTGACAGTATAGGTCTCCTATTTGGGGGCTGAAAGTTGAGCCATGGAGGTGAGGTCAGGTGTCAAATGGGAATTCCACTAGTGCCTATCATATCCTAAGGTTAGTCTTCTTATTTTGAGTTCTACATTTTCCCCAGTTGATCCAGGGCCTACTACTGTGAGCACTTTCAGAGCAATCTGCAGTGAGAACCCTATGCTATCTTGGTCTTCTGGACTCAGCGCTGTGGAGCCGGGGCTTCATGTGGTCAGTGAATCCCTTTCATCTTATTTTGATGCTATCTGTGTAATTCTGTATTTTGAATTTCTCTTCAATTTTTTCAGCTAGTGAAATGCACATGCTTTTCATTTTTGCTGTCCTAATTCCAGGTCTTTGCACCTTTTAATATAATTCTTTATTCCATCTTTTTGAATTCCCCTTTGAAATTTTATGTTCAGCTTCTTTATTCAGCGTCTTTACTTCATCAATTATTTCTATATTTCTCTCTCTCTTTTTCGTACTTCATCATTTCTTTCATTGGCTTCAGCTACTCCACATTCAAGGTGACATCCGTTTTGTCTTTTCTTTAGTTTCTATCTTTTTAATTATCTTTGAATTTCTTTATTTATGATGTTCTTGATATTATTGCAGAACTCGTATCATCTCAGGTGTTTTGTGTTCAATGTGTCAACTTTCTTCTTGAAGTATCCTCTAATTTAGATGAGGTATACTCAAATTCATACTTTGACTCTTGGGGACTTGTTTTAATTTTGTTGGAATTCGAGTTGAATATGCCATTGATGGTTTGTTCCACAGTTCGTCACCAGTCTCGTGACTGATGATATTGAACTTCTTTATACCGTAAATACTTGAGTATAAGCCGAGATTTTTCAGCACATTTTTTTATGCTGAAAAAGCACCCCAGCATTGGGGGGTAAAATTAGTTGCCTTGGGTTATACTCGAGTATGTATAGTAGTTTATTTCAACAGATATAGTTGATTTAATTCCTGTGTATTTCTATCCAATATACATGATCCATGTCTATGGTTACTGTTTACATCCCTGAAAAATAAATCTTCAATCAATAAGCCATCCTTATTGGAAAATTCTATCATGAGATCTCCCATGTGGCTTCCATCCCCATGGCCATATTTTTTTTTAAACAATTTATTGGGTCTGATACAATTCTTTTCACAGTTCATACATATACATACATCAATTGTATAAAGCACATCTGTACAGTCTTTGCCCTAATAATTTTTTTCTCTTTTCTTCTTTTACATTTTATTAGGGACTCCACCAACTCTTACCACAATCCATACATATACATACATCAATTGTATAAAGCACATCCATACATTCCCTGCCCCAATCATTCTCAAGGCATTTGCTCTCCACTTAAGCCCCTTGCAACAGGTCCTCTTTTTTTCCCCCCTCCTTCCCCTTTCCCCCCTCCCTCATATGCCCTTGGTAATTTATACCTCGTTATTTTGTCATATCTTGCCCTATTCGGGGTCTCCCTTCCCCCCTTCTCTGCTGTCCCTCTCCCAGGGAAGAGGTCACATGTGGCTCCTTGTAATCAGTTCCCCCTTTCCAACCCACTCACCCTCCACTCTCCCAGCATCGTCCCTCACGCCCTTGGTCCTGAAGGTATCCTCCACCCTGGATTCCCTGTACCTCCAACCCTCATATGTACCAGTGTACAGCCTCTGTCCTATCCAGCCCTGCAAGGTAGAATTCGGATCATGGTAGTTGGGGGGAGGAAGCATCCAGGATCTGGGGGAAAGCTGTGTTCTTCATCGATACTACCTCACACCCTAGTTAACCCATCTCCTCTCCTAAGCCCCTCTATGAGGGGATCTCCATTGGCCGACACTTGGGCCTTGGGTCTCCACTCTGCACTTCCCCCTTCATTTAATATAATATATATATACACATACATATATACATATACACATATATACACATACATACACACACTTATATCTTTTTTTTTTTGCATGATGCCTTATATCTGGTCCCTTGGGCACCTCGTGATCGCACTGGCCGGTGTGCTTCTTCCATGTGGGCTTATTTGTTTCTGAGCGAGATGGCCGCTTGTTCACCTTCAAGCCTTTAAGACCCCAGACACTATCTCTTTTGATAGCCGGGCACCATCAGCTTTCTTCACCACATTTGCTTGTGCACCCATTTGTCTTCAGCGATCCTATCATGGAGGTGTGTAGTCTATGATATGATTTTTTGTACTTTGATGCCTGGTAACTGATTTTCTAACTAGTGATCCTCCTCCTTAGTTTCCAATTTTTGCATTCAAGTCATCAGTAATCTTGATTGCATGTTTCATCAATTTCAGACTGAAAAGGTTGGTAAAAATCCTCAATGGCTTTATTGTTAGCATTAGTGGTTGGTGTGTAAATTTGAATAATAACTTTATTAATTATTCATCCTTGTGGGTGTAATATATCCTACACCTAACAATGGTGAACATTGGAATCGATGTTGAAACATTCTCTTTTTTAACATGAAAGTCATCCATTCCTTTCAAATTTGTTACTCTGGTATGTAAACCATATTATTGTGACATTCAAAATGGCCAATACCAGTCTATTTCAGTTCAATAACACCTAGAGTGTTTGATCTTTATGTGTTCCATTTTTTCATGGCTTCCAATTTTTCTAGATCCATATTTCATGCATCCCATCTTCTTGTTAGTGGTTATAGCAGTACTGCTGTTTCTTCTCATTTTGAGTCATTGCCACAACAACAAATATAGGTCCTGAAAACTTTATATCACTAAGGTCAACTCTACTTTGAGGAGACAGCTCTTCCCCAATTATATTTTGAGTGTCTTCCAACTTAAGGGTTTCATCATCCTGCACTATATGAAACAATATTCCACTGCTATCAATGTGCTCCACAAACACCACTATTTTTTTCAGATGTAGATTGGCAGGTTATTCTTTCTCGTCTATTTAGCTTGTAAGCATTTCTGAAAAATTTCCACCACGGGTAACTATGCTTGTGTTTGAAATACCAGTGGTATATCTCACAGGATCATGATGACTTTCAAGTTAGGATAGTTCAAGAACCTGACATGTCTGACAACTTGGCATGCTAGCCTAATTCCGAATGGCCAGCACATCTCTCTTCTTGCTTTCTCTAGTTTCTGTAGACCACTGTACCTGAGCATGCATGGCTTAGGAGGTTGTGGAGTTAATTCTTGCTTCCTGGAGTAACCCTTAACCAATGACCCATAGGAGTTGTTGGACAAATAGCCACACTCCCTCACATTCTGGGCAGAATAACTAGTGGATTTTCTACAGTGTCTCCAGTAAGATTAACCTCCAGTTGCTCACAATTTTAAATTGTTTGATAATGTACTTTTCATTGGCTGCCTTCTTTCCCTTTTCTATTTCCCATTTCCTTATTGATATCTCCCCAGAAAATGGCTTAATTAAAACCTTTGTCTCAGGATCTAATCCTATGGGGAACCCAAATTCAATCACACTAGACATTTGTCAAATCATGGACTTAGTGGTTATATCTATTATATGTGTAGGTCATGGAAGAGGAGAATTCATACCAACCCTTTGAATAGTCATTCAGAGTGCCAACTGGGTCCCCAGCATAGATCCTGGACATCAAAACTCACTGTTTCCTGTATCATAACACTTCCTTTTAGGCTTCATTCATTCAAAAAACTCAACAAATAGCTTGCTGTCTCACTTCAAATTTTGTAGTGTGCAAATATGGCTATGTTTTCATTGTGTGTTTAGCCCTGGACAAATCAGCTTTGACCAGGAAGGTGAAGTCATGTGGAAAAACAAACCAAAAACACTAGCAGCTGTGTGTTGTGGAAGAAAACCCTGTGGATGAAGTGCAATTTTTAGGGAACAGAGACCAGTAAGATAAACCAATAAGTGTCCACTCTTCTGATGTTAAGGAGAATCCTGGTGAGGCAGTAATTAAGCACTTAAGGGCTAATCAATCAGCAGTTCAAACCCACCATCTTCCCCAAGGAAGAGTTACGATGTGGCAGTCTGACCCCCATAAGATTTACATTTAATACCACTACCAACTGATCTGAGAGGGATAGCATTAGGGGATCCTGGATCGCATTCTTAACGAGCTCTAATGGCAGAGTGGACTCCTCATTGATCTCCTAACCACAAAGTAAGTGGTTCTAACCTATCAGTTGGTCCATGTGAGAAATATGAGTTTGTCTGCTCTGGTAAAGATTTAACCCTTGGAAATCAAAGGGTGAAGTTCTATTCTATCTTGTAGGGTCTCTATGCGTCAGCTTCAACACAATGATAATGAGTTTGCTTTGGAATTTTGGGATAGAATAGGAGAAATATGTGCAACAAAGTTTAAACTCATTTTAAATGTTCAGTGGTATTGCTCAGAGAGAGATTCTTGGAACCCACAAGACTGTTGTCCTTAGGCACCTTCAGATCTGGAATTGAACTCACTCCCTTGGCTCAATCTTCAGCCAAACAATAGGCAGATCTATAAGGTAAAAAGTAACACTAATAAACTATTTGAATCAAAAGGATATAATTTATTCAAAGATAAAGTTCAGAAGGGTCAGGAAAGAAGGGGAATGGAAACAGGAAATACAAGGAGGAAGTGCGATAAGTGATATTACGTTGAGCAGATTACAGTCAATATCATGAAGCAAAATATGTGTGAACTGTCAAATGGAAAACGGATGTATTCTGTAAACCTTCACCCAACTCACAATAAAGAGATTTTTTTTCAGCCTTGGAAACCTATGAGGCAATATTCTGTCCTGTAGGGTACCCATGAGTTGAAATCAACTCAGTGGCAATGGGATATTGATGCTGATGCTTTCTGCCGATTCTAAAAAATAGGGTTATTAGCAATTATTGTGGAAATAGCATGAATGAGACTATGTAAATGGGGTTGGTTACAGATAAATTCTTGTAAATGTTAAAGGATAAGTGATTTTGGATGGACTTACCCAAAAAGAGAAAATTATTGCAAGATTTTGTTCCAGGGATAAAATAAAAATAGGTTTCCTGTGGGTAAGAATTAAGCCTATAGATATGGAATTTAAGGAACTGGTATTCCATGATGGTCACCTTCCCGACACAATCACTCAAGACAAAAAGTGGGTGTATAAACAAATGAGGTGAAGAAAGCTTATGGAGCCTAGCTATCAAAAGATAAAGAGTCTAGGGTTTTAAAGACTAGAAGGTTCACAAGTGGCCATCTAACTCAGAAGCAATAAAGCGCACATGAAAGAAGCACACCAGCCTGTGTGATCACAAGATGTAGAAGGGATCAGGTATCAGGCATCAAAGAACAAAAAAATCATATCATTGTGAATGAGGGGGGGGTACAGTTAGGGGATCCAAGATCTATCTGTAGGCAACTGGACAACCCCTTACAGAAGGGTCGCTGGGAGGAGATGAGCCAGTCAGGATGCAGTGTAGCAACGATGAAACATATAACTTTCCTCTCATTCCTAAATGCTACCGCGCCCACTATCATGATCCCAATTCTACCTTACAAACCTGGCTAGACCAGAGAATATACACTGGTCCATACAGGAACTGGAAACACAGGGAAACCAGGACAGATGACCCCTTCAGGACCAGTGATGAGAGTAGCAATAACAGGAGGATGGAGGAAAGGTGGGGCAGAAAGAGGGATCAGATTACAAGGATCTACATATAACCTCCTCCATGAGGGAGGGACAACAAAAAAGTGGGTGAAGGTAGATGTCGGACAGTGTAAGATAGGACAGAATAATAATTTATAAATTATCAAGGGTCCATGAGGGAGGGGAAGGGGGAAGGAGGGGAAATGAGGAGCTACTACCAAGGGCTCAAGTCGAAAGCAAATGTTTTGAGAATGATGATGGCAATAAATGTATGCAGTGGATGTATGTATAGATTGTGATAAGAGTTGTAGGAGCCCCCAATAAAATGATTGTTTTTAAAAACCTCAAAGAGCAAAACACACTATGGTTTATTGTACATCAATGATACTTCAATAAAATTACATAAAAAAAGAGAAAAAGAAATGGAATTTAAGGTAAAGAAAGTATTCCCTTTGAGGACCATATTGCAAAAATATATTTAGGCAGGCAATTAGATAAAGACATTTTAAGTCTGGGCTTCTATACCTGCCATCTTTCTGTTATGAAAAGTATAATTAGCAACTAGAATCTCTCATACAAAATCAACTCAATATGGTCTTTCTGGTCTGACCTCCGTGGTGTTCTACTCTGCTTTGATGGAGCTCATCATATCATGACTCTATAACAAGATTGAGGAGTTATTTGCATTCTTATGTGGAAGGTAAATCTGTTTGGCCATTGTGTTAGACTAGTTCATTTTCTTTCCTACCCTCCCATCTGCCATTTTAATTCAAAACAAGGAGAAAAGCATGTATGTGCCTTTTGAGGAAGGAGAAGATTTTGGTGTGGAAGAAATTCTCTTCTGGACTGCAAGGTAAGTATTTACCCCCTCTAGCCCTGTTGGAGGAGGGGAAAAGGAAGAGAGACAAGGCAAAGAGAACAACATAGTTAGTTTCATGCCTCCTTACTTGACCTGGGGATTGAGGGGAATATCAGTGACTATGGACCTGTTGTGCTCCCCATTTGGAAGCATGAAGAATAGAGGCTGCCAGGCAGAGCAGCCCTCTGGGAAGTCACTGAAGACAAACATATAGAGAGTGCCATCAAATCTACTGTGATCCATGGAGACCTTATATGAAATGGAATGGATTGCTGTCTGATCTTGCACCATTGTCACACATTCCTGAATGTTGAAGTCCATTGTTGCAGCGATTAGGTCAATTTGTCTCAATAAGGATCTTCCATGTCCCTCTATTTCATCAAATATGATGTCTTCTTCTAGCAATTGTCCACTGATAGTGTGTCCAAAACACATTAGTCAGTCAGTGTTCTCTGGTGATCCATAAGGTTTTCTTTCAGTAATTTTTGGAAGTGGATTGGCAGGCCCCTCTTCCTTGTCTGTCTTAGTCTAGAAGCTTCACTGAAACCTGTCCACCATGGGCAATCCTGCTGGTATTTGAAATTCTGGGAACAGAGCTTCCAGCACCATAACAATACACAAACCATTATAGTACAACCAACTGACAGATGAGTGGAGGATATCTATATCTATATATGGAGAGAGAGAGAGAAAAACTGGCAATGCAGTCTGATTAGGCAGTATTCTGATAATCTGCTGCTAACAGAAAGTATCCCCACAAATAACATCTTAAAGTAATGATAATATCAATTTTGCTCACAAATCTGCAATCTGGGCAGAGCTCAGTGAGGACACTAGTTTTGGCTTCATCAAGCATTAGCTGGGGTAGCTCAAAGGACAGAGGCTGCAGCTCTCTTAAGACTCACTCCCTCACACGACTGATACTTCTATTGGTTGGAGCTCAAGAAGAACCCTATATGTGACATTTTCATTTGGCTTGGTCTTCCTTGCAACATCCTGACAGGGTCCCAATGGTGAACAACCCAATACGACCAGGTAGAAGTCACAGAGCAACACTTCTGCCATAGTCAAAGGCCTGCCAAGATGCAAGGAAGAGGGAAAGCAGGCCCTGTTTCTGGAAAAATGAACACAAACTCATCTTGTAACAAGAGAATGTGCGATGTGCAACATTAGGACAGTCATCTTTGAAGGACACAACCTGCCATGAGCCAAGATACAGAGACAGATTACTACGAAAGTGAAAGGACAGGATTTAGACTTAAAGATAAAGCCACAGACTTCATAGGACAAGAGCAATAGGGAGACAAGCAAAGGAAAGCTCTAGGACGCAAGCCTAGCATGGCTAAAGATAGGGACAATGTCAGGACTGAACTGGAAGCAAGCAGACACCTGTGCAAGGCAGAACCCGTGAAGTTGTGAGTGCCTTCAAAGCTAAGTCAAAGTACCTTGGGGCGTGAGAAGGGGAGGAGCAGGAGAAGGAATTAATGGGTAGGCTTATTGAATTTGTAAGTCTGGAGACAGAGCATCAGGAATAGCTGGGTTCTGGCACTCAGTTGAGACCATCAGAGTTTGAACCTTTTCCTTTCAGAGCTGTTTCCTTTTGAGTTTCACGCAGGCTTCCTGATGACAGCTGTAGTTTTATCTAGAAGCTCAGGAATTCTATTAGAGAGAGGCTCTTTTCCTTTCTAATCATTGGTGGTACTATCAGGTAAGCATTGGATTGCTAACTGCAAGGTTGGCAGTGCTACCCTACCAGCTACCTCATAGGGAAAAGGATGGAACTTTCTGCTCACATAAATATTTACAGTCTGAGAAACCCCACAGGGACCTTCTATGATTCAAAATGGACTCATTGGCAATGGGGAAATTGTTTCTGGGGCATTTTTTAGGGTTAGATATCATTAACCTAGCATGAGTCTCATACGGAGTCTGACCCAGTTTCTTTGGACAGAGGAAAGTCATGCCCTGACTAGCCAGGCCTGGAGCTGGCAGATTGGGTCAATGCCAGCAGAAGCATGGAGATGGAGCATGGTGGAAGAGTGATCCCAAAGATACAAGCCATGTGCTGTGAGTGGAAGAAGGGCAAATGAATGCTGCATTAATTAACCAGTCATTGACAAAATGAGGTTGCATGACAAATGGCTCCAAAACCCAGCAGTTCAACAAACAGCCCAACCCCTTCCCTCCCACACACACAGTTCTTAAAATTCAGGATCAGGGAGATTAACTGGAACTTTGAACTTGGCACTTCAGGGCTTGGAAGAGGTGACAGTGCATGTAAAGGCCTTGGGGCAGGAGAGACCTTGGTGTGACTGAAAACCCAGAAGAAGACTAATTTGGGGGAGGTGAGATAATAGGAATGGAGTTTTCAGTGAGCATTTCCTTGAGAGCCTTCAAGCAAAAGCGATTTTTCTATATTCATGTTTTAGAAGTAGATCTCCACCCATTGGGTAAAGCTTTGGGTATTGGATTGGTGTCGGTATGCAGGGAAGAAATAAATGGGCTTGTTACGGATTAGGAGCCTGTGGTAGTCACCTAATCTTGTGTCAAGTTAAGGATTAGGAGTGTAGGCGTGGAGTTTAGGCTGCCAATCTGGAGATAGTCAGTGAGATTTTTATGTGGGCATAGCCTCCTTCTGAGAACTCTGAGAAATCTGGTACTTCCTCCTTGGAGGTGGAAGACACCTCTCTCTCTCTCTCTCTCTCTGCTACTCCTTGGGAGACATTGCAGAATGCAAGCCAAATGGATGCGACCAGACCTCTGAAGCCAAAGAAGCCTCAGAGAGATCACTGCCAGCACTGAGATGCTTACTATGCCACTGGATCCACAAGACTTTCCACCCATTGGCCTGTGATTATCCTGCATTCAGCATCACTGCACATGTTTTATGGGTCTGAAAAGGAATTTATAGATTGGTATCAGACATATGGGCTAATATCAGACTTATGGATTTGATGTGCACTGGCTGGGACGTTTGCTTAATGTACAATTACTGTTTGATATAAAACTCTCTCTCTGGATTTATAAGGTAGAATTAGACCAGAACATGTACTCTGGTACAGACAGGAGCTGGAAACACAGGGAATCCACGACAGATGATCCCTTCAGGACCAGTGGTGAGAGTGGCAATACCAGGAGGGTGGAGGGAAGGTGGGGTAGAAAGGGTGAATCGATTACAAGGATCTACATAAAATCTCTGCCCTGGGGGACGGATAACAGAAAAGTGGGGGAAGTGAGATGTTTGACGTGTAAGATATGACAAAATAATTTATATATTACCAAGGATTTATGAGGGAAGGGGGAGGAGGATGGAAGTGGGGAAATGAGGAGCTGATACGAAAGGTTCAAGTAGAAAGCAAATGTTTTGAGAAGGATGAGGGCAACACATGTACAAATGTACTTGACACACAATGGTTGGATGGATGGATGGATGGATGGATGGATGGATGGATGGAATGACTGTGATAATAGTTGTATGATCCCCCAATAAAATTATCAAGGGTTCATAAGGAGGGGGGAGTGGGGAGGGAGGAGAAAAATGAGGAGCAGGTGCCAGGGGCTTATGTGGAGAGCAAATGTTTTGACAATGAGGAGGGCAATGAATGTATAAATGTGCTTTATAATGGATGGATGGATGGATTGTGATAAGAGTTGTATGAATCCCTAATATAATGATTAAATAATAGGGAAATGATTTTTAAAAACCACCAACTCTCTCTCATACACATGAGTCTCCCTCGATTTTCCTCTAGCATACCCAGACTAATACACAGTTCGCCCCTGTCCTATAGGGCCGCTATGAGTTGGCATAGACTTGAGGGCAGTGGGTTTGTTAGGGCTTTGGAGTTCAGCAGGCCTTTGTTGGTGTGTTTGAGTCTATTTTTGTAGCTGTTGTGTGCAGGTCAGTGGCTCATCTTCCAGCACTCTATAGGACCATATTTTGTTGTGACCCATAAGGCTTTCCTTTGTTAATATTTGGAAGTAGATCACCAGGTCTTTCTTCCTAGTCTGCCTTAGGCTAGAGCAGTGGTTCTCAATCTGTGGGTTGTGACCCCTTTTGGGGTCCAGCGACCTTTTAACACGAGTCACCCGATTCATGGCAGTAGCAACATTACAGTTATGAAGTAGCAAGAAAAATGATTTTATGGTTGGGGGTCACCACAACATGAGGAATTGTATTAAAGGAAGGTTGAGCACCACAGGGCTCGAGGTTCCACTGAAGCCTGCCCATCATTGCTGACCCTTCTGGGGTTTGTCATATCGGTGGCACAGCTTCCAATTTCACAGCAGCACTCTAGCTACCACTGCACCACGAACTGATAGACAGGTGGTGGACTGTTCTTAAAAGCCACCTGATTTACGATGCTTTGTTTTGACAGCCCTGGAAAATGGATACAGAATCTAGTTTCATAGTCAATGCAAGACACACCTTGGGGCAGTAGGGATGGCATGAAGTGAATAGATTCAAAGTATATTTTAGGGAGAGGAAGGATGACAGTTAATGCCTGGGGGGTGTGCAAGAAGGAAGGAAGCAGAGACACCATTGATATTAAGTGCCTGAGTTAAGACAGGAATTTCCAGGGAAGCTGGTGGGTCATGATGGGAGAATTTCACACTCCCCGGGGACAGGGGGACCATTGATTAGTTCATATGTCTGCGCATCTTCTCAGACAATAGAGGCTTTGTCATCCTCAAATGAAGCATGCAGTTGGAGCTCAGAGAGGGCATGCAGTGCAAATGAAGACTGGGTTGGTTGAGATGGGTGGACCAGGGCCACTAGTCAATTCTGAGGAGCTTCAGAAAACCTGCCCAGTGTCTCTTGGAGAGTGGGCATGTCTCATGGCCACAGAGGGCCTTTTAATGTTTCACCTCCCACTGCAGCAGCGAGAGGCTCTATCAGCTCATCCTGGAGAGGAAACATACCACCTGCCATCAGGTTCATTTCTTCAAAAAGGATGGAAGAATACAAATGAAAGACTACAGTTTGAAGGGGTCTTAGGCAGACTATCAGGCTCATTAAAGCTTCATTTATTAAAACTTCATTATTCAGAGACATTCTCCCAGTAGGATGTATGCTGGGGTGGGGGTGGGCATGAGGAGGAAGGCTTGGAGCAGGGTAGGGGAACAACCCCACACCCCCAAAAAATACCTTCCCAAGAAGCAATTCCAGTGGGCACAGATTAGATAGAAGTTTCATCCTCTGGTCACTTGATGTTTGTCCCTCTCTTTTATCTGAATGCTCTTTCCACATTGCTCAGATGAAGCATCAAATTTATATTAAAATGCAAGTTAGGAAGCATCATCCCCAACCAACCTTGTTCATCAAAATGGTAGTGCTCTCTCCGGGTACCCTGAGTTCAGTTTGTCAACAAGCTGAAGCAGTTGAGCTGGGGCTCTGTGAGGCCCAGGAGCATGAGTTCATTAATATCCGACCCATAATGCCTTGCTGGGTTTATGCCAAAAAAGCCCTGTCACTCCTTACCTTAGGATTTACTCACTCTTTGAAACAGGCATTTATTTACACACAGTTTGACCTCATGATGGTGTTCAGCAGATGTGGATCTTACTTATTTGCATTGTTCTGTGACAGTTGCAAAATTCGTTAGTGGCTCAGGGATCAATCCTCTGTGGACTGCCCCGAAGCTAGATGAAGCAAGCGGGTTCTCCCTGATTCATCCTCCCTCCTTAGCAATGCTTGCTAGTCAGGATAACATAGTGCCCATTAAAGAAACTGCCTGTGTCACTTTAAATTGGTGACCTGGGCGGGAGGGAGGGTCATGATCACAAGTGACGGAAACTGACGCTTGACTAACTTAGGGAAAAAGGCATAATGGTGGATAAATGTTGGGAAGACAAGAAAATGTGGCAAATGCCTGGGCAATCTCAGGGCTGTGAAGCAGGTAATGGCGAAACACTCCTCCTGAGGCCAAAGCGTGCCCTCTGTAGTACATTAAATCACATTCACACACACCCATTCATGTTCACATGGAACCTGAGGCTATGGCCTTACTTGGAGAGGAGGTCTTGGCAGATGTGCTTAGATAAGTATATCAAGAGCTCCATCTTTCTGGGTTTAGATTTCAGATGGATACTACATGCACTGATTGGTGTGTTCTTATAAGAAGAGGAGTGGGCACACAGAGATCCCGTGTGAAGACACTGGCAGAGATTGGATCAGTGCATCTATAAGCCAAGAAATATCAAGGATTAGCAGCAGTGACCAGAAGCAGAGAGAGGCTACATTGATTCTCCTTCAGAGCTCTCAGAAGCAATGAATCTTGCCCACACCTTAATTTTAACCCTTTGTCCTTCAGAAAAGTGAGAGAACAAATGCCTGCTGTTTAAGTCACTCGATTGGTAGCCATTTGTTACAGCTACCCAAAAGAACCATTATGGATTGATCTGTAGCCCCCTCAAAATATGTGAGAAATTTGAACCTTGGTGGACATGATCCTGTTTGAAAAGAAGGGAGTTCTTTTGTAATATAAATGAGGCCTTATGGCCACTGGAGATCCCTTCATAGAGGGGTTTAGAAGAGGAGATGGGTCAGTCAGGGTGCGAGGTAGTACCGATGAAGAACACAGCTTTCCCCCAGATCCTGTATGCTTCCTCCCCCCAACTACCATGATCCAAATTCTACCTTGCAGGGCTGGATAGGGCAGAGGTTGTACACTGGTGCATATGGGGGCTGGAGGCACAGGGAATCCAGGGTGGATGATACCTTCAGGACCAAAGGTGTGAGGGGCGATGCTGGGAGAGTGGAGGGTGAGTGGGTTGGAAAGGGGGAATTGATTATGAGGATCCACATGTGACCTCCTCCCTGGGAGATGGACAGCAGAGAAGGGGGGGAAGGGAGACTCGGGATAGGGCAAGATATGACAAAATAACAATGTATAAATTACCAAGGGTACATGAGGGAGGGTGGAGCGGGGAGGGAGAGGAAAAAAAAAAGAGGACCTGATGCAAAGTGCATAAGTGGAGAGCAAATGCTTTGAGAATGATTGGGGCAGGGAATGTGCGGATGTGCTTTATATAATTGATGTATGTATATGTATGGATTGTGATAAGAGTTGTATGAGCCCCTAATAAAATGTAAAGAAAGAAAATGATTAGGGCAAAGAATGTACAGATGTGCTTTATACAATTGATGTATGTATATGTATGGATTGTGATAAGAGTTGTATGAGTCCCTAATAAAATGTTAAAAAAAATGAGGCCATATGAGAATAGGCTTGAGCCTAAACCTAAACACTTCTGAGTTAAAGGCCAGGATAGACCCAGTAACACACAGTACGGGGAGAAGGATAGCAAGGAATGCCAAGGAACTTTCTGGTATCCACAAAGAAGACCCTGACCTAGAGTCGCACCCCAAATTTGAACCTGTATGCTCCAAAGCAGGGGGAAAAGTGTTTTAAGGCTACTGACTTGTTGGATAATTTTTGGTTAAGGAGATTAAGACAGGAACTTAAGACATCCTCCAATCCTTCCTCTGGCTTCGTTCCATTTTTCTCACATTCAAGAGTCCTCCTAGAGGATTCAGTCAGGTTGTTGTTGTTGTTGTTCAGTGTCATAGGGAGGGTTTGGATTCATTGTGACCATACACACAACATAATCATACACTGCCCGGTCCTGTACCATTCTCACAGTTGTTCTTAAGTTTGAGCCCATTGTTGCAGCCACTGTGTCAATCCCATTTGTTGAGGGCCTTCCTCTTTTTCATTGCCCCTCTACTTTCCAGAACACGATGTCCTGCTCCAGGGACTGATCTCTCCGGACAACATGTCAAAGTTAAGGCGAAGTCTCATTATCCTTGCCCTGAGGAACATTCTGGCTGTACTTCATCCAAGTTAGATGGGTTTGTTCTTTTGGCAGTCCATGGTACATTCATTACTCTTTTACATCACTACTAATCAAATATATCTATTCTTCTTTGTTCTTCCTTATTCAGTGTTCAACTTTCACATGAATATGAGACAGTTGAAAATACCATGGCCTGGGTCAACCCGCCCCAGTCCTCAAAGTAATCTCTTGCTTTTCAACACTTTAAAGAGGTCTCGTGTAGCAGATTTGAGTAGTGAAATGTGTCATTTGTTCTCTTATCTGCTGCTTCCATGAGAATTGATTGTGGATTCCAGCAAGACAAAATCCTTGACAATTTCGATCTTTCCTCCATTTATCATGATGTTATCAATAGGTCCAGTTGTGAGGGTCTGGGCTTTCTTTACATTGAGTCATAATCCAAACTGAAGGCTTTAATCCTTCATCTTCATCAGCAAGTGAATCAAGTCCTTCTCATTTTCAGCAAAATTGTGTCATCTGTATAATGCAGGTTGTTAATAGGCCTTCCTCCAACCTGATGCTCCATCAGGCACTGCCCCTTAATGAGTTTAGGTCATGAAGGATAGTCCTCCATAGGCACATTGATTATTACACTACCCCCTCACATAATAAATTCAGAGAGAGAAAATATCCCCAAAGCAATGGAAAGCTTACTAGAGAAGTGGAGGGTGCTCAAAGCCAAAGGTGACACAAACTGGAAATCAATACTAGTTTTCAATACCTGCAGTCATCTAATAGTTTACTGCACTATCTAAGGAAAGGTGAGGAGAACTGGGGCAATTCCATTAAAAAAAGACAATGCAGGGTATATAAGTCTGTCATTCCTCTGGAGAAGAAAAACACATAGTTGGGTTGTAGAGCTTTGTTTGCTAATCAACCGAATGTAGTTGTAAGGCAGGGGTGGGTGTGTGCGCGCGTGTGTGTGTGTGTGCGTGCGTGCGTGTGTGTGTGTGTTGAAGGGAGGGGCTTGCCATTCTATTTCATAGCCAGGAGAAAGATGAGCCTCTTCCCATATCTTTTGCTCTGTGGCAAGTTACTGATCTACAAGGAACTTTTATTTGACAAGGACATTGCCGAGAAAAAAATGGGAAGCTTGTGTTCATCTCTGCTGAGAGGTGGAGTCAAAGAGATGGGCTTTATGACAGACACCCTGATCGTGCAACCAAACTATGAAATGGCCTCATACATTCAACACACATTTGCTGCACCTCCCCAGTGTGCTGCCCAGATATTACCAGGCAGAGTGTTTTATGGGCAGCATTTTAGAGTTAGGCAGGCAGAGGGAGTGTCTTTGTGGGTGTTGCCTTTACCAGTCCTTGGATTGTTCTGGGACAGGCATGTCTTTTTCCTCTAAAGTAACTGATCGCGTGTAAAGAAGGAGTCTCCTCAGTAAGACGGGTTGAACCATACCCAACCTATGACAATCATCTCAATTGGAACACATAGCGACCCTATACAAATACTCGTAGGGTTTTCAAGTTTGTAACTCTTTTGGGGGGTCAACAACCATATCCTTCTCTTACAGAACCACTACAGAGTTGAGCGTTGTGTTAGCAGCTGAATGTTTAATCACTGTGCCCATTTTGTTTGCTGAGCCGCCCTCAAAACACTGAACAGGTTTTCTGGGTACAAAGTATGTCCACTTCTATATCTGGCCTAGGGTGTTTTCTCCAAGTTGATAGGAGGTGCAAATCAGTTACTAGGGGTTTGGCAGAGTCAGTATGGAAACTGGGAAGGTGTATGAAATTTGAACCAGAGTAGAACAATTCCAAGACACTTCCTAGGAATTCCTGGCATATAATATGCAAATGATAGTCAAGACATAGAACTGTGTCTCTGTTCTTGGTTCTGTCAGTACCTGGTGTGGCCACAAAGGAGAAACCTGGTCTCCTGCTATTTTGAGCATCTAGTGTGAATGACAGGAGATAAGTCACATGCTAATGAACCCTGGTGGTGTAGTAGTTAAGCACCATGGTTCCCGGCTATCAAAGCGTATAGCGTCTGGGGTCTTAAAGGCTGGAAGATAAACAGGGGGCCATGTAGCTAAGAAACAACAAAGTCCACATGGAAAAAGCACACCAGCCTACACCAACATGATCGCTGAAGACAAAGCGGGTGCATAAGCACATGTGAGCATGTTTTCTTGATGTGCACTCACCCTTTACATACAACTCTCTTATACATACGTGTTTCTGTGGATTTGTTTCTTGAATGCACCCAGACTAACATAAGCAGCGTGGAACGCATTTAAGAAGCCTAGACAAGGGCAGGGCAGGATATTCGGAGGGACTGGATCCAGAATTAGAGAGGAAGGAGCCCTGGTGGCAAAACGGGCTGCTAGCTCCCTGTCCCACAGGGGACAATGAGACTGCTGGCTCCCATGAAAATTTACAGTCTTGAAAACTCCATATAGGGTCACTGTGGTTGGAATCCACTGGACGGCAGTGACCTTTTGGGATTGAAGGTGGAAGCCACCAATGACTTCCTGCCATTGAGCCAAGGAGCCTCAGGAGAGGGTGTGAACTTCTGGAATGCAGTGAACAACCTCTGCACATCTGCTTTTCGTGTTGCCCATGTCATGCCCTTGGCCTTTGCTTAAACATATTCATCCAGAAGTGAACCATCACAGCTGCTCCCTCGGGAAGCTGGGGGCTGAGCTCTCTGGTTCCACTCTGTCAGCATTTCTGGTCCGGGTACCTCCCCTCTGCCCCGGCACAGGCAATGTGCTTTTGGAAGCAGTGCTCCCTGGGTAGTGGGTGTGATTTGCCTCCTCTGGCCTAACATGATGAATGCTGAGAGGGGTGGATACTAGGGGGTTAAACTCCCTGAACTTTACCTAGCCCAGGGGAAAACTTATTATTTAAAGTAAGCTTTAGACAGAATCTTTAGAAAGAGAAATGGTTAACTTTATGTACACAATTACTCCCCAACACATAGGCTCAACCTCATAGGCTGTGGATGACCTTGAGCAGGTGCTCAGTCACAATGGGTTTCTATCAGGATTGAGAGTTCAGCTCTCTCAACTCTCCAACTGGTTATTAGCACCATAGTCTCGTTTCTATTTTTGTATTTACTTTGTTTTTAGGGGGAAAAGACTCCCAATCCAACTATATTTTATTAGGAACTCCTTTGCTAAGTTTTACACAAGAAAAAGGCACAAACTGCTGTTCTGGATGAAGGAGAGCATCCGCATGAGGCCACAATGGTGTCGGAAGGCCCACAGCCACAGTGACCCAAATAAAATGACACCCATTCTGTCCTGCTGACTCTGACTCATAGTGACTCTGTGTAGGGATCCTGAAGTTGCTACCTTTACAGGAAGCAATAACCTCATCTTTCTCCTGTGGAATGACTAGTGGCTTTGAACCAGCGACCTTGCTCTTAATAGTCCAACACTATCCAGCATTACCACCTCGGCTCCTGAAAACTTAAATAAGACATAGAAAACAAACAACTTTGTCACAAAATTGTGACTGAAGACAGATCAATTCATGGAGTTTCAGGAGGGCCTGTGAGAGCATGAGCAGGACCTTCATTGGGATGTGCACACTACCGTATATCGTTGAGTGTGGCCCGGGGAGTGGGCGCAAGCACACTGCCTGAGGGACAAGCTTTCCACTGCCAGTCAGCAGTAGGAAAGAACTCAATGGCGGCTGAATCTGTGGCCCCTCAAAATGGATGTAGGGTCTCCACATAGACTCTCACTGTGAGCCACAGCCTATTGCTCAAAATTTAAGCTCAAATATGACTTAAACGCCAAACATTCTGTTTCCTTAAAATAGGGTACTGCCAGGATCAGCTAGAAGTCTGCGTGACCTATCAGATCTCAACGCCGATCTCAAATCACTTCACATGATCCATTCTACCAGTCATGTCAAGGACAACTAGAGGTCTGCATGAGCGAGCCCAAATCGCCTCCTCACTTACCCATTCCAGAGGCTGTGCCCGTATAAACTATCGACTAAGACATTCCCATATGCCGTGGTTATGAAACCAACCATCATGCTGGAATAAGGACCAATCACGATGCAAGGGTCAGGATCAATGGGAAAGAAAAATAGGGACTGAGGGGAGCCAAGAGGGGTCGCTTCACTCAATCCCTAAACCTGATCTAATGTCACTAGACTGGGGTCTTCCTCACATCTCAAGGGCACCCGATTCATGATTGAAGTGAATTGTGCTTATTCAATCTTTGTTCTGCTTGCTGTCCTGCTGTGCTGCATCCTCTTCTTGCTTTTTTGTGCATGGCTCCCTCCGTTGTGGTGATAAAAGGCTTGAGAGGGATTTGACATAGGGAGAAAGCCCACCCGCATCAACTGTCACCAGAAGCAGACACTAAGTCCATTTCTCTCACCTCACAGAACTATGCACACCAGACACTGGTAGGGCTGCCTGGGAGGGGAACCCTTAGTACAGTGGTTCTCAACCTGTGGGTTGCGACCTCTTTGGGAGTCATATGACCCTTTCACAGGGCTCACCCAATTCATAACTGTAGCAAAATTACAGTGATGAAGTAGCAAGAAAATCATTTAATGGTTGGGGGAGGGGGGCATCACCACAACAAGAGGACCTGTATTAGGAAGGTTGAGAACCACTGCCCGAGTGTGTTTAGGACTTTGCTGCCCTCAAGGTCATCAGACATTCCTGAAGGCAGAGCCACTGCAGGAAGCCCTTCTGGGAAATGCCCTGAAGACAGGTCTCAACCAACTCTACCCTCACCCTCCTAGATCCTAATCATAGGATGCATGGAAATGCTCCCTGACTCTTCGAAGGCTGTAAGTCCATGGGAGCAGAAAGCCTCCTCTTTCTCCCTTGGAGTGGTGGCTGGTGAGTTCAAACTGCTCACTTTCTGGCTAACATAACCCACAGACCAGCTCCCCCTGAGCTCAGTTTGGTTTGCCGTACAGCACACATTGTTTGGAACCTTCTGAAATAGCTATGCACATGTGCAGGTTGGGGGGATTTTGAACAAGATGCAGTTTTCCACTCTCTCTTGGCAAAAATAATTTTTGCAAAAGGCTTGTATTCTCTTCTGGATCTGAGTAGCATCTACTCTCATGAAGTCATAGCACATACATTCATGCTACAGTCCTCCCCACTCCCTAATGTCTTACGCTGAGTCTGCTCCATGCTTTTCTGTGTCCTACATGGCAGCTGTAGGCACCCAAGGCATGGGCTCTGCAGCCTGGGTCCAAATCTCTCCTTCCCACTTCCTCACTGTGTGGTCCTAGGCTCATGACTTTATCATCCTGTGCCACTGATTTTTCATCTGTAAAAGGAGGCCAAATACAGTCCACACATAGGCTTGTTAAGTGGAATAATTGAATTGTTATACACAAAAAGCTTAGAACGGTGCTTGGCATCTTGCTAATACTATTAGGTGGTTTAGCATAGGGACTGGGTCATCCATTACATATGCTCAGGTTCAAACTTCCGGCCAGGAAGGGGTGGTACACCTAGGTGGGCATTACACCTGGGTTGGCCCATCTGGGCCAGGTGAATTCAATCCAGCCATTGGGGTTGACCATGACCGTCAACCATGCCTCCCTATGGAGGAATTGAAAAAGCAGGATCTTGACCGCTCCGATGTCTCCCTTCACCCACTTTTCTGTTGTCCGTCCCCCAGAGAGGAGGTCACATGTAGATACTTGTAATCAGTTCCCTCTTTCCAATCCACCCTCCCACAACCCTCTCAGTATCACCACTCACAAATTATCAAGGTTTCTTGAGGGATGGGGGAGCGGGGAGGGAGGGGAAAAATGAGGACTTGATGCCAGGGGCTTAAGTGGAGAGCAAATGTTTTGAGAATAATGAGGGCAATGAATGTACAAATGTGCTTTACACAATTGATGTATATATGGATTGTGATAAGAGTTGTATGAGCCCCTAATAAAACGATTTTTTAAAAAAGAAAAGAAGGCAGGATCCCGGAGCCCACTGAGTGACTTTCTCTCCAGCAGCTTCTAGGTAGGCTGTGCCCCGTGAGGAGCCCCGAGGTGCCTGTGTAAACCTGAAACAACTTCTCTCAAAAAACCCACTTGGATCACAATCCAGGCTTCGAATTGAATTCTTTCTCGCGCGAAGCCAAGGCCTGAGGTATATCTCTCCCAGGAGAGATCTAACAATAATATCTCTTATTATAGCATTAGGAGCCCAGGTGGTGTAGTGGACTGTGCATTAAGCTGCTAATCGCAAGGTCAGGGTTTTGAACTGACTAGCCCGTCCGTGGGAGAAATATGTGGTTGTCTATTTCTGTAAGGCAGTGGTTCTCAACCTTCATAATGCCCCCACCACCCTTTAATACAGTTCATGTTGTGGTCACCTGCAACCATAAAATTATTTTCATTGCTACTTCATAACTGTAATTTTGCTATTGTTATGAATTGGTTGACCCCTGTGAAAGGGTTATTTGATCCCCAGTGGGGTCGCGACCCACAGGTTGAGAACCGCTACTGTAAGGATTTAAAGTCTCAAAACCCCAAAGGGGCAGTTCTTTGTCCTATTGGGCCGGTATGAGTGGGAGTCAATAAAATGGTAGTTAGGTTTTTTTCTGCATCAGTATCAGATTCTGGTGGCAATCTCAGTCATCACGCATTGTGGTCTGGTTTGAACTCTGGTAGATCTGTGGGAAATGACTGCCCTGGTTTGAGGTGAGGGCCACGGTGCTTCAGTGGTAGATCTCTCATCGTCTTTCACCGGGAAGACCCGGGTTCGATTTGCAGCCAATGTGCCCCAGACTGTCAGTGAAAGTTTGTATGTTGCTATGACACTGAGCAGGCTTCAGTGATGTTTCCAGACTGAAATAGAATAAGGACGAAAGACCTGATTATCTCCATCCACACATCGACCTACGGCCCTCCACGGTTGGCTTCCCCTCCCAGCCCTGGTGATAGCACAGACTGGCATAGTTTGCTCCGCTTCCCATGTGGTGCCCATGAGAGGCTGACTCGACAACCACGGTCAAGATCAACAGCTTGAACTACTTTCTGGGTCTACAGAAACAAGAACAACCTTCTGAAAGGAGGTCGCATTGCTATTTGGGACTGGGAGAATGCCTTTGTGACAAGGATTGTGCTCTGGATCCCAAAGGCGACTTTTAAACACAGCCACATAGCAACTCCGGAAATTGCCATAGTAGAAGCCAGGTTTAAAAAAAAAAAGTTCTACTGGCTTGCTCAAAGGAGGCCAGAGGTGGATGGGGGTGGGTTGGGGTGGGGTGGGGTGGGAGACTCCTCTGTAAATGAACAAATTTGTTTCCTTACATATTTGTCATGTCTTTTGGTCCTGAAAGAAATGGGGGGGAAAGCAAAGGAGAGGAGGAAACGGCGACTGACAGTCATCTTGTTGGTATTCCCACAGCATCCCCTCCTTAGGCACTTGCTGCCATCTCATCCAACTCCACTCAGTATATTTTCACCCAGCAATAATGCAGAAATGTCTGTGTACTCCAGTTTTATTGTAGTCGAACAGCGTTTACGGGTTTGACTTTCAACTCAACATGGCAGGACGTCTAGAAGCAATTATAACCAGCACCTGCTCTGTCTGTGCGGTGGGCAGGCAGTGACGGATCCCCAGCTTCCGGAACACTAGTGCCCCCTCCCAGCTCAGGATAATGACGGTGACACTCGGCCTCCTTGTTGTCTGGGGGAGCTCTAGGAGCTCTCCTCTGAAAATTCATATTATTGGCATTTCTTTGAGTGAACACATCAAATTAGTGACTGTAAAGGAAGGCGTAGGAGATGATTATTGGTGACAAGACAAGCTTCAACCACCTCCAGAGAGCATGTCTCCTAAGTGCAAAGTATGGAGAGGTAGGAAACAATTGACCACAAATGGAATAGGCTCTGAGTCTCGCCACACAATGTATGTGCATGGTCACTGAGGCGCCAACATTATGGCTGGAGGACGGGTATGGTTTGTGCAGCCGTGATTGCCATCCAGAACGTGCCATGCTATTGTGAAAAACGATTTTTTTATTCTCAGCAAATCTCTGCTTCCACTTGCTTTAATGCTTCGCCAGAGAGCCAGGGACTCTGGGAGGGGTGGGGACGCACAGAGCTGGGCTGACCTCAGGAACTCATGTGTAAAGGGCTTTTGCTCACTTGGAAGCAGGCTGGGTTCACAGCTGTTCTTTCTGGTAAAGCTTGTTTCTGAACCTTGCCACGTCTGAGTCCGAAGAGGGAAATGAAGGTGACAAATGCTGCGAGGAGCCCTGGGCACATCTTGGCTATGGTCCTGCTTAAGTCTGTTTCATTTGAATCCCAGTTTTACCTTTCCTCCTTTCTGGGTTCTGAAGCATCAGATGGGTGCCAAATGCTTCCACGGACAACTAAAGCTGAACAAGGTGCAGGCAGATGAAGAGCAACGGGAGGTTGGTGTTTGGGAGAATGAATACTTGGCCTTCCTAGGCCAGTCCAGCTGGTGGTTAGAGCCCTGTTTCAGATTCCACTGAAATCTCCTAGTGTCCAAGGACCAAGTGGCTCCTAAGTCCAGAATTTCTGTTACATGTCTCACCAAGGAGAAGCTGGGCCAAAATGCATTGAAGAATAAAGCAGGAGCTTGGCTTGTGAATCCACTCCCTGATTCTGAAATTTCAAAGGCTCCGTGCACAGACATTTCAACACTGAAAGCACAGCAGGGAAAATCAAAGACTTGGGCTTCCTCCTTGCCCCTCTTTTAGGGCTTTTATGGTTTTCCAAGGCGCCTCCCAGAGCCGAGTGTTGTATAGGTCATGTTTAAAAATGTCGTAGTTCTGAGGGACTTGCTGTTCTGCTTTCTTTTGCAAGGAGACCCGGTTTCTTGTCTTGTGGCCAAACACAGAGCACAGATGTCTGTGGGCCCCCTCCCTTTCCCCTGACCTTTGCTCTCTTCTCTGGATACCTTACTGACCTGTTCTCCCTTACAAGATCTGAACTGCTCACACACTTCGTTAAATTCTCATCCTAGCGAGTAGCATCCGAGCATCTTATTAGAGCCTGTATGAGTTCTGTTCTGGATGCCTATTTGTGTAACTTCAGGTCTCTGGCATGGAAATGTCCCATGCCCACAGACCCACACAGGTAATATAAACTCCAACAGTAGTTTAAGGTTTAAGGTGGTCACAGGGAACACTGGGGGCCGTGTCTCCTGGTGAACCCCTCAGGCTGTCTAAAGGGGCTAGTTCCATCTCAATGTAGCCATGCAGGAATGTAGACCGGTTAGGTAGCAAGACAAGGGGTTGTTCCTCTCCATGCTTAGGGGGCCCCCTACAGGAGGTTGGAAGCCAATGCGGGCTAAGCCCAAGCCAGGAGAGCCCTTAAAAGGCTGGAATCTGGAGACCACCGCCCCTTCCCTTCAGCTGCTTCTCTGCCTTCCACTCAGCAGGGCTGAGTGTGCAGTGTCATGAGGGTGCCCGTGTTCAGTTTAGTGTAACGCCGGAACCTTCTTCTCTCATGTATATAAACCCACTCGGATTACCAACCAGGCTTTGGTGTGAATTTCTTTCCAGTGTGTAGCCAAGGACCGAGACATTTCCCACCCGAGAAACCTAACAGACCCAGACTTACAATAAACCCATATTTTTATTTATAAGGCAAGAGGTGACCAGGTCTAGACAACAAAGGTGAAGAGGGCCCTGGGTTTGAGAAAGATTCTGAAGTAGAATCCATAACCCTTAGAAATGTATTGGCCTTAAGGGAGGGGCAAAGAGGGCTGGATTGAGAAAGTCTCTGGCATCCAGTTCTGACTTGACTTCTGGATCCTGAATCCTTCAGGGCCATGACCTTGCCCTCCAGCCAGACCTTCCAATAGCCGTCTTCTCAGAGCCTTGTTAAGTTCTCATAATACATTACACCTGCCATCCTGTGAGCAGCTACCAAACCCAGGTACTTTTTTCAAAGACAAGCTCGCTCTCTCTACCCCTAAGAGCAGGTAGTTTGGGGATGATGGATAGGAGATACCACAGAAGACAAATCTGTTATCTTCCATGGTGCACAAAACATGCTGTCACAACCAGGACTCGTGACAATCCCTCAGTTTCCTAAATTGCTTCACTGCTACTTTTTAATTAAGCCTCATTAGATCATCATATATTGATAAGAGGGATGACCCTGAACTAGATGCATAAATTAAAGCTATCCTCATCCTGTGCTTTTATATGAATGTGTTAATTATTTTTGTCATTAGGGAGAATAATGGAGGGATGGAGCAATACCAAACGGAGTTTGACAAAGTGTTGGTGTTTGCTGTGGCAAACGTGGTGCGTGTCAGATACAATCCGTCACCCAGTGAGTCTGCAATTAACACCAAGGGACAAAGGTAGGATTCCCTGTAATAAATAACCTTCCTCCCAGATGCTAATGGAGACCCAGCAGGACCCACTGTTGTGTTGTCGCAGTTGTACACGGGCCCTTAGAGGAGACAGAGCTGGTGTTTGAAACGAGTCTTGTTTGCCCCCAGTTGGCTCACACATTTGTTTTTTAAATGGCATAATCACTAACATTTAAATACAGGGTGATGTCACGTAACAATCTGCAGCTTCTGAGAAATGGAGAGGCCCGACTTTGCTGGTTGACAGTGCAGAGGGACAGGGGAGCAGTCAGATATGGTGATCAGAGTTTGGAATCCTTGCTTTCCAAGTACATGTGTCAAGGAGTTCAAGGGTTCAGAAATTTAGGAGGGAAGTTACAGAAGACAAGTTTTTGTGGTCGATAATAAACCAATATAGGGGTTGAGATTTCAATCTGTTGGCTATTTATTTTGTGCTTGGTAGCCAACCAGCCCAGAATTCCTGACCTCGCCGACCTGTGAAACAAGGACCATTCCAGAATGACATAGAAGCAAGCACGGAAGCGAGGGCATCCATTACCCCGAAGGTGTAGGGGTCAGGAACTAAGTGCTTTCTGTAGAACAGCTCCAGAAGGCAGACCTTTGGCTGGAAAACCTGTTAGGGAGCTAGCATAGGGACTGGCAGGCCTATTACACATGCTCAGCGGTCCGAGCTACCGGCTCATGAAGTAGTGGCTCACTGCATGCTCAGAAGTTCAGGTTTCCAGCCAGGAGGGGGAGCTATGCCTGGGTGGGGCTGTACCTGCATTGGCTCACCTAGGCCAGGTGAATTCAATTCAACAATTCAGCCAATGGGGTCGACCCACGTCATCGACCACGCCTCCCTAACCACTCATAAAACTCACGGGGATCCCAAACCAGGCCTCGGCGTGAGCTGTTTCTCGCGTAGAGCCAAGGACCGAGGCACACCTGTCCCCGGAAAGGTCGAAAAGAAGCGGTGCTGTGTGATTCGGAGCTATGAGGTAAGCCGGCCCCAGGAGTGGGCTCTCCCATGTTGGTCTCACGGATTGGGGGACCCTCTGGGCTCCTTTTACCTCACCACCCTCGGGAGAATTGTTGGGTTGAATTCACGGTGTCCGTCTTTGCGCCGTTTCTTGCTGGTGTCCGTCTTTGTGCCGTTTCTTGCTGGTGTCCGTCTTTGCGCTGTTTCTTGCTGGTGTGCGGGACTTGACGTGCCTGCTTTCCCAGGAACTCGCCTGCCTTCCCGGGCTGCATTTGTGAGGGGGCTGGGACGCTGCTGCCTGGAGCCTGGGAGGATTTTGACTCCCAAAGCCTTCTCGAGGCTCAGTGTATAAGGTTTATTTGGACGTGAAAACAGAATCAAAGATGCAATTAACGAAGTTTTAGAAGCAGGCTTTATTATTAATATACAATTACTTTTTCATGTAAAGCTCTTTCTTTTTTTTATAAATCATTTTATTGGGGCTCATACAACTCTTATCACAATCCATACATACATCAATTGAGTAAATCACCCTTATAAATTCGTTGCCCTCATCATTTTCAAAATTCGCCTTCCACTTGGGTTTCTGGAATCAGCTCATTTTCCTTTTTTCCCTCCCCCTCCCTCCCCACTCCCTCTTCCCTCATGAACCCTTAATAATTTATAAGTTATTATTTTATGTTATCTTATACTGCCTGGGGTCTCCCTTCACCCACTTTCCTGTTGCCCATCCCCTAGAGAGGAGGTTATATGTAGATCCCTGAGATCGGTTCCCCCTTTCTACCCCCACTTCCCTCCCGGTATCGCCACTCTCACCGTTGGTCCTGAGGGGTTCGTCTGTCCTAGATTCCCTTTGTTTCCAGATCCCAACTGTACCTCTGTGCATCCTCTGGTTTAACCTGGTTTGCAAGGTAGAATTGGGATCATGATAATTGGGGGGGGGAGGGGGGAGGGAGAGGAAGCATTTAAGAACTAGAGGAAGGTTGTGTTTTATTGTTGCTACACTGAACCCTGAGTGACTCATCTCCTCCCCACTAGCCCTCTGCAAGGGGTGTCCAGCTGTCTACAGATGGGCATTGGGTCCCCGTCATGCACTGCCCTCATTCACGGTGATGTGATTCCCCACCCCCCCGCCTTTGTTGTAAAGCTTTTTCTTATACATATATGAGCATCACAGGGTTTAAAACTAGCAGAATATTGTCCTCTAGCAGACCCAAGAGATGATAGTAAGCTCATTACCCCTATATAATTGACTGTGACTTTTAATGGTTCTCAGGTGAAGAGTATAGTTTCCCTGCGGAATTCCTGAGTGTGTGAGTCTTTGCTGCAGCTGGGAGTGGATGTGAAGTGCAGGCCCAGCTTTCCAGTTGGTAGATGGGTGCTTTGTCACTGTACCACTTGGCACCTAATCAGAAAAAATTCACACACAAAAAATAGCTATATATATATATATATTAACAAAATGCCCCAAGAGCAATAAAATAAAAAGTGATGATGCACAAAGGAAAAGGAAAACTTAAAGAAAAATTTCTAATAGAGGTCAAATTAATAAAAAGAATAATAAAATTTCTAACTATAAAGGTAAATTTTTAATTTATTTTAAAAATCATTTTATTAGGGGCACATACAACTCGTATCACATTCCATAATGCTGTGTAAAGCACATTTGTACATTCATTGCCCTCATCATTCTCAAAACAATTGCTCTCCATGTAAGCCCCTGGCATCAGCGCCTCATTTTCCCCCTCCCTCCCTAATGAACCCTTGATAATTTATAAATTATTATTTTGTCATATCTTACACTATCTGATGTCTCCCTTCACCCAATTTTCTGTTGTCCGTTCCCTAGGGAGGAGGTAATATGTAGCTCCTTGTAATAGGTTCCCCCCTCTCGATACCAGGGAAATATTTTTAAGGAAAGCAAAAAACACTAAAAATCAAACTAGGAGAGATCAGGAAGGACATGAAGGAACAAAATGAGAAACTGGAAATTGAAAATACCTAAACAAACAAAGCAATTAAAAAACACAAAACTTAAGAATGAAGCAATGATTAGGAAAATCAAAAGAAACACTCAATAATAGACTTGAACATCAACAAATAAGATTGAATAAAGGAAGTAGAAGGAAAAACCTCCCAATTTATTAAGACTCTGGTGGCACAATGGTTGAAGTGATTGGTAACTAACAGTAAGGTTGGGGGTGAGGGGGGTGTTGTACCCACCAGTGGTTCCATGGTAGAAAGATGTTAATTTGCTCTATACAGATTGATGTCTTGGAAACTTGAGCAGACAGTTTTACTCTGTCCTCCAGGGTTGCTATGGGTCAGAATTGGCTTGAGAGCACTAATGACATATGAGGAAAAAATAGAAACAAAATAACCCCAATGGAAGTATGTGTTATTTAATGAAGAAATTCAACACCAGAAGGATTGCAATTCCAGCGTGCCCCAGTGGAAATAGAGACATAGAAAAGTATTCTATGAGATAATGTCCCAGGCTTCAGCAGAAAACCACGCCCAGATCTACAGGAAACCACAGCAATGCCAACAAGAAGTGCAAGAAAGATCTACTTCATGTTCTATCCAAAAAGTTTCTTGAAAATTAAATCCAAGGAGAGAATTCTGAAAGCAGATAAAGAAAAATGCTATATAACACAGCAACGATTTTTCATTAGAATCAGTGTGGATTTTCCCTTTAAAAATTCTTTACGCCAAAGCCAGAGTAGCAACATATACAAAGTTCTGATTGAGAACATATTTCAACCAGAATCCGTCATCCAGTAAAGTGGTTGCTGGATCAACTGATGAGCAAGAAGGCTCCTCAATATAAAAGCAGCCGAATGCAAACAAAAGAAAACAACAACAACAAAAAAATCAAAATTAAAAAAAGAGATGAAGATCACTCAAAAAACAAATGCAAAATGAGTGGAGTAGATACTTCATTTGCATTAAAATTTAAATATAAATCCTCTAAATGACTCATGCTCAAGGCAGAAAACAGCAGAATGGATAATAAGAAAAAAATGAAACAAAGCACCCAACCAAGCATGATCCATCTTTTGCAGTCTACAATAATACAATTTAGACATGTGGACATAATCAGACTGAAATAAAAGGATGAAGAAAAAGACCCCATGCAACTTGCAAAGAAACACACAACAGTAGTTGTGTACTAATATTACATGATATAAAAGTCAAACAAAAATCTTTTATCAGACACAAGGAAGGTCATTACATAATAATAAAAGGGTTAATCCAGCAAGGAGACATAACGGTAAATACAAGAGCAATGCTGTACCTAAATGCACGAAAGAAATTCTAATATGAAAAGAGAAGTAGACACAGCTGCAGTCATATGAAGGCCTTTAACCCAGATTGCTTTAGATTATTCACAAACCATATAAAAAGAAGCTCACTAAAGGTAGACATTGAAAACTTGAAACCTTAAGGCAAATGGACCTAATGGACATATATAGAACACACTACCAAGTACATGAACACCGCACATTCTTCTCCAGCTCGGGGCCATTTTACAGAAAAGACTACAGGCTACGGCACGAAACAAGTTTCACCTAGTTAAAAAACAGGAAATCATATAAATCATCTTCTTTGACCATATGGTCTGAAAAAATTAAAACAAACAAACAAAAATACAGGAAAAAATAAGGTGGGGGAGGGGGAGTACATGGAATTGAAATAACACAGTACTTAAAATCTATGGTGTCATAAAATATTAAAAGGTGAAATTATATATAGAAATCTTTGGGACACAGCAAAAGCAGTACTCAGAGGGAATTCATAGTAATAAATGCATATGAGAGAAGAGAAGAGCTAAATTCATTAATTTAAACAAACAATGTAAACAAATAAGGGCAAGCAAAAGAAGCCAAAGACTACCAGAAGAAAGGGAATAATAAAAACCAAAGAAGAAATCATAAAAAGAAAAAGAATAGCAGAGCCATAAACATATTCTTTGGAAGGCTCAACAAATTATATAAACCACTGACTTTAATGACAGTGGGAAAGAATACACACACACACACAACACAACCAAATTATGAAGCGAAATTCACAACAGATTCAACAGAGGTATAAAAGATTATAAATGATTAAAATGAAAACTTATTTCAACAAAACTATAAAACGTCATAGGAATACATTACTTATTCAGATTAAGCTAAATAAAGGTAGAACTTTAAACAATATCTATTACAACAGAAGAGATTGAAGATGACATAAAACCACCGCCAACAACAAAAATATCCAAGATGAGATGGATACATAGAGAGTTACACCAAACATTCAAAAAAGCTTGATAAATCTTATTCAATTTCTTCAAAAACATAGAAAATGAAGGAACACTCTCAAACTCTTTCCATGAAGCCAGCACAACCCTAATATCTCAACCAGGCAACACCAAACAACAAATCTAATGTATGGAGTCAATTCTGACACATGGAGGCATGACAGGACAGAGTAAAACTGTCCTTTGTCAATTGTTGATTCATTCTGAATAACTAATGGACAGAAATAAAGTGCCCATCAACTGATGAATAAATAAGCAAATTGTGATACATAAAGTGGAATTCTAGATAATCACAAAGAACAATGACGATTCCAGGAAACAAGATGGTTCAATCTTGGAGGCATTATGTCAGGTGACATAAGGAAGCAGTAAGGACAAGGTTGTATGATACCATTTTTGTAAGAAAATGATTTCTATAGCAATGCTCACTGGTGGTGACAAGGGGCAGGAAAGAAAGTACACTTGAGACCATTGTTGTTGTTATGTCTATGTGAGTCATAGAATTATGGATAGAATTGAAAAGAATGGGAATTCTAGAATACTTCATTCTGCTTATGCTAGATACGTATATAGACCAAGAGGCAGTCATTTAAACAAAGCAAGGGGATACTCCATGGGGTAAAATCAAGAACAGTGTGTGTCTCAGCATTGTATACTTTTACTACATTTATTCAATCTGTGTGCTAAACAAGTAAGCTGAAGAGCTGGAAGATATGAAGAAGAAGTTGGCATCACAACTTGAGGAAGGCTCACTAACAATCTGAAAAATATTTAAGTATCTCATGAATTATTGATTTAATATAAATATATTTAAAGTGGCTTTGCTAGCCAAAGCCTCTAACTCCCACCAAATGCCCTTTCCCTGCATGGATCTGGGAAGAAGGTGGGGAAGACACTTATAGGACTCACTTATGAGCAATTGCAAACAAGATTCGCCAGAGTTGCATCCTGCCTTGAATAAAAAGAACACTGAGAAGCATAAGGAGAGATTTCATTACCAGCAACGGCCAGGAGTCGAGTGCATGCTTTGGACCCAAGATGCCTGTCTTAGATCCAGATAATAGCGATACCATCAGGAAAGCAGCAGCAGAACCAGAAAATGGAGCATGAAGAGAGTGAAGAACGTCTCAATCCATGAACAAGTTAAGATAACTGCTTTTGTGCAGAAGGTTTGCTTTTGGAGTGGGTGCCTATGGTCACTTAATTGGAGACGTTCCACCGGAATAAAAATGAGTGTATTTCAGCAGAGGCTTACTGGCGTAGGGTGTCTCTGGGAAATTAATTCAGACCTGGGTTTGCTGACTCACAGAGCCTGAGCTGATGGTCTTCACGTTGAGGTATTTATTAGCAGACCTGAAACTTTGTAATGTGTCCTGAGCATATCTCACTGGTATTACAACTTGTTAACTTCCTTAATAAATTTAAGCATGGATTTTGCCTGGGACCTTCTTGTAACCATTGCAATGGATTTTAGAGCCCAAAGAAGTAAAGTAGAGAACAGTGAGACAACGCACCTGTGATGTGCAAGTAACAATGAAGACTGGAGATACTTAAATCGAAGACTACAGGCTTCTGTATGGCTTGCAATAATTCAACATAAAGAAACCAAAATCCTCACCATTTTCCCTCAGATCAACATGTGATAAATGGAGGAAATATTGACGTTGTTAAGGTTTTTTTTTTTTACTTGTTTGTACACAATCTATGGATTCAGCAGTCAAGTAATCCGTGTACTGCATTTGGGTGGATCTGTTGCAAAAGACCTCATTAATGTCTTAAAAACAAAGATCTCACTTCGAGGACTAAGGTGTGTCTGATCCAAGCCATGGTATTTCTTACTTCAATTGCTTCAGCACACAGCTTTAATAAGTATGGGGTAAGGATACAATTCTGACACGCACTTTTACTCATTTCAAAGCACCCAGAATCCCCTTGTTCTGCCTCTTCATTCATGTACAGATTGTGCATGAGTACAATTACGTGTTCTAGAATTTCCATACTTCTCAATGTTATGTTTGTCTAGTTTGTTCTGATTCACATAGTTCAATGCCTTTGTATAGTCAACAAGACATAAGCAAATATCTTTCTGGCATTCTCTGCTTTTAGCCAATATCAATCTAAGGCTAGTCATGATATCTCTCACTTGAAATTCTGGCAGTTCCCTTGTGGATGCTACCATTTTTGTATCATCTTCGACAAATTTTACTTCCATGTATTACTAATGATATTGTTGAATAATTTCCATGTACTCTTGGTCATTTTTCTTTGGAATAGGCACAAATATGGATCTCTTCCTGTCACTTGGGCAGGTAACTCCCAATTTTTCTGGCCGAGACTAGTGAGTGCCTGCAGGATCGTATCAGTTTGTTGAAACATTTCAATTGGCATTTTGCCAATTTTTAATCTTTATTTTTCAGTGATGTCTTTAGTGCACTGTGGACTTCTTCATTCAGTGCCATTGCTTCTTGATCACATTTCACCTCTTGAAATGGTGGAATGTTGACCATTTCTTTTTGATGACTCTATGTATGCCCAACTTCATGCATCCTTCCCATCTCCATTTACAAAATATCAAAAATATATTTTATTCTGGACCCCTTTCAGATCTGACTTAAATTATAGACGTCAAAGCCATACAGTGCAAAAGGAAACTGCAACAATGACAACAAAATTTGTTTAAAAAGGATAAATAAAGGTAACAAATCATTCATTGTGATGTAGAACCAAAACTATCATTAAGTGTAATGAACTAACATAAACAAAAATTGTCATAGGCTGGCTTACACTTTTACAATAGTTTTAAAGGTAATTGGATAACTAAAGAAATGATGCAGAGATTTTAATCTAGAGCTCTAAGTAGACAGATAATTAGACTCAACGCTTCTATTTTCTTTTGATGTTTTCTGCCTCACTCAATGTTTTGCCTGTACGATTCTCCAATATTTTGACTCAGTTCTTAAATGGCTTTCTTTAACTCTCTAAGCTTGAGATCTGCTGACCATGTTCTTCCTTTTTGGCTTCCTAACTTTGAGACTTTGGACATTTCGATATAATATTTTATTTTGTCATCTCGAGTTATCTTTTGAAATTTTCTGTTAATCTCTTTTACTTCATTATGTGTTAAGTTTATCTTACCCTCTCCATGTTTTACAGCAAGTTTCAGTTTCTTCTGACATTCATTTGGTTCTCTTCCTTCTTCTCTGTCTTTTCTAATGTCTGCTTTCTTCATGCATGATGTTCTCGATGTCATTCCACAACTCCTAAAGCCTTTTGTTATTAGCTGTGGTAGTTACATAATCTGGTGTCAATTGGGGACTTGAGAGGATTAAGAATGAAGGGATGGAGTCTAGTCTGTCAAGTATATCACAATCAATGATGCCTCTGTGTGTTCATGACCTTCTCCTGAGAATTCTGGGAAATACTGATTTTCCTCCTTGGAGGTGGAAGACCATTCTCTCTCTACTCACTCCCTTGGAGACTCTCTACTGATAAGGCTGACTCCCTGCAAGACATCCCTGAAGAGAATCCACATGGACAAACCCTGACGCTGTCCTGGGAACTGGAGAAGCCACGTGGAGACTCCTGCCAGAGCGGAGATGCTTAAAACACCACTGGATCCAAAGACTTTCTACCCACTGGCTTGTGATCATCTTGCATTCAGCATCACTGCATATGTTTTGTGAGTCTGAAGAGGACGTTATAGATTGGGATAGGACATTTGAGCTAATATAGGACTTATGGGCTTGGACTGGACTGGGCTGGGATGTTTTCTTAATGTACAATTACCTTTTATATAAAACTCTCCCTTATACACATATGAGGGTCTATGGATTTGTTTCTCTAGTCTACCTGAACTAACACATTAGTGTTCAATGCATCAAATATATTCATGTGGTTTATTCCAAATTTTAAGGTGGGGAGGGTGTATATTTAAGGTCATAGTTTGGTTTTCCTGGACTTGTTTCAACTTTCTTCCATTTCAACATGAACCCAGTCGCTCTTTGGCCTTGTTGTGGGTGATGCTATTGCACTTCTCTGCAATCTCTTCCCACAGGGCTAGTGAATGTATTCATGTCTGTACCATCTGGCAAGGTCCACATGTATAGTCACCATTTATGTTGTTGAAAAAAGTGTATTTTCAGTGAAGAAGTCATTGGTCTTGATAATTTTATCATGTGATCCCCACTTTCATTGCTATCACTGAGGCCACATTTTCCAGCTGCCGTCACTTCCTGTCGCCAGCTTTCACAGTTCAATCACAAGCAATTATCAATGTCTTCATGGTATATTTAATCAATTTCAGATTGAAATTGATGGAAGAAATTGGTAGAGTTTTTTAATTTCTTCATCACTGGCTTTAGTGTATACTTGCATGAAAATTGTATGAACTCGACTTCCTTGTATAGATATTACCCTATATATAATATATTTTGCTAAAATGATACTCTGCATGCTATGCAAGTAGAATCTGCAGTTTCAAAAGAATGTTAGTAACCATGTAGGTCATTACCACTGGTCTCTACTGATCAGGAGAAGACTACTAGGAAGGTAAGTAAAATCTCAGAAAAGAAACAAGTCTACATGAGCCACACTGTCATGTAGTTTGAAACCAGAAAAATAGGTTCTGGCCAGCTATGACCACTGATTATTCTGACTGTGCTAAAAATAGATGATTCTGAGCAGAATAGAAGAAAAATATGGAGAAAAACTCAAATTTTAAAACAGAAAGAAATACAGAGAGAGAAAGAAGAAGAAAGAAGGAAGGACATGAACTGGAGCCGTAGAGAGTAGAAAACTTCCTAAGAATAAGCCCCAACTAACTCTATTCCTTAAACTTCCCTTTGAAAAATGGTAAAGTTCACACAAAATGAAGACTGTTTTCTATGAGACTAATGATCTACTTAAAAACCAACCGGGATGAAAGGCAAAGGTCCAAGTTAGCAAAAGAAAAAATAAGGAGACAGGGAAACTAGAGTACCTGAAATGGATCAAAGAGCACAAGTGATGATGGGGCTGATGCAGTCTCATAACTATAACTAGTGTCATGAAAATTTGTGTAGATATTGTCAAATGGGAACCTAACTTGCTGTGTGCAATTTCACCAAAATCTCAAAAATATACTTTTTTTTTTTAAAAAAAGAAATACTCTAAATATACTAGGCTGGCAAAGCAAATCCCTTTTGCTCCAGCATCCCCAGAAGTTTTATTTTCTGTGGCAAAATTTCAAAGAATATGCTTCACTTGAGACCACAGAAATAATGAACCATGACCACATGAACAAAAATTCCACAAGGAAATGATTCATGACAAATTAAAAATGTATTAAATTATGTGACTGTATATCTCTATATATTTATTGGTGAATGATAGAAGAATGAGAAATCCATCTAGTGATGAGATGCACTAAGACAGAAGGGTTTAGGAAAGTGGACATTTAGCTGACTAGACATTTGTTGATTAATGGCACCTCAGACTTACTGCCACCAAGTCGATGCTGACTCAGTGACCAGGGTTGAGGATATCGCTATGGAGATGATCACTGCCTGAATCCCTTCTGGGAACTTTAAAGATGAAGACGGGGGGCCCATATGAGAGATCTGATTTGAGTGAGACTGAAAGAAATCACTGATGAAACAAAAAGTTTGAGATTGAATGGATGGATGCCAGAGACCTAATGGAGCCCTAATCAGCCCGCTGTAGTGTTATGAATCTGACTCACTGATGGTTCCTAGGAATAGCGAGGCTTTGGAATAATGTTGCCTGTTGGTATGTGGTGCCTGAGTGGGAGTCCTGAATGGCTGGAGCTTTGTAAATATGAACACTGGTATTAATCCTGTTAAAGAAACCATATGACATGGTTTTGAGAAGTCCTAAATAGACTTGGGGAGTTCAATGCTAAGAACCATCTTAAAGGAAGCTAAATGGCATTTAAATGTACTTGACTTATAGTAAGATCCCAACACTTTAAAATTGCCAATAAATTATGAAGGCAAGATGAAGGGAATATTTAAAATATAAAACACACCTGATAGTTCAAATTGTGAGTGAATAATCTTTCAATAACAAATATGTTTCCCCTTTATGTATCCTAAGAAAGAGAAAATTAATAATATATAAATATTGAACCATTTCGTATGCCTCTCACATAATGGATAGCACGGCATTGATTCAAATGTTTAAACTATTACAAAACTATTTAAATTATTTTTAAAAAGAGCAACTCAAACTCACTGCCATCATGTCGACTGTGATGCATGGGGATCCTATATGACAGGGTGGAACTGCCCCTGTGGGCTTCTGAGACTGTAAATATTTACGGGAATGGAAAGTCTCATCTTTCTCCCATGGAATGGCTGGTGGTTTTGAACTACTGACTTCACAAATTTTAGCCCGAATATCTCTGAGTATGAGTAAACATTTATATATTTGGGTATCTTTGTCTTACATGAGCCAGCCCAAGGGCAAGATTGTATTGGTGAGTCATGAACAAAAATAACACAGTGCATGTTATTCACTCTTGTCACAAGTCTGAAGAAAATCACCCAGTATGTTTAGCATGATTAACCTATAGTTGATATTGGAAAACACAGATTATGTCTTAAAATTCTTTAAAAGTACTCTATGGATATGAATAAATAAAACAGACCTGTTGTCCTGGACTAATCCTTTAAAAAAACTTGCTTATAAAAATCAGGGGCAGGCGCATTAAGTGGTAGTCTTTTTCCTTGGCTATCAGTCTTTCTTGGACACAGTGAAGGAGCCTGATTGCCATTGACACCAATTATCCACAGAATGACCTGAAGAAATATATTTTCTCCTAGTGTTTCATTTATAATTAAGACATTTTATGATTTCTTTTAAAAAATAATACTTTACTGGGTGTTTTTTAAAATACTTTTATTGGGGACTCTTACATCTCTTATCACAATCCATAGATTTCTCCAGTGGGTCAAGCACATTTGCACATATACCGCCATCATCATTTTCAAAGCATTCTCTTCCCACTTGAACCCCTCATGTCCAATCCCCCTCCCCCCCTCCTTCTCTCCACCCTCCTTCACAAACCCTTAAGAAGTTATAGATTATTTTTCCATATTTACATCGTCCTCCATAGCCTCTCACCCACTTTTCCATTATTCGTCCCCTTGGTAGGGGGTTCTAGTTGATCCTTGTAATCAGTTCCCCCTTTCTCCTTTCTCCTCCCACCCTCTTTTAATATTCCTGGTATCTCTACTCTCCTTGTTGGCCCTGGGGGGCTTATCTATCCCGGATTCCCTGTGTTGCAGACTCTTATCTGTAGCAGTGTGCATATTCTTGTCTAATCCGGTTTGTAAGGTAGAATTGAGTTCATGATAGTGGGGTGAAGGAAGCACCAAAGAACTAGAGGAAAATTGTGTTTCACCAGTGCTATACTGCACCCTGACTGGCTCATCTCTTCCTTGTGAGCCCTCTGTGAGGGGATGACCAATTGTCTACAGATGGGCATTGGGTCTCCAGTCCATGCCACCCCTCCCACATTCACCATGGTATAGTTTTATTTTGGGTCTTAGATGCCTGATACCTGATCTCATTGACACCTCATGATCACACAGGCCAGTGTACTTCTTCCATGTGGGCTTTGTTGCTTTTCAGCTAGATGGCCATTTGTTTATCTTCAAGCATTTAAGATCCCAGACACTATATCTTTTGATCACTGGGCACCATCAGCGTTCTTCACCACATTTACTTATTACCCATTTTTGTCTTCAGCGATCATGTCAGAAAGGTCAGCATCACAGAATGCCGCTTGATAGAACAAAGTGTTCTTGTGTTAAGAGAGTACTTTAGTTGAGGCCCAATGTCCATCTGCAACCTTAATTCTTAACATATATATATGAGTACAAAGTTCTCTTCCCCTCTCATTATATATATATAATGATATACAGATATATATATATATATATATAATGATATACAGATATATATATAATGATATACAGATATATATATAATGATATACAGATATATACAGATATATATATATAATGATATACAGATATATATATATATATATATAATGATATACAGATATATATATATATATATATATATATATATATATATATATATATATATATATGCCTGTCTTTAGGCCTCTATAAATGTCTTTGCCTCCTGGTTCTTTCTTCTATTTCCTTTTTACTCCCTCTTGTCCCACCATCATGTTTGGCCTTCCTTTGGGTTTATTAATTTCCTTGCTACTATATTGCCCTTGATTAAGCCCCACTAGGCATCCTACGACCTTCCTTGCATTGATTTTAGCTCACTTGTTGTTCCCTTGTCCCTGGGTTGGTACCCCCTCCCCTTCCTTTCTCTCACCGCCCCTTCTCCCAAACCCAAAGCCCCCCCCCCAATAACTATTGGTCCTGTTCTTTTCATCTCCAAATTATTTATCCTGCCTGTCTTATCTAGATAGACATGCAGATACATTAATAAGTGCAAAAACCAGGCAAAGCCAAAGAAAACAACAAAGTCAAAACCAACAAAACAATAATAACAACAACAGCAAAAAATGAACACCAAATAACATAAAGAAAGCCACTGACAAAAATGGAAAAGCCTCTAGAGAGTTCAAGGTCTGTTGCCTTTTATGAGTGTTTTCCAGTGGAGTCTGATGGGGTGCCTCACTCCGTCTCCCAAGTCTATTTTTTTGTATTCCCCAGGGGGTTCATCAGTCTGCTCCCCTGCCTGTTCTGCCGCATGCCCTGAGTGCCTCTGATATTGTGCCTTCGATGCCTTTTTAAAGATCATTTGATTGGGGGCCCTTACAGCTCTTATAACAAGCCATGCATCAATTTTATCAAGCATATTTGTACATATGTTGCCATCATTATATTTTAAACATTTGCATTCTATTTGATCCCTTGGTATCAGCTCCTCTTTTTCCCATCTATCACCCCCACCCCACTTCCATCTTTTCCATCCTAGTGACCCCTTGATAAATTCAAAAGACAGAAGAAAATAGGGAAAACAGACAACTATTTAAAGAGAGAGTATTTTTTTAACAGATGTATGGTGATGTGAACCTGAACAAACCTACAGAATGGATCTTAGCCACCAACAAAAATCATTGTCTCTGTGTCATCCAGAGTGCAATTTCAACTCTCCCCTCTCTGTATTCTCAGGAAGATTCACACAGAACGAAATGCTAACTTAAAAATTGCACAGGATAGCATTGAAAATATGAAATTAGGGAGTCCACAAGAAAAGATTTAAAATGAACCCTAATATTTCTTTATACCCAATTATTGAAAAGGAGGAGGAGGAGGAACGGTGGTGTGCAGGAAGAAAAAGAAGGTGGAGCAGAGCAGGAAGAGAGAAGGAAAGAATCTAAAAGTGAAACAACACTTTTCCATGCCTGCTCACTTTTTTTCCAAACTACAGGCCTTTAAAATGTTTGAGATAAGATATAATTAAATTATAATGAAAAATGTCCATGGACTTCTTGAACTCTCCCCAACCATACTTGATTGGGTAAATAGGATCTCTGGTTCACAGCTAATGAGAGGGTAAATGGGTATAACTGTTTTCAAATAGGATTTGACAGTATTTTGGATTGATAACTAGACCTCTTAATATGACTCAGAAATATTTTATAGACTTATATTCAAGATAAACATTTGAATGTGTGTACCATAGTGTGTCCAGATCCTAGCAACTGTATTTAATAAAGTCTTGATAGAAGCTAGGATAAAAAAGTAGAAGCAGACTAGAGGAACAGAGAGCCCTATATCCACTGTTGGTAGTTACATATTTTCGCGTCAAGTTTAAGGGTGGAGTCTAGCCTGTCAATCAGGTCAAATGATGGTGCCTCCTTGTGGGTGTGAGCTCCTCATAAGGAGGGCCCTGGGAACCTCTTTCTCTGCCTTCACCTGCCTGTTGATGAGCCATGCTTAGACCTCTGGGAGCGCTGGAAATGCATCCACTGCCATTGGATCCTTAAGACTTTTCACCCACCAGCTTGTGATCTCTTATCTTTTGTATCATTGCTTGTTGCTGCAAGAGTGAGTCTGAAGAGGAACTTATGGACGAGTATCAGATTTATGGACTTGAGTTGGACTGGGCTGATATTTATTAATGCACAATTACTTCTTAATATAAACTTCTCTCTGACACATATATGTACAATACTGTTTGCTGTGATTGAACTAAGGAATGATTTAATATATTAATAACATTTTTAAAATGAGAAAAAAATTACAAAATAAAAAGAAAGAACCATGGGAGCATAATGTTGGGTGCAAAACAGAGTAATATCCCAAATAATGCATTAATCCTTTTTTATGGAAAAAATGAAAATCAAGCAAAAGTGAACTGGTTAGGTAATATATAATTATGTTATAGATTTTTTAAAAGGCAGGGATTAGAAATCCTGAAATTTAAGTTAATGAGTACGACAGAAAAAGAGGGGATGGAAAGGGAATGAAACAGAGAAGGAATCACCTACAGATGCCTGTTCCTCAGGTATGGGTATTCACTTATGTTTTATTTTATCTGTAGGTTAAAAGGAGCCCTGGTGTCATCGTGGATACATGTTGGGCTGCTAACCTCTAGGCTAACAATTCAAAACTCGCAGCTGCTACAAGAGAGACAAAACTTTGTACTCCTGTAAAAAGCTACAATCTTGGAAACCCACACGGGCAGTTCTACCTTGTCCAAAAGGAATCAAGTAATGAGTTTGCGTCTTAAAGGTTATTTAGGAGTCTTGATGATGCAGTTGGATAAGTGTTGGAGCTATTAGCAAGGTCAGCAGTTCAAATCCACCAGCTACTTCTCAGGAGAGCTGCGAGACTATCTGCTCCCATTAAGATTCACAGCTTTTGGAACACTATGTGGAGTGATTAGGAGTGAGTTTGGGTTTATAAGTTATATTCAAGAATTTATTAATCCATATTTGTTATTATAGTAAAAGGAAGGAAATAATAAAAACAAAATATTTTGTAAGGATTATACTGTACATTAGTGAAGTTAAGTCGGGTAAGGCAAGGGGCACGTCGCCATCTGGGACTCTGAGTATTCACCAGTAAGAGGTGCTTTGAATAAATGCAGGAGAATTGGTCCCTTACCTCTAAAACAACATCAGAGACAATTGTGAATCTGGATCAGTTCATATTAGGTATCTTAAAGACCTTAGTTTTAATTGATGGAGATTAGTTAGCAATAAGACACAAATATTTATACTGTTATAACCAATAAAAGATAAAACATGTGCATAACCAATTTAAACACAAAAGGATATATAAAGATTTTCAAAATTCTTTTAGGTGAATCATGATTATCTTACCTAATAAGTGACTGCCTGACTTGGGGGTAGTAGCATGGGGTTTGGGACAATAATATCAATTCTAATAAAACTTAATTTCTATTAAGTATTAAAATAAAAATTAAATTTACACAAAAAATATTTTAAAACCCACTTGGACTTTTCAGGATCATTCGAATATGTTTAGTTTTGTAAAGTCCATTTTGGGTATCATGTAACCAAAAAGCAAACCCTTTGCAATTGAGTGGATTCTGACTAATGTGACCTTGAGATGTAGTCAATTACTTAATAGAGTCCTTTTAGACACAATACCTTTTGCCATAATCCTTGTGATGCATTGTATACCATTTTGGAAGGAGTTCTTAGTTACAGCATTAAGGTAGAATGCCTCCTTAGTCTTACTAGATGGTGTGATTTCAGTCATTTTTTGTTTCCTATGGCTTTCTGAACAACCAATGGCCACACTGAGAAGCAGGAACCTCTAGACTAGTGGTTCTCAACCTGTTTGTCGCGACCCCTCTTTGGAGGTCAAAAGTCCCTTTCACAGGGGCCGTTTGACAACAGTAGCAAAATGACAGTGATGAAGTAGCAATGAAAATAATTTTATGGTTGGGGGGTCACCACAACATGAGGAACTCTATCAAAGGGTCGTGGCATTCAGAAGGTAGAGAACCAGTGCTCTAGAGTCTAGCCCACTGGAAAACGATCACATTGTAGATCTGTGTCTCGGGTGGTGGAGGCTGAGGCCAGCAGCACCAGAGACCAGGTGGCAGAGCAAAGGAGCCAGGCTGAGAGTAGAGACCAAGGCAAGGGGGCTTTGAACAGAACCGCGGAGCAGTGCCACGACCATGAGACTGTGAGGCGTAGCAGCAGGCTGGCTTCCTTGCTTACAGAGGCAGAGGCCAAGGGACCAAAAAGCCGAGAGGTTAAGGACTGGAGAGAGACTTGGGTGCTGGCTGAGGAGAGGAGCTGGTGTGGACCAAGGGCTGTATCCTCACTGTTTAGGGATTCTGACTTGTAACCTGTTAGGTTCCCGAGAAAAGCCCCTTGATGGTAAGTGTTGTGTGTGAGTTCTGTGTGGCTGTTGCAATGGATTATCAAAAACAACAGGAATGCCAAGTGCAGTGAATGCCAAGTGCAGTGGAACGAACAGTGGGCGTCAGAATACTAAGGACAGAACGTGGGACCATGTCTGACCGCTGCTGTCAAAGGTACGGTATGGCCCTCTTCTCTACTTGGTTTAAGAAGAACTTACACGGGGTTCGTGGGACTGTGATCTTTTGGGAGTCGGTTCATCTTTCTTTATAAAGGAGGCCGACAGCTATAGGTACACTGAGAATGTTTAAAGGGAGTTTATATGCTCTGCAGCAGCAAACCTATACCAGTCTTTCTGCTGTGGATGCCTGGGAATTTTCTATAAAGGAGCAGAGTCCCTTGGGTCAATTATGAAGTTAAAAGTTATAATAATAATAATAATAAGTTGTAATTGTTATTATTATTATTGCCTCAAGAGTATAATTTTCCTGGATTTTTTGTTGATTTAGGGGATTTTGAAGGCTTCCTAATAAATCCATTCTCTCTTAAGCACACTGTGCTAATAAACCTTGATGTCCACTTACCTTGTTAACAGTGTGTGCCTTACGCAGATCGACATCTGTGTTTCCAGAAAGACAAACAAATGGAGAAACAGTTTTTGTCCCTTCCTTGCAATTCACCATGTGAACTGCCAGTTGGGGGTCTGTACATTCTTCACCAGTGAGAGTTGAATGAGTTGGAATAGGTTTGTGAACATCAGTCAGATTGTCAAACCTCGGCACTTGTTCTAGATCATGCTATAAATGGAATCATTCATTTTCCCAAGGGAGACTTCATAATGAAGACTAAGTAATAGATATCAAAAAAGTTATTTGTGCTGCCTCATACAGACTACAGTCACTAAATGACAGCTATTAATATTATTATTGCAATCATCAAAACTTGTATTTTATTTAAGTTGCTTTCAACAGAACTTTAAATCTTAAATTTAAATGGTAGAATCAAAATTATTGTTATAAAGTTGGTGCATTTTCCCAGTGAACTCAGACTTGACCCAGAATCTATTTAGGCAGGGTGTTGCACGCAGCCACAACCAGTATGTGATGTCCAAAGGATCATCACCATCTGCTCTTGTTCAAGCTGTTCCAGCTTTAATAGGACCCGGGGAAGGAGAAGCTCCGCCTTCACATTTACACCACTTAGAATTTGGGGGGTCCAGGAAAGTGGGAAATTGCTACACTGGCTGAACTGCTTCCCGTTATCAGAATTCCTGTTGTTGTTGGCAGTGGTTTTTATTTGTTTTCTTTTCTCTCCAATTAAAATGAAATTGTCTCAACAACTAAATTTTAATTAAGTTGTCTCAACAATTTAAACTAACTGCCATTGGGTCTATTCTGATCCATATCAACCTTACAGGACAGAGTAGAAATTCCCCTGTGTATTTCTAAGACTAAATATTTACGGGAGTAGAAATCCCCATCTTTCTCTCACAGAAAGTCATTGGCAGTTTTGAACAGTTGACCTTGCTGTTAGCAGGCCAAGTCATAAACCACTATGCCACCAGGGCCCTTACCTTCCTGCCTAGAAGTTTACATTTCATACTTTATGAAAAAGAAAAGAGCAAGCACTAATATTGTTTACTGTATGTCAAGCACTATTTTGCTATAATAACATGTTTTAACTTTTGTAGTTCAAATTCATAAAAACTAAGTAGATTATGTTATTCTCATTCTAAAATATCTACTGAGAGAAAAACATCAGGAAAGAAAAGAATCACTTGCCCAAGTTTGTATTACTAAAAAATTGCAGAACCAGGATTTTTACTCAGGTAATTTGTCTAGAGTTCTGTTAATGAACACAAGCATATTGTCTCTCAAGAACAAGTGATGTAACCTTGGGGGACATCAAGGTCAACTGGCATAATTTAGTCCACAAAAATCTTCCTACTTTGGTTGAATAGAAACTGGGGACTTAAAAAGGTTTCCTAGTGGCCATCTAAGGTGTAACGGTTGGTTTCTCCTTGTCCAGAGCAGAATGAAGACCATCAAAGACACTGGAACTAATTGTAAAATGGACAAATGAACGAACCATGCAGATCCCAGCCTCCTGAGAAAAGAGCTAGATGGTGCCTGGGTACCACTGCCAAACACGCTGAGAGGGCTTGTAGTAGGCGTCCTAGGTAGAGTTGTAGAACGTTGTTGGACACAAATCAAAGTAATAAAAGAAGTGCTGGATAACCGGTCTGAGAGGGGTTTGAGGGACCTCGGGAACTACGGCCCTGAGCCACTCTTCAAGTCTGGACACACCCCTGTGTTTTAGCTCGCAGCCAAATGATAGATGGGCCTGCAGGATGAGCAATACCACATACGCACAAAGCATACGGCAATGAACTATATGAGATCAAAGGGCAGCCTATGTCCCGGGACCCAACTTAGACGGCAAGAAGGACAGAAAAGAAAGATGAATGGAAACGGTAAACACCGGAGGAAGAGTGCAGTTACCCTGTGATGCCTGTAGTCAATGCCGTGGTTCAAAGTGGGCATGAATTGTCGAATGCAAAACCCATTTGCTCAGTAACCTTTCACCCAAGTCACAATACTCAAAACCCCAACCAAACTCAGGACCATCGAGTCAATACCAACTCATAGTGACCCTATAGGACTCACTGCTATGAGTTTTTGAGACTGTAACTTTACCGGAATAGAAAGCCACATCTTTCTCGGGAATCACAATACAAAGATAAAAAAAAAAATATGACAAAGTGGCAGTGTCCAGTTTCTCTTTATTATCGGTTCTATTTTCCAGGCTTGACCCAAAGGCAAACTTCCATCCAGGTGGTTTGTAAATGACTTTAGTTTCATTCTCCACTGCCTTTTGAAATTATAATACTCACCTAATTCCTTGCTTAGGGATTCCTCTATTTTAAGACCTTCCAGGACTTTACTACTCTTCTGGGATAAAATATATTTACAAAAGTTTACATGATATTTAAATTATTCCACAATTGAAATAAAATGTACTTACCAATATTTGGCAATGGGAGTTGATACTTTCAATGATAAAATAACATGAGTGACTAGTTTCTCTTTATGTTATAGGTATGCAGGGCTTTACTATTCTGGAAGAAGATATACTTTGACAAGATTATATGTTCTTTAATTTGTCCCACAATTGAAATAAAATATGTTTGTCAATATTTGAAAGTGGGAGTTGATACCCCTGTTTCATATCAGACAGTTTGGAAACAATGAACAGGCAAGTGGCAAGTCCTGGGTCACATTTGTGTTGTGCTCATGGAAAGCAGCATGGAAAGCCTCAGGAAGATCATCAGGACCACCTAAGGACCAGGGGTTTGTCCTGAGAGATACCATCAGGAAAAATGCAAATTTGGGGCATGTAGGGATAAACAAGGCGATATAATTCTATGGTTTTCTACTTAGTTAAGAATTCAATGCTCGGTTCCTTCGTTTGTAAAATTGAGATAAAATTAATTTTAGTTTCTATTTGCACTTATAAAAGATGCCACCTTTACTCTTAATAATATGATTTGACACTGTAATTAAAACAACTTTTAGATAGAATTTTGCCTTCAAGAATGTAGAATAAACTTATACTAGCATTCAGTATTTAATTTTTAAAAATTTAAATCAGAATCCTATGTATGTCATTCAACTCCTTTCTTGCCTGTATAGTTTCTGTCAGAAAGTCAGAGCTTCATTTTATTGGGTCCAACCTTATGGAAACTGTTTTCTAGAATCCCAAAGGGGCCTTCTTGAAATGTTCTGGAAAGGCACAGGATAATCACAGGGGCTTACTATGAGGAAGTTCTAAAACAATCTGAAAACTTCAGTTCTGAGAAAAATGTCGTGAAATTTGTACTGAGCAATTCATTTTTCCATCATGACAATGCACCTGCTCATTCTTCAAAAGCAGCAAGATCAGTCTTTGGGGAATCTCATTAAACCTTACCCAATTTACCCTACAGATTTGATCTTTCCCCCTTAAACTATTTTTTCCCCCACAAATGCAAAGACCATCGAAAAAGAATGCAATTTCAGTCTCTCAGAGATGCCCAACTGCTGTCTGGACTCAGTGCAGAGTGCAGTATTCATTCGGGAAGGGTTAGAGATACAAAACCCATACTCTCCGAAGTGTATAGACCTAGATGGAGGATATGCAGAGGAATAATAACTTTATGTTTTGATATTTTTGTTTAATGATGTTTTCTACAATTTTGTAGCAGTACTGTTTTACTTTCCTGTATATATACACACACACACACACACACACACGCACACACACACATATATATATATATATATATTATGTAGGTACATGCAAACATACACAATTATTCCTTGCATATATACTCTCTGATATTATGTTTATGAATATAGTAAAAACATTTCTTGACATGAACATGTATGTCACTAAAGAATCCAACTCCACTTCAGTTTTACTTATCTTCCTTTCATAGCCAATCAGCTTGATGTTATTATCTATCTAAATATTTTGCTCATTCATGTCATACATCCGGAAGTAACCAAAGTGTGAGATGATAGCCATACTGCTATGTGCCAATTTGGTCTGGTCATGAATTTTACTTGCATGCGATATTAACAATATTGCTTTATAAATTCCACATTTCGTCGGGTCGCCTTTCTGTTGGAATGGGTACAAATATGGATCTCTTCCAGTCAGTAGGTCAAAGTAGCTGTCTTCCAAATTTGGGGGCCTAGCCAAGTGCTGGCTTCCAGTACTTCATCAGCTCGTTGAAACATTTGAATTGGTTTTCCATTAATTCCTGGAGCCTTGGTTTTGGTTAATGGTTTCAGTGCATCTTGGTCCTACTCCTTCAGTACCAGGCGCTGACAGACACACTTTGCTGGTTTGACTCCTCCTTTCTTCTTCCACCACTAGACAATCCATTCCACTGACTGTCTTCCTCTTGTTCACTGATCAGCTACTTTACCAAGCACGATGTCCTTTGCAGGGACTGCTTTCTCCTGGCAACACGTCCACAGCATACGTTACAAAGTCTCCCTGTGTTGCTTCTAAGGAGCAGCACGGCTGTCTTCTCCCAAGACAGATTTGTTGGTTCTTTTGAGAGTTGTACTTTCAACATTATTTGCCAACACTAAAATTCACATGCATCAGTTTACCTGCTGGCTTCCCTATTTATTATCCAACTGACACATACATGTGGGGAAATAGAGAATACTTGGGTCAGGTGCATATCAGTTCTCAAAGTGACTTCCTTGTTCTTTGTCTCTTTACAAAGGTCGTGTGCAGCAGATTTGTCTAGTGCATTATGTCTTTTTATTTCGTACTTTCTGCTTCAATGTCCATTGACCCTCAGGGTCAGTGGGCAATCTGATAAGCTCAAGTGCAATGAACTGAAGGCCAGTGAGCCACATGCAGGATCCAGATTCATCAAGAACCAAGGCAGCTTCCCTACAGCATCCATTTATATAGGAATCAGGCTCCACTTGCTTTCAGTTGCACGCAGACTGTGGTTTGAGGAAGAAGCTTGTCCTCCCCCCTAATCTTCTGATAGCGGATTGGTTGCCCATAGTAGATTTCATCACGGAGTTGATTACATCATGGCAAATTCCATTATGGAATTGATTGCATTGTGTTGTGTAACATCATAGGGGATTATTGGGACTTAACTACCAAACCACCGAGAGTCCTGCCCAACCACATTAGCACAAACCCACCTATCAAAGTAGAAATAACACTTCCACTACTTGGGTGTCTTGAGGCAGCCAAGCCCTATCAGTGAGGAAGGGAGTCACACAAAATTTAGACTTTTCTTCTCATGTGTGTTTATTTTCATGTTTTCTCCTGTATGTCCCTGCTCAATCATGGTCCATTCACCCCAGCTAGCTCTGCCTAAGGTGCTTTATAAAAGGTATCTTTACACTGCTGTTTTTATACCATTTTAAAACTGTTTTAAAGATTTCAGATGATTGATGGACTCAGCTATATGCAAGACCTTGGGACCCATATTCCATGGTCTAAGTTTTTGTGGAAGGTGAGACCTAAAATTGCCTGTAAATACTGTGCATATTGTCTAATTGAACACAATAAGGAAAAAATGTGCAATAGTGCAAAAGTTAGAACTTGGGAAAGGCAAAGGTTTGTCAGAAAAGGAAATTTTAAATATTAAGCAACTTGTCAAAGGGAGAAAATTTTGAATTCTTGGAAAATAAGGTCCACCACTTCCGTGGGTCTTTGAGACTAAATCTCTACAGGAATAGAAAGCCTTGTTTGTCTCCCATAGAGTAGCTGGTGGCTTCAAACTGCTGACCTTGCAGTTTGCAGTCCAACTCATAACCCACTATGCCACCAGGGATCCTTAGAAAAAGAAGGCAGTCTTAATTGTTCTAGCTCTGTCAGATTTCACTCCGTTTATTCTCAGTTGAACAATTTGTTATATGTTCTTTTCTTTTTCCTTCTGTGCACTTTCTTTTTTTTTATGTTACTATTTATTTTTGAATTCTTTTACTTGTTTTTCAGTTGCTTTCTCAAGTCTGCTAAAGATGCAGCAGTCTGCTTCCATAAAGAGTCAATGTAACTTACTATAGCCCAATACAAATTGTCAAGCCATGTCCATTGAGGCAATGGTCAATAAATCAAATGACATATTGCACTGGGGAAATTTGCTGGAAAAGATCTTGCTAAAGTCTGAAAAAGCAAAAGTGTCACATTAAAGGCCAAGGTGCAGCTTGCCCAAGCCATAGAATCTTCTATTGCCTAATATTCATGGAAAAGCTGGAGAGTGGGTAAAGAACACCAAAGAACTGCACTTGCATTTGCACTATTGTGTTGGTGGAGAACACCGAACATACTAGGGAATTCCAAGAAAATGTCTCAGGAGAAGTAAAAGCAGAATGCTGTTAAAAGTGTAGCTATATCAAGACTCCACCTCACATGTCAAGGGTCAGTGTTTGGTAGAGCCAGTGAAAAAGAGGAAGAGCCAATGTGATGGAGAGAGACGGTGGCTGTAACAGTGGGTGTAACAGCACCATTCTGAGGATGCCACAGGACCTGTCCATTTCTCACTTTGTTGTATGTAAAATCTCTTTGAGTTGCAAATGATTTGCTGGCATTTAACAATAAAAAAATCCCTTTCTTTCCTTAAGATGTTTAACTTTTTGTTAAATTTATAGGGAAAGACTTAGGGATTATAGATGTATTATACACAAGTTACAGAAAGAAAAAATATTCTATGAAAATGAACTATACAGTATTAAAATGTCAACTGCTATTTATTTATTCTGATAACATATTTAATTATATTAATTTTTAATTTTTATAGAAATTAAAATTGTACCTTTGCTTGATTAAACTGTAGATTAGCATCTTGGAATTTTGGTAGAATATATATTCATCCTAACAGATTTGCTAATGCTAATATTAGCTTTTCCATAACATCTTGAGAGAAATTTTTTGAACCTACACAAAATGAAATGTATTCTTGTAACTAGGAAAAAAGTGTGTGGATCTCATGCTTTTATTTAAATGGAATGCTATATTAAACTTCATTTTAGAGAACAAAACTTTTTAACTCATAAAGCAACTGAGGAATGGCTATACTAATTGCAGGTTTCCATTTCCTTCTTTATAGTCCATGTAAGTGGATGACCCATTTTCCTACAGTATTTTATGATCATGTACTCTCCCTTACTAAAACACCCATAATGGAATCTGGTGCCTAATAAAAAACAATCCAGTTTCCTTAGCACAAGCAGTTAAGGCTTTCTAAAATTTAGCCCATAAAAACCTCCCAACGACTTAGCTTCTTATATTTCTGTCACTCATGTTAAGTTATACTTAAACTTACTGTTCATCACAATATACAGACACTTGTGCTACTGGTTAAAATTTGGCATATATAATACTAAAATCCAATTACCTATTCAATTTGAGTGCGGGTACTCAATACAATTATCTTGACATTGACCATGTATTTAGCTTCTCTGTGACTCACTTTCCTTATTTGCCAAATACTGGTAGTCATATTATCTATGTCATGAAGTTGTTATCACAATTTCTATCTCTAGGCTTACACACATGAAATTACATTCACAATCTCTTTGATACACACGCCAGCATTTCCTGTTTCCTGAGAAACAATGTAATTTTAAGTAAAATATTAAAAATCGAAACAAATGTCTTTAAATGAAAATTTCTTTAAATATAGAAATATAAAAAATATTTAATAGTAACTGTGTTAATTAGAATATTCAGTGAAAATTACAGATGGAATTCATGTAATACATTTTATGAGCAAAACTAATGACATATTTAGAGAAAAATAAGGTTCAGTTGCATATATTTATTATCATGATTATATGTGGGACCAAGAAACTCATGAAAAATTTTCAAAATATTTAAATTTCATTTATGCTTAAAAATTTTGAAGTTCTCTTATATCCAAATAAAAATGATTAGAAGGAAATATGTAGGATATTCTCTATAGATAGTGAAGTTAGTGATAATTTTTATTTCTAATATATGTCTTACCTTATTTTGTACATTTAAAACATTTTTCTATGATGAGCATATATTGCTTTAGTGAACTGTTATTTTTTTAATAGATTTCATTTATTATCTTATGAAACCTGTTGGCCTTAAATCACCTAATTTAAGTAGAATATGGCTCATGGCTCTTCTTTCTTTGCCAGTAAATATACTTGAAACATTTAAATAATCTGGTGAAGTTGACATTTTGAAATGAGAGTGAAAATATATGATTGTATCCAATATAATCTATATTTCATTTCCAGTATCTCTTTTGAGATACGTACATTACCTAAGTACTTTAAAAAATTTTATTAGGGGTTCATACAACTCTTATAACAATCCATACATACATCAATTGTGTAAAGCACATTTGTACATTCATTGCCCTCATCATTCTCAAAACATTTGCTCTCCACTTAATCCCTGGATTCAGGTCCTAATTTTTCTCCTCCCTCCCTGTTTCCCCCTCCCTCCTGAATCCTTGATAATTTATAAATTATTATTTTGTCATATCTTGCCCTGTCCAACGTCTCCCATCACCCATTTTCCTGTTGTCCAGAAGAAGGTCACATGTAGATCCTTGTAACCGATTGCCAGTATATAAATACTTTTTGATAATTTTCTTTGTAGGAAAAAAAAGTCATCTATTTTCAGATGACCTTAAGCTTACCTTTACTGGTTGGCTGACAGAGATTATGGAAAAGTCTTTTCATGGAAAAACTGTCTAAAACAAGGTTAGAAGTTTCACGATAAAACAAATATGATACCAGGCCAGCAAATCGCATTGGATTACCTTCTAGATCTAAAGAGCCCTAAAGAAAAAAAAATAAATTATTAGTTTGATAAATAAAAAATATTAAATGTCTGTCCAAAAGAATACATTATGATGATGTAAGAGATTTTGACAAATGTAATAAGGCCTAAAGTTGAAATTAATATTATTCATTGGTTTTAGCTTCCATAGCTTAGCCCTCTGCTCACACAACCACATGACAAGGAGATTGGCCCATTGTTAGTCACAGAATTTTCATTGGTTAACATTTCAGAGGTAGCTTTCCTCGTCTAGCAGTTCCATTGGACCTGTTCAGCATTGTGACAGCATTCACCCCGCCATTCCGACATGAGTGGTGGTGCAGGGGTCAGATGCAAACAGGATCTACATTGCTATTGAAGTAGTAATAGCAATCCTTGAACGTGTCTTTTTAAAGACTACAATTCATTCAGCAAGATATGTATATAGGTAGCAGCAATAGCGCTTCACACACTCACACACACACACAGCATACTAAATACCTCTTTCCCTAGCAACTACACTGAACACATGAAGTAAAGTTTTAACATCTTCATATTCCTGGGCTGCTTGAAGGATAGCAATGAATGCCTTAGCACTGAAAGCACCTTTAAAGAGAGTACTTTCATTCATCAACATTTAAGTATTACGAAATACTATAATACTCTCTACTAATAGTAGAAACAAAATAGTCATTTCCCACATATATTATGCTGCACAGATAATAAATACCACCAGTGAATAAGATTTAATTATATGTTATAGTATTTGTTTTACAGTGACCTTACATGACATCCTCCCAAAGTATATGAAATGGACCAGAAATAAATGAAGTAATCATCTGGTTACTGTCTGCATCAGCAGTGGCCAAAATGACCTAGGAGAAGAAAGCATGAAAACCAATTCAGTTTAAGAGTTTATAGCTTTTACATTATTCTGGGTAAAAATATGCCTTATTCTAAAAATAATGGAAATAGGTACATTTCAAAGTTAAAAACAAACAGAAAATATTTCTTGGTTTCGAGTTCGGATGCTACTGAATAGATTAGGGCTCTGTAAACTTCCCACTCAAATGTTCATGAAATTCCAAAAGGCAAAATCCCCAATATTAACAAACAAAATGATTTGTTTTTATGCCTGATAGTTTATGGAATCTGCAATGAATTTATCCTCATTGTAAGACCGATATATTACCTAGAAGGAAGGAAAGACAGAAGGTAGAAAGGAAGGAAGGGAGGGAAGGGAAGAAACGATAGAGGGAGGGCGGTAGCAGGCAAAGAGGGGAAAATCTGCCTTGTTGCAAAGTGTTGCTCTTTGAAGGAAGTCTAGATGCCTTTTTAAAAACAGTGTGGTGTGTTGGTAACATAATATTCTATACTGCATTTTGTAAGAGACTGCTAGAAAGCTACAGGGTAGTAAATGCAGTAAGAAACTCATGGTGGTTCACCATAGCCTAGCTTATAGACCTATCATGAAGAATGCATCCCAGAGTTAGAAGTATTAGTGGCATGATCATTGTGGCAGTAAAAGATGACTACTGATTCTAGAAAGACAGCACAAGATGGCGTAAGGATATTGGAGGTAGGAGCTTTGTGTACAAATCTGATTCCAGCTTCAGCTTGAAGGATTTGAACCGCCTTTGGCTGAACAGAGAGCACAGAGCCAGAAGACCTTAATATGCCCCACTGCTTGTTAAATAATCACCTTCCACCAAAATTAAGAAAATAGAAGAGTCCACAGCATGTTGTTCATCATAATACAAGGGGCCTTTAAAAAGTTGTGGAAAAATGTAATGAACAGATAATGAAGGTTTCCTACACATTTTCTTTTCTTTTTAATATTTTATTGGGAGCTCTTACATATATCATAACATTCCATCAATCACATAAAGCAGTATTGTACAATTGCTACCACAGTCGGTTTCAAAACATTTTCTTTCTTTTTTTACATAGATGGCATATAATATTTCTCAAGTCCTCTTACATTACTCATGAGAAAATATATTCGCTTCCTAAAATTATTATCTTCAACAAATATTTTTGAATGTCTACAGTATTTCAGAGGAATCAAATATATGCTTAATCACTCAAGTACTACCTCAAACTTTGGAGGTTGGAATTCACGCAATGGCACGTGAGTAAATAGGACAGGGGAAAGATGACCCCCATGGAGCCTCTGGGGAGCAGGGCGACTGCACACCTGGGATCATCATGAGTTGAACTTAACTTGAAAAAACTGTGTTCCTGGTTCGATTGTGAGAGGTTGTGATAAAGAAAACAGCACGGCCATTAGCGTACTTATATTATCGTTGGAAATAGAAAATGCAGTGAAAAATCATAGATATAGATGACACAGGTAATTAGATAGATATGGACACAAATGATGTCATGTAGAAGTTGATACCTGAGTTGTGTAAATGGTTAGAAGTATTGCTAGTGTAAACAACATGGGTTAAGTTTACACTTAATCGCTTGATTGACAGTAACATCAGAGCAAAGATTGGAAAGAAATGGGTGATTCGGGATATGTGTATATCTGGAAGAAGAGGGAACAACAAAACAGCGGTCCTGAAGACAGAACGTTTCTGCAGTGGTCCTAGGGTGGGTAGTATGCCCATGGAAGAGAGGAAATAAAGATAAGATCAATGAAATAATTAGGACCAAAATCTATAAAGTCTGATAAAGTATAGTAGGGATGTGGATTTCTACTCTAAAAATATCTATGAGAGTTGTTTCCAATGTGAAACAAAATTCACTTTGCCAATGTATTTGGCATTCTCAAAGGATGCCAAAGACAAGGCCTCTGTGAAATAAGGCACATCGGCGTAAGGCACAGGGACAGCAGAAACGACATTTATAACTAAATCAGCACTTTAAATCAACATGCAAATCCATGCCGAGGATAATCCTGGGTAAAATACCAAAAGAATAGTAGTATTTGGGTGGGACTAGATAGGAATGCATTTTATTCATTCTAATCTTTGTCTTCTCAATATACTCTTTGATAAGTTATGTAAATGAAATAAATGAAACTTTGCAGGCAGTTGCCCAGAAGTGTGTTTGGAAAATGGAAATTATTTTCTAATCACTTATTTTAAATATGTTTATTAAACACCTATCATGTACCAGGAAACTGCTGGTGCAGATGGTTACTGTGTGCTCTCTCCTGACTGAAAGGTTGATAGTTTGAATCCTCCTAGAGGAACTATTTCCACCTTTTGCATTCCAATCACCAATAACTATTAATGTATGTTGATTGCACATTTGATCAATTTCTGACTGAAATCGTTGGTACAATTCTTCAGTGTTTTTCATCACCAGCTTTTGTAGTTGGTGCATAAATTTGAATAATAGTTGTATTGATGGAAATGAAAAGTTGTAAACAAAGAGGAAGAAATAGTAGTTGGAAAATATGTCCTTAGTGATAGAATGAAGCTGGAGATCACATATGGAATTTTGCAAAACAAATGATTTCTCATAGAAATTACCTTTTCTCAACAACACAAAAGGCCATACATTTGGACTTCTCCAAATGCATACTCAGAAATCAAAATGACTACATCTATGAGCAGACATGATAGAGAAGCTCAATACCAGTAACGAAAACCAGACTAGGGGCCGACTGTGGAACAGATCTTCAATTGCTCATACATAAGTTCAGGATAAAGCTGAAGAAATTAGGACAACTGCACAGCAGCCAAAATATGACCTTGAGTCTGTCCCACCTGAATTCTGAGAACATCTCAAGGACATCTGACGCATTAAGCACTCGTGACAGAAGACCTGATGAGCTATGGGAGGACATCAAGCCCATGGTTCATGACGAAAGCAAGAGGTCATTGAAAAGACAGGAAAGTAAGAAAAGATCAGTGTGGAGGTCTGAAGAGACTCTCAAGCTGGCTCTTAATCATAGAACATCTAAGGCACATGGAAGGAAGGATGAAGTCAAAGAGCTTGATATAAAAATGTCAAAGGGCAGCTTGAGAAGACCAACTCAAATCTTATAAATGTGCAAAGACCTACAACATGAAACCAAGAAAGGACAAACATGCTCAGCATATCTTAAACTGAAGGAACTGAAGAAAAATTTCAAGCCTCAAGTAGCAATATTGAACGATTCTATGTGCAAAATGTTGAACAATGCAAAAGGCATCAAGAGTAGATGGAAAGAATAGACAGAGTCACTGTACCAGAGTGAACTAGTTGACAGTCTGTCACAAGCGGCGCGATCAATAATTACTTAACGCTCTTTGGCTTTTTCAAATGCTCAGTTTATTCACTTCAAACATGCATCAAGCAATCAATCTAACAGTCTTAAAATTAACTTAAGTCATTAGCTAGAAGGGTAATACGAGATTAATTCAGCATCATTCCAGTTCCTGGTCCTTAGTCCCGTTAGGCAGCGCCTTCATCGGTGTGCTCACCCGGTTAGAGTTGGAGAGAGCAGGAGCTGATGACTGCTCCTTGGTTTCTAGCTCCCTGAGTGTGGTCTCTACCCGGACCTTTATAGCGGTCTTGCTGGCTCTTCGACATCATTCTGGTGTCACCAAGGTCTTATCACGTGTCCCCAGATGTGTCTGTGGAGCTTCTAAGTGCCGCACTGGTAGGTGGTTTACTTCTTTTCAGTGACTCTGCAGTGACTCGGCATTTCTTATTGGGCTTTTAATCTCTCTCAAAATGGAGTCACTTATGTTCATGGGTGGGATGCAATCCAGCATCTTGCAATGAAGTTCCACTTGTTGTACGGTAGTCCCATATCTTACAAGGTAGTTCCACATCGTGTAAGGTAGTTTTCACATGCTCTCATCACGGTCCATCATTTCAGGAGGCAGCACGTGAGCAAGAACCAATGGTGCTGAAGGAAGGAATGTAAGTTGCCCTGAATGCATTAGGCAAAAATGAGGTTCCAGGGATACACAAAACATCCATTGAAATTTATCAGAAAGCTGAAGAATCACCGGAAGCGCTCACTCATCTAGTCTGAAAATTTGGAAGACAGTTACTTGGCCAACTGATGGGAAGAGATCCATATATGTGCCTACCCAAAAAAATGTGACCCAAAGAATGTTCAAATTATAGAACAATATCTTTGATATCACACACAAGTTAAATTTTACTTAAGTTCCTCCATCAGTGGTTACAGCAGCACATTGACAGGGAGCTGCCAGAAGTTCAGGCAGGATTCCGAAAAGGACAGGCAACAAGAGTGATCATTACTGCTGCCAGATGTATCTTTGCTCAAAAAAGAGAATACCAGAAACATGTGTACCTGTGCGCATTTGGAAGTTGTACATTGATAACGGGCAGTTGTGCAAACTGAATAAGGGAAAACTGCATGTAGCATTAGATGTGTAAGGAGGCTTATGAACAACCCACAGTATGCAGATGACAAAATATTTCTTGCTCAAAGCGAAGAGGAATTGAAGCACTTGCTGATGAAGATCAATAATTGTAGCTTTTGATATAGATTACAATTCAATACAAGGAAAACAAAAATCCTTACAACCGGAGCAATATATAACATCATTATAAATGAAGTAAAGGTTGAAGTTGTCAAGGATCTTGTTTTACTTGGATCCATAAGCAATGCTCATGGAAACAGCAGTCCAGAGATCAAAAGATGTGTTGTGTTAGGTTAATCTACTACACAAGACTTTTTTAGATATTGACTGTCAAGGATGGTTCTTGAAGAATAAGGTGCACCTGTCCCAAGCCATGGTATTTACCATTGCATCATATGCATGTGAAAGTTGGATATTGAATAAGGAAGACCAAAGAAGAATGGATGTATTTGAATTGTGGTACTAGAGAGGAATATTGAAACTACCATGATGTGCTAAAAGCACCAATCAATCTGTATTGGAAGAAGTAAGGCTAGAGTTCCCCTTGAGAGCAAGGATGACAAGACTTCATCTTACATATTTTGGGCATATTGTTAGGGGAGACCAGTCCCTGGAGAAGGACATCAAGTTAAAGTGGCAGGGAAGTGAACAGAGGAAGATCCTTGAAAAGATGGATTGACCCTGTTGCTGTGTTAATGGGCTCAGGCATAGGAACAATTGTGAGGATGGCACAGGACCATGCAGTGTTTCGTTCTGTTGTACATTAGACCACTGTGGGCCACTTCTGACTTGTGGCACCTTTCAACAACAAAGACAGGTGAAAGAAAGATCTGATCTAATCCCCAAAAGTCAGCCATTGAGTATCCTAGGGAGCACAGTTCTAATCCGACACCCAGAGGTCACCCTGAGACAGGGACCACTCAAAGGCAATTGATACGGATCTCATGATCCATGCACTCTTCTTGGTACTGGCATTGTACCAGTGAATGATGCCTAGAGTTTGTTACAGAGTTTGTTAAACAAACAAGGAATATATTCTCAGGAAGTCAAGGCTATTATGAAGATAATGGTAAGGTGATTAGTTTGAAACTTGGGTCCATAAATTCTTTGACATTCGAACAAAGATCTGAAGGAGCCAGACAGATGAGTATTTGGAGGGCACTTATTATTTGTCAAATGATAACAGTTTAGCATTGAGTCTGGAAGTGTTTAGTATGCTTGTGAGATTACAAGAATATCAGTGTGACTTCTATTTTCAGGTTTTCTACTGTGGTTTAAACTAAAAAGTTTGCGTCCATATGGCAGATAACATTGACATTCTACTGAAGTGCTTGCTTTAGAATTACTAGTGCGAGGATGCCACTGGAAGGATTACTGTGGCCCTGACCTGAGCCATGATATTCCAGTCACCTCGTATGTATGTAAAGGTTGGACAGTGACTAGTAAGACCAAAGAAGAATGGACACATTTGAATTGTGGTGTTACCAAAGAATATTGAAAGTATAATAGAGAGAACGTTTCTTAAAATCAAAGGTGCTGAGACTTGGTCTAAGGAACTGTGGACATGTTATCAGGAGAGACCAGTCCCCAGAGAAAGAACATTGCACTTGGTAGAGTAGAAGTGAATTGACACGGAGGAAGGTAGCCAACAAGATGGATTGATAGCGTGACCACAGCAATAAACTCAGACATAATGACGTCCGATGGTGGCGTCGTGAGGCTGGTGCAGGGCCAGGCAGTATTCTCTCGTATTCTCTTGTACCCGGAGTCAGAAATGACTCAGCACCCAACCACATCTCATAATTATTAAAAACGTAAGTAATACAACTTCTGTTAAATGCTAGTTTTTCTTTATATTTTTACCTTGACTTAAAGAAGTTTTATTTGTAACAACACATTTGCGATGTGAGGGAGAAAAAGAAAGAAGAGGGGACGGACGAAGAGAAGAGGAGCTATGATATCATTCAGCTGTGAGCTCTTTGAACTCTGGGTCTCATTTTGTTGCTGTCACTGGTTGCTTTCTGGCTGACCTCATTTATGCATACATCTGTGAATGGCTGGTAGATTTAGTGTTATGAACTAAGTACCTAACGATGATAGATAACTCACTTTCAGCCACAGGACATTTTCTAAATACTACATAGTTCAATATTTGTTTTAGCGAATTCTTTAGTGAATCCATAAGAACATTTTGCTTCTTTCAAGTCAATCTATAAGGCTTATTTCTTGTATATGAGACTAAAATATTTAGAGAAGCTTTACCTGATGGCATTATTGTGTTTCCAGATGTCTGGACGTGCTGGAAGACGTGGTCAAGAGCTGTTGGCAGATGTGTATTTCTTTGACATTCCACTGCCCAAAATAGAAAAACTCACAAAATCGAATGTTCCTGAACTGAGAGGACAGTTTCCTATCAGCATAACTCTGGTCCAGAGACTTATGTTGCTGGCCTCCAAAGGTGATGACCCAGAGGCTGCCCAGGCAAAGGTACCCTGTCAACACTGCTAGGTTAACTCTTAACACTGGCCTGGCTGTAGCCAAGCGACTGCTCTTTGTAACAACACCGTCATTTCATTAGCCTCTTCATACTCTGTAGTTTTGTAAATAGTAAACAATTGGAAGATGTTGAGAATGGTAATTACTTTGATTTGTCTTGTTATCAGACATAGAAATTATAGTGGGTGGGCACTGGGAATCACCAGGATTATTTTTTCTATAGTAGTAAGGGCCTGACTCTGAACTTAAAAATAATATGGGTTGGATTTCAGTTTCTACATTTTATGGGTTCAAATAAAAAACTTGCTGTTGTTGAGTCAAGGGTGATGCATAGCAAACCCCTGTGAGAGTCTGGGACTGTTAACTGTTTACAGGAGTAGGGAGCCCAGTTTTTCACCTTTGGGGCTGCTGGTGGATTCAAACTGCTGGCCATGTGGATTACAGCCCAAAGCATAACCCTTTCACCACCCTGAAGCCAGGAAACCTCAGGGCTTTTTTTCAGCAATAAGGAAGACGAAGGCCCATTGATAGACTCTATGGTTGTTATTTTCATCACATTTCTGACTCACAGGGACCCTGTGTACAACAGAATGAACCACTGCGCCATCCTCACGATTGTTTTTATGTTTGAGCGTATCTCTACCTCCACTGTGGAAGGTCTTCCTCTTTTCCACTGTCTGGAAACTTTACCAAGCATGATGTTCTTCCGGGACTGATCAGTTATCTCTTGATACCATTTCCAAAGTATTGAGACACAGCCTCATCATTCTTGCCTCTAGGGATAATTTTGGCTGTACTTCTTCCAAGACAGGTTTGCTTGTTCTTTCGGCGTCCATGGCACTTTCATTATTTTTTTCCAACACCATAATCCAAATGCGTAGATTCTTCCTGGATCTTCCTTATGAAATGTCCAACTTTTAAATGCATATGAGGTGGTTTGGTCAGCCGTACTTTAGGCCTCAAAGTAATTCCCTGACTTTTCAACACCTTAAAGAGATTTTGTATAGAAGATTTAACCAATGCAGTGGGTCCTTTGATCTGTTGATCTGCTTTCAGGAGCATTGAGTGTGGATCTGAGGAAGACAAAATCATGGACACCTTTAATCTTTGCCCCATTTTTCATGCTGTTGACTACTGGTCCGATTGTGAGGATTATGGTTTTCTTTACTTTGAGTTGTAATCCATACTGAAAACTGCTGCCTGCGATCTTCATTAGCAAGTATCTCAAGTCCTCTTCACTTCCAGCAACAAAGTTGTCACGTCTGCATATCACAGGTTGTTATTAAGCCTTCTTTCGATCCTGATGCCACATTTTCTGCATATAATCCAGTTTCTCTGATGATTTTCTCAGCATACAGATTAAATAAATATGGCGAGAGCAGACAAAACTGACAAACCTGTCCTGATTTTAATCCATACAGTATGCCCCTGTTCTCTTTGCACAACTGCCTCTTGATTCATACATGAGCAAAATGTAGTGTTCTGGTCTTCCCATTCTTCTCAAGGGTATCCACAGTTTGTTATGGTACACAGATTCAAATTCTTTACCATACTCAATACACATGAGTCGATATTAAAATGTTTCTGGTAATCATTGCTTTCAGGCCAGACCCATCTGATATCAACAATGATATCCCTTATTCCATCTCCTCTTCTGAGGCCAGCCTGAACCTCGGGCAGCTCCCTGTCAATGTACTGCTGCAACCACTGTTGGATGATCTCCAGAAATCTTGTACTTGCAGTTGATATTCCCTTGTCCGTTGGGTCACACTTCTTTAGAATGGGTACGAATATGGATCTCGTCAGGTCAGTTGGCCAGGTAGCTGTTTTCTAGATTTCCTGGCATACATGCATGAGTGTTTGCAGCACTCATAAGCTTGTGGGAACCTTTCTATTGGCAATCCATCAATTCCTGGAGCCATTTTTGTGGGCTAATGCTTTCAATGCAATTTAAAGGTCTTCTCTCAGTACCACTGATTCTTGTTTACAAATTATTCTTGAATTGGATTGTCAACTAGTTCATTTTGGTGTAGTGACTGTGTATTCTTTCCATCTTCTCTTGATACTTACTACATTGTTCAATATTTTCCCCATAGAATCTATGAATATTGCTACTTGAGGCTTGAAAGTTTTCTTCAGTTCCTTCAGTTTAAGATATGCTGAGCATGTTTGTCCTTTCTTGGTTTCATGTTGTAGGTCTTTGCACATTTATAAGATTTGAGTTGGTCTTCTCAATCTGCCCTTTGACATTTTTATGTTGAGCTCTTTGACTTCATCCTTCCTTCCATGTGCCTTAGATGCCCTATGATTAAGAGCCAGCTTGAGAGTCTCTTCAGACCTCCACACTGATCTTTTCTTACTTTCTGTCTTCTCAATGACCTCTTGCTTTCGTCATGAACCATGGGCTTGATGTCCTCCCACAGCTCATCAGGTCTTCTGTCACTAGGGCTCAATGCGTCAGATGTCCTTGAGATGTTCTCAGAATTCAGGTGGGACAGACTCAAGGTCATATTTTGGTTGCTGTGGAGTTGTCCTAATTTCTTCAGCTTTATCCTGAACTTATATATGAGCAATTGAAGATCTGTTCCACAGTCGGCCCCTAGTCTGGTTTTCGTTACTGATATCAAACTTCTCTATTGTATCTTTTGTGTTCTTGAAAAAAGGCAATTTCTATGAGCAAGTAATCTGTTTTGCAAAATTACATCATGTGATTTCCAGCTTCATTTCTATCACTAGGGACATATTTTCCAACTACTGTTCCTTCCTCTTTGTTTCTAACTTTTTCATTTCCATAAATACAACTATTATTCAAATTTATGCACCAACTACAAAATCTGGTGATGAATAAATTGAAGAATTCTACCAACGATTTCAGTCAGAAATTGATCAAATGTGCCATCAACATGCATTAATAGTTATTGGTGATTGGAATGCAAGAGGTAGAAATAGTTCCTCTAGGTAGATTCAAACTATCAACCTTTCAGTCAGGAGAGAGCACACAGTAACCATCTGCACCAGCAGTTTCCTGGTACATGATAGGTGTTCAATAAACATATTTAAAATAAGTGATTAGAAAATAATTTCCATTTTCTGAACACACTTCTGGGCAACTGCCTGCCATCGTGCCATGTAATTTGTTTGGCGAGGTTGTATCTAAATAATAGATCTAAGTGAAAAAAGCAACACAGCTTCATTTCTTTCCTGAGTTTCTATGCTAACTGATAGAGTTTTAGAAACCTTGAGGTCTGCCTGGATGATCTAGCTTTTGTTCTTTCTATTAGTCATTTCTGGAATTTCTAATTGGTCTTTCTTTCCCTTTATACTGATATCAGCATAAACCTAAAAAACAAACTCACTGCCATTGAGTTGACTCCAACTCATAGTGACCCCATAAGACAGTGTACAATTCTTTGTGGGTTTCTGAAACTAACTCTTTACTGGAGTGGTAAGCCCTGCCTTTCTCCCTCAGAGAGGCAGATGGGTTTGAACTGCTGACCTTGTGTCTAGCAACTCAATGTGTAACCATTATGCCATCCAGGATCCTCTGATATCAACATAGGACATCATCTATTTGTATATATTCAGTGTATGAAATGCTCTTTCGCCAATGATTGTCTCAGACGTCTATATAAAAATTCATCAAAGTGCAACATACATATTATTCACTGGTCTTTAGAGTTTTAAAATAACAATCCCAAAAGGAGGATATAGTAAAATTATTCCAATAAATGCTTTTTAAAATATATTCTGTACAATAAAGCTATCATTATTTCCATAGCGGTGTCCCTGGGTCTTGCAAATAGTAAATGTTCAGCTGCTAACTAAAAGATTGGAGGTTCAAGTACACCTAGAGGCTCCCTGAGAGACAGCCATAGTGGTTTACTTTCTGAAATTCATCCTTTGAAGACTTTATGAAGTGTAGTTCTAAATATATATACCATATTTACTTAAGTATAAGCCAACCCAAATATCAGCTGAGGCACCTAGTTTTACCACCAAAGCTGCATCAAAAATGTGCTGAAAAACTCAACTTATACACGAGCATATATGGTACATAGGAGTCTATATGAAGTTGCCATCAATAGAATCAACTGACTGGTAGCTATTTGTTTCTGTTTCCTTGGTCCCAATTACTTTTCCTGGAGCTACTGGTCTTTCATTCATACAACTAATAGTAATTGATTCAATTTTTATTTAACAAGTATAATTTTAAACATTGTATATGTGGACCAGAATAGGTACGCCACTTGCCCTCAATTAATGGTCTTACATAAAAACTTTTATGTAGTTGTTGATGGGAAACAAGTAAGTTGTTGTTACTTAAATAGAAGAAGTTAAGAAAATTGTTAATGATACATCTGCATTTTGTCAAATAATAGAAATTACTATTTAGTTATATTGGACTTTCATCATTGTTTCCATTATGAAAATTAAAAGATGTACTTAGGGTTTCAGAATGACTGTCAATATCTTCCTCTGTTCCTGTCTATCTCACCTTCTTGCTCACATAAACAAGAAGAGAATATATGCTAACCAAAACTTAACCTGGAGAACTCTGAAGAGTGAGGTTCTAAGCTTCGTAAATTCCTGAGAATTTACCCAGACAATCCCCGTGAACACATTAAACAAATGCCTGCAAAAGTTTGGCTTGTAAACTGTTTGAAGTCTCTGACCCACCATTTGTGATAGGAGGGAGTGTTGAGCGACACATCTAGAACCTCTGCAAGTCCCAAGGAAGAGATGCATTCTTGCTCTCATTTAAACTTGTACACCAGAAAAAGGGTGACCCAAACGCTATGATAATTGTCCTTCGTCCCCACAGAAGGGTATCTGTAACCAGAGTGATATGGAACTTCTCTGGATGTCAAATAATGAAAAGTCAAGGAGTTGTGTGGAAATCACCATTGATATATTTCATTAGAGAAATCATTTGAGAAGTCACTATTTAGAGCAATAGTTTTTCTCATGAAAATGCTGTAGAGAGCAGCAATGGCCCACTGCAAGGGAAGTCATTAGACATGCATCATCCATCATGGGTGTGAAATATGCGCCTACATGAGAAAAATCATGATCTCGTCTTTATTTTCACTATCCTGTGGACATAATTTTGATTTTCAGAATGAAAATTTTTACCTCCCCTAACAAATCCTTTTCCAAAGAGGACCCCAACCAGTTGTTTTCCTTTGGCCCTCACACGCAGGTGACAGTATCAGGACCCTCTGTGCCAAAGCCTTTGGTTTGTTTCTTCACCTTTTGTTTCAAATCTCACTCCAGGGAACCTTGCTGCAAAGACTGAAAGAAGCAAAAGCCTTAGAGAGTTTGATGATCTGGTTTTAATTTAAATCACAATGAAAGCTGTTTGGATGCGAATTCCAAGCCCAATATATGATAATTAGTCAACTGTTTGAAGTTGATTCTTCCCAAATAAAGAGAACATTGCCTGATCAGAAAAGAAACTGTGGAAAAAAATCCCAATTCTGTAAGCAGAGTGCCTTTGACCCAGTTCAAGTGTGAAAATTCCCCATAGGATGGTAGAGGAAATGCGGAAGGCATGTGTGAGTGCATGACCTTGGCTGCTTGAGGAAGATGAAGTTTCTCCTTGAACTTTAGTTCTCTTCTCAGAGAGGCGACACTAAGACACTAAGAAGCGGGGCTGAGAGAGTTCCCTACCTTGATGGTCAGGGAAAGTGTACTCCTCATTTCAAATCTGTTACAAATGGCTTTGAAAGTATCTGTTCGAAGAAGGACATTAATTTGTATACAGAGTTATAAACACAAATATAAAAACTTCTTTTTTTTCAGGTCCCCATTTCTTCCCCTTCCCTCCCCCAATAGAAACACTTCTTATGAAAAAGAGAAAATAAGAACAAAATAGAAAAATCCAACTATAAAGTAAAAACTTGGTTATCTAAATTATAATCATGGGCTGCCAAGAGGCATTTAAAGTGATGACACAAATACATGATTATTTAAACGGAGCATATTAATAATTGAAATAATATAAAATGTTGGTTATAAAATAATATGGACAATAATTTGATTTTATTAAAATATACAAAATAATTATTCCTGTTTATATTACTTATGCATATTATATTATAAGCACATAATTTATATTTATATTATTACATATATTTATAGAACAAGTTTGTGTGTTTATGTATGGTATATGTATAGGATCAGAAAATGTCTCATCCAGAAGAGCAATGATCACTTCTACATAATAAAGCTTTGTTTTAATTGCTGTTAATTTGTTTTTAGTTTGTCCACTATCAATATGACTTACTTGCATAACAGGAACATTTGAAAGAAGAAATAGTTTAGCATTTTTAGATATTGTAGTGACTCCTGAGTTGAAGGCTTAGATATTATAGAACTCTCTGATTTTGAAAAATTCTGTGCATACACCTAAAATGTATTTAGTCATATGTCCCCACAATATGGGCAACAAGCAAATGAAGTACATGAGAATTCAGGTTATAAACTAATATGATAGAAAAGAAAAATAAAAGAACCAACACACTCAGGGGTAGACTATTAAGTACTGAGTCCAGAAATTCTTTTTAATATTCAGAATAGATATATGTATCAAATAGCTGATGAGGAAATAATTTCTTAGAGGATAGTTCCATTCTCAGTACTGACCTCAATATCTATTGCTTTCTGGTCAGCATATGTGCAATCCTCAGGGATTGCCTGATTCTTCTCCATATTCTTCAGTAGGCTTTGCATAGTAGGCTTTGGTCTGATTTTTTTTCTGGGCTTTTTCTGAATTTTTCCATCTCTGTATAAATAAAAGTTAAGTAATAAATATTAGCATTCATTCACCATGAAAAGCTGAAACTGTCTGAGATCTTTTTCAGCATTCAGAGGGTCCAGACCTTAAACTTACATCGACTCAACCTCCTAATGCGGCTGTTCATAGATTATTATAGTGGGGAATGAACAAGTCACGTGAGAATGACCATAAATATTGAACATTGCTAGGACAGCATACTTGGAAGACATGCAGAAGAAATTAAAGCTGGAACAAAATCAAGTTGGCATATCAAAAATCATCATGAAATTAGACTGAATCAGTATAGCAAAGAAGAAGGAAGAAAATCGAGCTTAGAAAATACAAACAATTTGTGTTTTTCTAAAATTTAAATGTCAGTAAGACCATATGCAGGATAAATTGGAGAATAGTGGATCTTTAATCGACAAAAATAAAACCCCTGATTTTCAACTACCGAGTGATTAAAAATGGAGAGTAAAATAGGCAAGAAATCAATATTTTGGACACAGAATGATCAGAATTACAAGTTAGGAACAAGGAAGAAACATCACCACAGCAACGTCCTTTCTAGCACAATGACATTTTAATCCATTCCAGAGCCCATTCTGTGTTTACTTAGGTGGCAAATCAGCGAGACTACAATCTTACAACTGAGATAGATATGGGTAGCCTATGCTTTAGCCTTCCAATGGCTTGGCTGAGCTATAAGTCACATTTGTGTCAAAGAAATACTTATGTTGCTCTCAACATTAAACAGATTTTCAAATTATATAATCCATTTGTATTTGTAGGATATGTTCCTTCCTCTTCCAAGTACTAAATGCAACTAATCCCACTAAGGAATATAGTATTATGGTCACTTTTCTTTATCTTCTTCTCCCATCTGAATTTGTTCAACTTGGAAATAAGGCCAAATGATAATTGGATCACCTGTGTACAGCATCCTATATATGTTTCCTACTGGATTTTTTTGTATTTTAATAATTTGATAACCTATTTGTTCAGATAATACTTACACTATCCTTTGTTTCTCCATGGATTTTTCAAGTTTTTGAGGTTTATTAGCCATGGTATGGGCCTCTTTATCAGCATTGGAAGGACCTTTTCTTCTTTTTTCTTTTCTTCTAGAAAAGTACTTACACTTAGAGCCCCTTTTTCTACATCCGCTATCTTGAATCTTGAAACAAATGAAAAGAACATTTGCTTTGAAAATATACCATACATGAAATCAAATGATACATCGAAACCCTGCTGTCATCGTTTCTTGTAACATTCTCCTTTTCCCCCTAGTGCACACACACAAAACTCTGAGGCAGACTTCTTATTAACTATCTTAGGGTCAATAGTAAATGCATCCATCGACTCCCTTGCACTGCACCTTACCCATTCTAGAGGTATTCAAATCAAGAAATGTATGTTTACTTCTTGAAGCAAAATACAACAAGGGTCCATGAAGCAGTTTCCCACAAACGTGACCAGATATGTCATAGGTGGGGGATATAGAACAGTCGATTTTATCCCTATGTGCATCAGAGAGACAGCCAAAAGTCAAACTTTGCTCTTTAAAAGAGTAAGAAAACAAATAAGCAAACAGAAATCTTCGACCTTACCCCTTGGAACATGGCTACTTTTTTCCAGTCCCCTGCAAAACAAAACCCACTGATACTGAGGTGCTTCCAACTCACTGAAATGTTATAAAGGGTTTCTGAGTCAGTAAATGTTTATAGGAGCAGAAAACCTCATCTTCTCCCTTGGAGCAGTTGGTGGGGTTGGTGCACCTCTGACACCAATTAGACATTGTACTTTTCTTCAAGAGCCAAATAAATTTGGGTATTCTTGGACTTTACAATTAATGACCCAAAATATAGGATTCCACTCTTCCTAGCACCGTGAGATTTAACCTAGGGACCTAGCCCAGCATAAAATCATTTGGCCACCTCTGATCTCAACAATTGATTAGACAAAACATTATAAATCTAATTTTCAAGATACATGAAAAGTAAAATGCTTATAGGAGACTAAAATAAAATATTCCTTATCTTTATACCATTTCCGTTTTCCTACCACAGGAAGCTAGGACATTTTACAAGAGCAGTGAAATATCTAGGGAAGTTGTTCCCTATCTTTGCAACAACCCCACCAGCAAATTTCTATTAGTATTCCTATTTTGTAGAGTAAAAACTCTAGTATATCTGAACTGCTGAAAGTCCCACAGTATATATAGAAAATCCCACCACTTACATAAAACAGAGACTGGCCCCTGTTCCTAACACAACGTGATGTTCCCTGTCTTTCTACAATAACTAAAGTCATTTTGGTCTAGGCACTCTAGGCACATAATACTGGGAAATAGTGATATCAATTTTGCCACATTATTTCATTTTTAAAATTTAGATCACAAGGAAAAGTGGGTGAAGGGAGATGTCTGACAATGTTAGAGATGACAAAGTAATCATTCATAAATTATCAAGGGTTCATGATGGAGGGGAGGTGGGGCAGGAGGAGAAAAAAATGAGGAGCTGATACAAAGGGCTCAAGTAGAAAATAAATATTTTTAGAATGATGAGGGCAACAGATGTACAAATGTGCTGGACACAATGAATGTATGTATGGATTCTGATAAAATTCTTTTAAAATAAATAAATTAATTAAAAACTCAGAATTAAAAATTTTTTAAAAAGAAAACAAAAATTTTAAAGCAAGAGAAAATGCAAATGAATTTTCACACAAATATATGTATTTAATGCAAATACAGATGACTTCCTCTTCGACCCTCTTTCAATTTATTATGGTTTACATATATAATATTCAATAATTTTTGTATATTCTTAATTGTGAATTACATTTAAAAATAACAAATAGAACTTCCCAAATTGGAAAATATTGCCAAGAGTTGTGTTAAAAAGCTTCTTATGTATTTTTATATAGGCACATTATGACTGCAGCATCATAATGAATTACACTTGACCTTGTGTCTGTGTCCTAATTCTGCTCTTGCCTCACTCATGTTCCCTATGGTGCTCACTGTCCTGGTCACACCAGCAATTTACTCTGTGGAGCCCTAGTGAAGCAGACCAGAGTAAGAGGTTTTAACATATCAAGGGGCAGTCTTGCATAATAAACACGACAGAAGTTAGAGGAGAAACAACATGCTCTTCCAGTAAGACACCTTTATGATGTTTTTACACAATTCCAAGAGATTCCCAGTGACATTTATCGCTAGCTGCTCACAGTGGTAATTCAGCTCAGCAACTCGTCCTGTACTAGTTTTCTTCCCTTTCTGGTCTTCCCTCAACACTACCATATTTGATCTTCCTGGAGCCAAAAACTATTTTCACTCAAGATCTTTGTCTGAGGGAATCCATCCTGACAGAAGGAAAAAGCAATTGTGCTCTTTCCCCTTTTTAAATGACAAACGTTTATCGGGGGCTCTTACATCTCTTCACAATCCATACACTCATCCAGTGTGCTACGTCCATTTGCACATATGCTGCCATCATGATTTCAAAGCATTCTCTTCCCACTTGAGCCCCTGATCTCAGGTCTCTATTTCTTCCCCCCACTCCCCCACCCGGCCTCCCTCATGAACCCTTGATAAGTTATAGATTATTATTTTCATATCTTACATCATCTCCCGTCAAATGCTTTCATGCTACTTTTCATTCTCTTGAAATGGTATTTATATTTCTTTACTCCTTCAGTATTTTCTTTCAATACTGTGATTTTTCTCTTTATATATGACTGCTTTGTCTGTTACTTTCTAAGTGAGGCTAACTCGAACATAAAGTACTATCCATGACCCTCCAATGGCGTTCTTGAGTCAAAAAACACATAGAGGCAGATTATAGCGACAGCATACAAATTAAGATGACAGACAAGTAGTCAGTTCGTTGTACTGTGGTGGTGTGTGCTGCTGTAATTTTTGGAGCTATGGTTCGGGTATGTCAACTGCCAGCAGGGTCACCCAAAGCGAACAGGTTTCAATGGAGCTTCCAGACTAAGAACAGACGACAAAAGGACTTGGCTCTCAACTTTAGAAGAAACAGCAGCTGAAAAATATGCATAGTTTTGCAGCATTGCCAAATACTGAAAGCCTCAACAAGGGAAGCAACATATTGTTGGAGTTCCTGTAGGAGGATGGGCCTCTCAGGTCAGAGGGCACGGTAAATGCGACTAAAGAGGAGATGATTGCTTAGAGAGGAGTCAGCCATGGGGATGTGCATCTGCTAGGGCTTATGGAAGTGGAAGCTTCTGGATCTTCATTTGCTGATGTGGCACAATTCATGATAGACAGCTGACAATTTTTTCTAATGATTGGTACTGGGTAAAGTATGACTTTAGGAAATTTGAAAGTCATCAAACATGAAATGGAACCCATGGAGATGAATATCCTAGGCCTTAGTAAGGGGAAATGGACTAGTATTTGACCATTTTGAATCAGAATATCATATGATTTACTATGCCAGGAATAACACAACCAAAAAGAATAGTGTGGCGTCCATTGCCAGAAAGGATCTTGCGAAATCCATAACGAAGGCTTTGATCAGACTGCATGTATCCAAGGAATAGTTTCAAGGAAATCTAATGAATACAGCTATTATTCTAATTTATGCATCAACCACAAAAGCTAGTGATTTCGTCATTGAAAAATTCTATTAACCACTTCAGTCAGAACTTGTTCAAACCAATAATCAAGATACATTGATAATTATTGGTGATTGGGATGCAAAATTTAGAAACAAAGAGAAAGGGACAGCAGTTGGAAATATATAGATTTTATGATAGGCATGAAGCTGAAGATTGCATGACATTATTTTACAAAACCAATGATTTATTCATGGCAAATACCCTTTTTCAAAAACACAAAAGGCAACTGTACACAGTTTCCCAGATGAAATACACAAAAATCAAATTGACTCCATCTGTGGGAAGACACGACGGAGAAGCCCAATGCCAGCAGCTAAAACCAGACTGGGGCCAACTCTGAAACAAACCAATAATTGCTTATGTATACATTCAGGATAAAGCTGAAGAAAACACATCTACAAAAATCAAAATTTCACCTGGCATCTCTCCCAAATGAATTTTGAGAACATTTCAAAAACAGATTCTAATGACAGAAGACCTGACGAACTAAAAGAGGACATCACTCATGGATAAACCAAAGGTCATTAAAAACAGAACTAGACCAAAAAAATCAAAGAAAACCAAAGTAGATATCAGATGAGACTGAAAGTTGCTCTTATATAGAGTAGCTAAAGCTATTGGAAGAAAGGATAAAGTCAGTCTGAATAGAAAGTTTCAAAGACCAACTAGAGAAGACAAAGACAAATATTATAATGAAATGGGCAAGGAGTAGAATTATAAAAAACAAAAGGGAAGATAACACGCAACATATCTGAAACTTTAAGAACTTAAGGAAAAACTCGTCTTGAGATGAAATTTTGATTCTACAGGCAAAATATTGAATGATGCGGGAGGCATCCAGAGATGATGGAAAGAAGACAATCACTGCGCTGAAAAGAACTGGTTAATATTCCACCATTTCAGAAGGTAGCATATGAGCAAGAACCAATTGTGTTGAAGGAAGAAGTTCAAAATGCATTAGCCACAACAAGGCTTCAGGAATTGAGGAATTAGACATAGAAATGTTTCAGATCATTCAAGAAGCACTGGAAGCATTCACTCATCTATTCCAGGAAATTTGGAAGACAGCTACTTAGCCAACTGGCTGGAAGAAATCCATATTTCTGCCCATTCCAAAAATATGTGACTGAACAACAGAATGCTCAAACTATTGTGGCATATTATTGATATCACATACCAGTAAAATTTTGCTTAAGATAATCCAACAATACTTGCAGCAATACATTGAAAGGAAACTCCTGGAAGTTCAGGCTGGATTCAGAAGGAAGATCTGGAACAAGGAATATCATTTCTGATATCAGAGGACATGGAACAAGGGATATCATTGTTGGTATCAAATGGATCTTGGCTCAAAGCAGAGAATACCATAAGATGTTACTTGTGTTTCACTGACTATGCAAAGACTTTGTAAACTCTAATAAACTTGGAAAACCTTGAGAAGAATGGGAATTCCAGAACACTTCATTGTGGTAATGAAGAACTTGTACCTGGATCAAGATGCAGTCATAGGAACAGAACAAGGGATTATTGTGTGTTTAAACTCTGGAAAGGTGTATGTCAGGGTTGCATCCTCTCACCACACTTGTTCAGTCTATAAGCTGATGAAATCAGCAGAGAAGCCGGGTTATATGAAGAAGAATGTAGCATGAGGATTGGGGGAAGTCTTAATAGGTATGCAGATAACATGAGATGACAACATTGCTTGCTGAAAGTGAGGAGGACTTGAAGCACGTGCTGAAAAAATATTAGCAACTGTAGCACTTAGTATGGATTACAAGTCAACATAAGGGGGAACAGGATCCTCACCACTGGACCAATAAGTAACATCATGATAAATGGAGAAAAGGTTGAAGTTGTCAAGGATTTTATCTTGCAAAGATCCACAATGGAATATGTGAAGTATGAATCTTGGAAAACGGGAGTTTTCAAAAATGAAATGCAATTTCTTTGAACAGCCCAGAAGCCCAATTCTATGATCTCAGTTTTCATTCTTGCTCAGAGACCTTTTCCCAGACAGGAAGAATGTGAAAGGGTGCAATATACCCATCAGGAGCTTCATTTACACAGTGAGATATTTTAAATTTTCTAACAGAGCAAGTAATTTAAATTACTATTTAAAATAAACCAAAAAACATTTCTTAATATAAAGTAGAGCATAGCTTCTTAAAATAGGAATAAAAATTCAGAATATGCAAAAAAATAAAAAGAAATACAACACATAGGGATTGATGTTCTGGACATTAGGGAGTTGAAATGAACTGGTACTGGCCAATTGAATCAGAAAATCATATTGTTTACTTTGTCAGTAATTACAGATTCAAAAGGAATAGAGTCTTATTCATCATCTAAACACACATTTTAAGCGGCATCTTGAAAAACACTGCTTTTCGTGATTGGACCATATCTGTCCACATACAAGGAAATCCAGTCAATACTGCTTTTCAAATTTATGTAACAGCCACCAATGCTAGTAATACAGAAATCGAATAATTCTACCAATGTCTTCACTGTGACATTGATCGAGTGGGCAATCAAGAAGCATTGATAATCATTGACGATTAGAACGCAAAAGTTGACAAAATACTAATATTAGTGACTTCGATATGACAATAATCACTTAACATGCGCTATAGCATCCACATTTCACTAAACGCAGTTAACGTGAAAGTGACGCTTACTGAAAAGGAGCCTTGGTCACGCAGTGGCCCAGCAGAAAGGCGGGGGGATAGAGCGACCAGCTGTTCCTGGGGAACATCTGATTCCCCGAAGATTCACCACCCTCAAGTTGATGGATGCTCCTCCTCGTGACCGAGCAGAACAGGTAGGACCCCTGTGAGCTTCCCTGAAGAAGCAAGTCCGCTATTGAAGGCCCTGTGGAGCCCAGCTCTCCGCTGGCACACACAGCATTGCCGAGAGTCCGGATCAACTCACTGGCAACTGGCACTGCTTAGTGCTGGGTAAGTGTGTTCTCATGATAACAACTGAGCAAGTGTGCATGTTGTAGATTGGACAAGCATTGAACATGGCCACGGACAGCCTTTCTTTTACTGACGCAGATGCATGCCAGCTTAAACCGTCGCATTTAACTAAAACAATGGGAACTCTACAGCCTTAGAGATCAGTAGAATAGCGTGACCCCTGCTAAAATGGGTCTAATTAAAGGCAAAACTTCCCAAAGTAATTTCATAACTGACCAGGATGAATGATAGTACTCAATCATTCATCAAATAGTATGCATTGCTTTGTGCTTGGTAGACATTTCATGTTTTTGTAGCAAGGACGTCAATCTAAAGGAGAATGACTAGTGAAACCGTGGCTGAAGTACAAGTTACTGAGTGCTTTGTTAGAAGGAGGGATACACGACTCAGTCTTGGAAAGTTGGAGATATATATATATATATATATATATATATATATATATATATATATATAGAGAGAGAGAGAGAGAGAGAGAGAGAGAGAGAGAGGGGGGGGGGTAGGAATTGTGCATATGGACATGAAAGAATGGTAGGATGGTATATGTGGTTTTATTTTATTTACTCTTGTATTCATAACCTGCACTTTCATTTAGCAGAGGCTTTAATTTTTTTGTTTGTTTATTGGTTTTGTTTGAGATTAACTTGTCACTAAAGATTCCAAGCCCATTTCAGTTTTACTTTTCCTCTTTATTTACTAAAAAAAAAAAAAGCCACTGGATCCACAATACCTTCCACCCACTAACGTTGCCTTGCAATAGTTTTGGTTTATTTCAACATTTGTTTCTTTTCTTTTTTGAGAAGAAGAGCAAAGCTGAAATAATCAATTAGAGAGATTAAAAAGAGGTTATTTGTAAGGAAGAGCAGAAAGAAGAGCAAAAGTGGAATTCTCTGTCAGTTTTAATTGAACAGGAAATGAAAGAAAATTTAAATTCTGGAATAAAGAGCCTGGAAGAGTTTTTGAAGTCATGTAAAAGTAATTCAGTGAAATTTCAAGTTGAAATAGTGGGACTATGTGCCTGTTTGAAAGCATGGAAAGAATATTATTGCCAAAATGAAGGTATATGGATATGCATATGTATATGTTCTCTTGAGTTCTGGTTGGAAAAATGATGATCATCCTGGAATGTTAACTTCAGAGGAAAGGTTAGAGAAAAGGATTAAATGTAACTTGGAGGAAAAAACAGAACCAAATCGTCTGGAGAAGAGACAGATGTGTGCATTTTCAGTGAGCCTCTGACGCCTTTGAAGCAGTAGTCCTTCCAGACAGATGCCTGGCATCCTGGTAGCCAGGGATCAGGAAGGTGGGAATCCTCCCTTTCTCCCCACACCTTTCTCCCCACTGCATTCACCCTGCTTGGCTACGTGTTCATGGATGGGGCCCTGGGTGCATCACCCCAAATCCGGAGGCACATAAGCTCCTCTTCATCAGACCAGCAGAGCACACAGTACCAGGATCCTGGCCCCTCCTCGCCACTTTCTCTTCCTCTAGTTTTGCTTATTATATTACTTCTTTCTTCTTTCAGTGTTTTCTACAAAGTATTACTCATTTTTTAAATTATTTTTTCTTGCTCTTATTTACTTGGTTTTTCTGCTTATCATCTAAATTTTTGAATACTTTATTTTTCTTTGGGATTAAAAAAAACCCACACATGTTTTTCTTTGTTTTGTTTCTTTTCTTTTCCCACCCAGTGGGAGACAGCAACCATGCTCATGTGTCTCAGCCGAATCAGTTCTTCCTGCAACTACATCTCCTGGGTAAGGGTCACTGTGTGCTCCTGTACAACCTGATCAGTGACAGGTAGGTGTGAACTCCAGTCCAAACAGCCGGCAACAGTGCTAGACGGACACAGAGAGCTGCACACACACTCACATTCTGTACTTCATCCACCAAATGCCACACTCAAGTGTCTCGGAAAGAACAGGCAATTTCAGCTCACAAGGAGAAACAAAGCACAGAAGCGCAAAGAACGCACACAACAAATAGACTTTTCTCAGGAATAAAAGGCATTGCAGTAACCTCACAAGAGACCAAAATAGTGTTATTTAGGTTCCTCCACTAAATTGAGGGAAAGAACAAGAAATCTATAGATAAAATCAAGGAAAACATTATTTTACCGCACAGAGGGAAATTGTTCATACCACTGAAAACTCTCAACAAAAAGTCAGGGCCCAGGCAGCATCATTGGTGAATTCACCAAACATTCAGAGAAGAGTTGACAATAATTCTACGCAAATCATTCCAGAGTATAGCAAAGAATTGACAGCACCAAATTCATATTAAGAAGTGAGCATAACCTTGATACAACCAAGCAGAGACATCACTAAAGACTATAGACTAATATCTCTCATGAATGTAGAGGTAAAAATTCTCCATAAAATAATAGCCAATGGCATCCAAGAATATATCCCCCAAATCATCATGGCCATGTGAGATTCATAGCTGATAAAAACATGCAACAAAATTGGACGTGAAGGGAAATTCCTCAAAACAGTGGAGGGCATATACATGAAACTGATAGGTAACGTTATTTCCAGTGAAGAGAAACTGAAAGCTTCCCCTTATGAATGAGATCAGACAGGGATGCCCTTTGTCACCGCTCATATACGGTTCTAGAAATCTTATCCAGAACTACTAGGCAAGAAAGGAAAATTGAAGGCACCCAGATTGGCAAGGAAGAAGTAAAACTCACTTTATTTGCTAACAACATAGTTTCCCAAACTTATTTGGCCTACTGCCTCCTTTTCAAAACAACAGCAAGCCCAGTGCCCCCTGGTGGGCAGTATAACCCAATTAGAAACTGTTATAATTTCGCACCCTGTCCACTTCGGGAAACACTGGCTTACAATATAATTCTATATACAAACAATCCAAAAGACGTGGAAAAAATTATTGGAACATACAAATGCCAGTTGGATTCTTTTAAGCCAACCGAGAGAGCTGTGAAAAAGAAATTGGGAAAATATATCATTAAAATAACGACTGAAGAGACGAAATACTTAAGAATAAACCTAAGCAAGTAACAAATTACATGTGGAGAGAGAATTATAAAACGCTCCAAGAAACCCATAGAAACCTACCTAAATGGGAGTACATACCATAGTCACCAGTAAGAAGACTTAAAATTGTGGACATTTCACTGCAATCTCAGATGACTTACAGATACATTGCAATCTGATACCAGTATCTTCCTATAAAGAGATGGAAAAGCTAATCACCAACTTCACAAGGGAAGCAGAGAGACCTTGGGTAAGCGAAGTATAACTGAAGAAGAAAAAAATCGGAGGCCTCCCAATTCCAGATCTTAAAACCAACTACACAGTCACAGTAGTTTTGATAGTACGTTTCGTATGGATTTCGCTGTGCCAGGATCGTCGGCGATTTCACAGTTAAAACCAAACAGCCCCATCATGTGACCGAACACACTATGATCAATTCCATAATGGTATCTGCTGCAAGCAGTCCTCATAAGAAGATGAAGATGGAATGCAACCTCCTGGCTCAAGTCACATCCCTGACGCATTAGAGAGGAAGCTTTTCAGGAAGGTGACCTACTTCCTATATAAGTGGAAACTGAAAGGCTGGTTTGCTTTTAGCTGGGTCTGGATCCTGCATCTAGTTTATTGACCTCTGGTTATTTGGACTTGAGCTAACGCCTTTCTTATTGCCTGCCAATCCTGGAAGCCATCAATGGCCTGTCATCTGACTTGCAGACCTTGGATTGATTTGCTTCTTCAATCACAAGTGTGACCTGCTGACCTTGCATTCATCTGCTCTGTGGCCACCAGCCTGCAATATCCTTCCTAATCTTGGGTTTATCAGCCCCCAAAGCTGCTTGAGTCAGGAGAAACCTCCAGCTCACTACCTGACTTGGAACCTGCCTGGACATGCACTGTTTGTTGGTTTTGCTTCTCCAGAAAACCTAGCTTAAAACAGTAGTCAAAACAGTCTGATACTGGTACAATGATCAACCAATGGAATAGCATTAAGAACCTAGAAGTAAATACTGTCCACCTGTTAGAAGCTGATTTTTGGCAAAGGCGTGAAACACATTAAATGAGGGTACAGGGAAAACTGGATTTACATATGAAAAATAATGAAACAACTCGTTTAAAATATCATGTACAAAAACAAACTCAAAATGGATCAAAAGTTTACATATAAAACCCAGAACTATAAAATTCATCAATATAAAGATAGGGGAAAACTTAAGGCCCCTAATATGTGACATAAACACAATCAAATATAATGAAAACACACAAACAGCAGGAACAAAAATAGATTACTTGGACCTTCTAAAAATTAGACACTAAAGTGTATGTAATGATTCACTAAAGTGTGAGAAAAGAACTTACAGATTAAAAAATTGGCAATGGCGCGCTTAACAAGGGATTAATCTTTAAAATTACACCTCAACATAAAGACAAAATACAATTAACAGACACAGAGGACATGAGCAGACACATCATCAGAGAAAATATCAGGTAATCAACAAACATGAAGAAACACTCGTGATCATGAGCCGTTAGAGAGATGCAAATAAAATCAGAGAGCCATGATCTCACCCCAGCATGAATATGTAAGTTCAAAAAGAAAACAACAAATGCTGGCAAGGCATGGGGAAAGTAGATTGCTCATAAACTGCTGGCGTGGCTGTACAATGATTTAACCAGTGTTCCAATGTTGAAAGTGGTATGGGACTAGACATATCATATGATTGGGACTAGACATATCATATGATTCAGGAATCCGTGGAATACATCCTACAGAAATAAGAGCCACCTGTATGTACCCATATTCATAGCCAAACATGGTATAATAGCAAAAAGATGAAAACAACTTAAGTATACATTGGTGGCAGACTAGATAAATAAACTTTGATCAATACATACAATGGGATGTTGCACAATATTAAATAATATCTCTATTATAAAAATTAAACAAAAGTTTTTAGCCCTGACAGAAACATTCATTGATGGTTACCAGGGATGGAAGGGAGGTGGAAGAATGGGAAGTCAAAGGCTAGAATGTAGACAAGCGTAATTTGGTTGAAGGGGAAAGCAATATACCATAAGAATGAGGAAATAAGTAGTCCAGCGGACCAATGGACTGATGGACCATGCAAACATCAGTCTCCACCACTCTGAGTCCAGAAACGCCCAGTCAACACTACTAACTACTCTGAAAATATCACCTTAGAAAGTCCTAGACAGAATGGGAGAAATATGTGGAGAAGAACTGAAATCCATTAAAGATACGAGGCTTCTTGGTGGGCTACCGACGGGTGGGACCACCCAAGCCTCTGGCCCACAGTAATTCTTCAGGTCTGCGCGTGAAGGGTGTTGGAAGAACTAACCACTGAAGGTCAAAGTTCAGAGTGTTAGGAAAAAGGGGGAATGGAAACAGGAAACATACAGAGAAACTCAAAGCAGTGATGCTGCAGTGAGAAAATTGCAATAGAAAAGTTGATCATAATGTGTATAAATTGCTGAGTATAACACTGGTGACGTGCTCCTTAAATCATGTAACACACCCCCCAAAACTGTTTTTTTTCAGTGCTATGTATTAATTTTTTTAAACAAAACAATCTTAATCACCTTCAAAGTACTCTCCATTGCACTTAAAACATTTGTCAAATCTGTGATTCCATTCTTGGAAACCTTTTTCAAACTCATGTGCTTGGATGGCTGACCGCACCTCCCTCGTTTTTTCTTCACCTCTTTATGTCGTCAAATCACTGTCCTTTCATGTCCCTCTGCATTCATGGAAACAAAAAGAAGTCACAGGGAGAGAAGTCAAGTGAGTCAGGTGCATGGAGGCAAGAGAGGCCTGTTTTGTTTTTTTGCCAAAACCAGGCACACTGAGATGGCTGCCTGAGCAGGTGCACTGTCGTGAGGACAAAACCTCCCCCGTCTGCCTCAAAGCAGACCTTTTCTGTTGCACACTGTTACGCTAGCTTTTCAGAACCTCTATGGAGAAAGTTCCATTAACAGTCTAACCTGGAGGAAAGAATTCTAAACATGTCAACATTTCTGTCCATTCGGGAAGCTGAGAGACGTCCAGAATGAGGTCTGTCATCAATTGACATTTTACCTTTTATGAAATGGGAAAACCACTTGTACACTTGAGTTTTTCCCATAGTGCTGTCTTGTAAGCTGTGTTCAACATCACAACAATTTCTGTGGCTTGTTTCCCAAGCAGGAAACAGAAGTTCACAAGTGCAAGTTGTTCTCTTAAATCGGCCATGACAAAAAACAAGGTCTGAACAAAATTGCTTTTACGAAAAAATTCACTGTGACCAGAGAAAACCTTCCTAGGCGACACCGCTCTGTGTACTAACTCAGAGCGAGTTGTTCAATGTTAGCCTAGCAGGGAAAATGCGACACTATGAAAGCTCTGCTTTTTTCCATTTTTGTTGGGGGGGGGTACCCCCTCATAAACACATTGACATGGAGCCCTTTGCACTTCCTTTTCCTCTCTCCTCCCCAGAAACAATACACAAAAATCACAGTCTGGATTGCCCCAAGAGGATACTGAGGTATTCCATTTAAAAAGCTCAAACAATGACAGCACACCAATCGTTCTTATGAATTGAACAAAAACATTTGCGACATGTGTTATTCTACTGCTTTTAATGTGTATAAGACACTTAAGAACATCCTGAAAGACTAGATAATTTTTAAGTACTTATTACTGTCAAATATATATATATACACTAGTGGACTCAAATGTACACACATAACAAAGTTATAATATTAAAACGTCTTCCAGACTGGCATAGAACCATAGGTATATTTTTTAACTAGAAAAATATTATTTATAATTTGGTGGATTTTAACTTTAGTTCTTATAGCATAAAAAAGAGCTAAACTAATAGTTAATAGCTGACCTTGAAGAAGATGGAAAATTGTCTTCCTTTCCTCATAATATCTACAGGATAATATTCAACCAGATAGAAGAAGTGGAGATTCTGCCCCAGGTTTAATGATTTCTTACATAGGCATGTGATTAGTAATGAATCTCCATCAATCAAAAACAATTCTAATTCTACAAAATCATTAAATAAACTGGAATATCTAAAATGAAAGACAACAATCACATACAGAATAAGTAATCCCAAATAAAACAGTCAGATTGTCATTATTATTACATTGTTATGATGATAGACGACTGAAGTTGTTAAATAATTAGCTGTGGCAAGCTCTATGGAAAGGCTTTCCAAATTCATATCACAATTATCCTTCACAGGAAGAATGCAGGCTTATTACCATTTTGGCATAAATAAATTTAGGTTCACAGAAATGCAGCAAGTTATGCAGGCCCACATGGCAGAGTTTGGACTGTACTCAGGAATACCAACCCCAGTGCCACTGAGTCAATGCTGACTCATAGCAACCTATCAGATAGCCTCGTTTTTCTCCCATGAAGCTACTGCTAGGTGTGAACCATGGACCTTGCAATCTAATGTCTACCTGACGATGCCATCAGGTGCTTAGAAAACGTCTGACTTAATTTCTGCTGTGAATACAAAACTAGGAACCAATTGTTGTGAGTTGTTTAGAAATCATGAGAAACCCATGTGACCATGTGCAAAATCAACCTTCAGTGGCTGATTTTTCAAAAGTAGATCACTCGACCTTCCTTCCCATGCACTTTTGAGTCAGCGTGCATATTCCAACTTTATGTTGCAGCTGAGCATGGTAACCATTAGCGTCCCTCATGGATTTACTCTGAATACACAAGGTATGGCATTACCTTCATACATAGTCAATCTTATCCTTATACAGCATTATGTTCATTGACAGTCGTGGGCATATAAAGCCAGGGGGAAAAAACAAAACGATTTCCATAACCACTGATCAACTCAGAAACAGTTATGCTTAGAAATGAAGTATGTTTTTAAGGCCAGGTAGGTTTACAGGGAATGTTCTTTCACAACTCTATTAATTACATATCACTAATCACCAGCTCTTGGCAATTCTTCCAAAATTAACTCTGACATTTCCTTTATAAACACTTGGTAGCTTTCTAAGCATAAAAAAGAAATGAAATAGATTATTTTCCAATTTATAACTTTAATGAAGCTATAATTTGGTAATTATTCGGGAAAGGAGTAGAAATGTGACTATAATTATTTTAATTCCATTAAATCTGTGTAACTAAGGGAATGATTGTTTTACAATCTATAAAATGATAAAAAGAAAATTACCAATTCTTGCTGCTTTATGCTTCTTTAAGCAGAATTGGTAACTACTAAATATAGCAAATTTCCTTTACTTTGGCACCTTAAAATGTCAGCTATTGACAAAAATGGAAAGCTGGAAAAAAAGATTCCTCCAACACATGTATATTTAACGATCACGAATACACTAAGCAAAAATGCTGTTTCTGTAGTTGCTGTAGAGTTGAATCCGAATTTGACCTGCATTATAAGGTTACCTTGGCTGTAAATTTTAATGGAAGCAAACCACCAGGCCTTTTCTTGCCTGGTATCACTGGGTGGATTTAAACTGCCAATCATAAGGGTTAGCAAAGTACAAACTATATACACTAAATATGGAATACTAGAGCAAATGGTATCAACACCATGTTAGGTTTATAGACTTACAGAAATTTATAATCTTTCAGAAAATACTAATATTATTCAGGTCACTATAGACACAAAAGAAAAAGAAAATTGCGCATATAATGGCTAAGTTAAAGAGGCCAGAAGGTACTTCCCTAAAAAATGTTTGAACTGATTTCTAAAAGATAAAATTAATCTTGATTAATAAAAAAGGATAAAATAATATTGCAGGCAAAGGAATTAGCAATGTGTAAACCTTCTATATGGTAAAGGAGAATGGATGATTGCAAGTTTCCCAAAGAAGTCCGTGTGGCTGCAGTAAGGGGGTGAAGGGCGTCACTACCTGTTTAAGAGAGCACAAAGAATATCATACTTGGTATCTAAGAGGATTTTTTCTTCATAAGTAAAACAAAAAACCAAGTAATTGATGGGTTCTAGTCAGGAAGTCTTTTAATTGGCCTTGCGTTTAAAAGCCCACTCTGCCTAAGGTAGGGAGCACAGTGAAGGTAGGAGCAAAGCTGACTCTAGAGGCCTAAAAGTCAAACACAAGTTCTGGGCAAAACCCTAATTGTGTATTATTACCAACTGATTATTAGCAATTGAAGGCTTTGCAATCATTAACTTGTTTGGGGAAAGACACAGAGCATCATCAGAAGAGAGAACCGAAGATCCAGTCCTGAGGACCTCACTAGATAGGCCCCGCAGGTTAATCTCACAGTCTCACATGAAGTTACACACAAACTGCTGCACATGAAGGGCGGGCAGAAATGAGATCCCATGTCTACCTGGCGCCCAACAGCTTTTCTCTCGCATTTTGCGGTATTTGGGCAGGAAATAGACTTTAAGTTTAGCGCTAATGACTGGTACCCGATCATTTGCAAAACTTAAAATTCTTCTATTCTGAAGGACATCCTAAAGCTGGAGGACAGCAGACTAGACAGTGTTTCAATCGCTGTATAAAAAGTCACTCAAGTCAGAACTGACTCCAGAGCACGTAGCAAAAACTAACAACCATAAATCTAAAGGTAGCAAAATAAAAGAGAAATACAGTGCATGGCAAACGAAAGAATAAACAGTATTATATATAGATATGCCAATATGAATTTTTTGCCAACATGCATTTTATAGGCTCTGGAATATCCTTACAGGAAAATGAATCTATAAAATATTTACAATATATTTCTAAGGTTATTCAAATGAATATTCAACTTAAATGCTAACAATTTGATCATTTCTATACCCAAAAAACTTGACTTGATTTATCTTGCCTGACCTCATTTGTATTACTGTCTGCAGTGTTGCTTTAGTTGGGAGTTCTCTGTTGGAGACTTGCTTTTCCCTGACAGCGCTTTCAGAGTTGGCCAGGTTGTGACTAGATGCAGCTTGCGCCCAATATTTGACCTCAGTATTTGTTCTTTCATTGACCTCAATTTGCTGAATCTTGAAAGATTGGGCGCTACTAAATACAAAAAGCATGGTAGCCTCAACACTTTACTGCATATGCTGAAGCATAAAGACAAGGAGAAATAACTGCTGAGATTGCTTGGGCAGATGATTTAATTAGGCATTGATTGAAAAAAACAAAACAAAACAGTATTAGAATAAATCTCCTTTACCAGCATGGTTGTCAAACACACTGATCAATTCACAGACAAGCCCCCCAACCTAGACACAGGTGGGGAACTCACTTGCTTTTACATTGAAGTATATATATATATATATATATATATATATATATATATATATATATATATATATATATATATATATATATATATATATATATTGCTACAAAGTATATATCAAGCTGCATTTTCTAAGGTTCTTTTCCTTTAAAAGCTGTTTTAGGTGTTGTGTTAATCCAGGTAGACTAGAGAAACAAATTCATAGACACTCAGATGTGTATAATACAGAGTTTTATATAAAGGGTAATTGTACATTAGGAAAACATCCCAACCCAGTCCAGTCCAAGCCTGTAAGTTGTATATTAACCCATATGTCTGATATCAATCTATAAAGTCCTCTTCAGACTCATGAAACACATGCAACCATGCTGAATTCAGGACGGTCACAGGCCAGTGGGTAGAGTCTTTGAATCCAGTACCACTGTAAGCATCTCAGTGCTGGCAGGGGTCTCTATGTGGCTTCTCAGGCTTCAGAGGTTTGGTTGCATCAGAGTAGGTCCATGTGACTTTTCCATCTCAGGGCACTAGCGTAGTTCCATGTATCTTGTCAGTTGCAATGTCTCCCAGGAGTCAGCAGAGAGAGAGAGGTGTGTCTCCCAACTCCAAGGAAGAAATACAGGATTTCCCAGAATTCTCAGGAGAAGGCCATGCCCACATGGAGGCCTCATTGGCTATGATCCAATTGACAGGCCAGATTCCATCCCTACACTCTTAATCCTTAAATTGAAAAATGATTATATAACTTTTGTCTTTATATATAGATATAAAACATTGTTTGGTTTTATATATATTTGTTTATTTGCACGGAAGTCTTGAAATTTCATCTAAAAAGGATGGTCAAATATCATAATTTCCTTGATCTCTGAAGAAATGCTTTGGGAATTCTTTGAGAACACTCTTGTCAGAATTAATGGGTTAAATTTAAATTATTGCTAAGTAATTGATAATGATAATATTTTTATTAATCCATCATATACAATGTTATAAATTGATGATTGTTAAAACCAATAACATACACTTCCAGTGACAATATTTTCTTTTCTTTGGAATAATTTTTAAAAGAGAAAAGAAAATATGATTCTATAATTTTATTATCGCCCTGTGAAAGGCTCAGTTTTACACATCTGATTTTCTATAAAGAGAAGTGTGTGGTTCTCCAAATCCTCTTTATTTTAGTAATCATCAACGTCACCAGCACAAATGGTAAGCAGTGCTTTCTCATAGTGCCCTGAAGTAAAATTCTGAAAAGAAAAAAAATACACATTTCAAATATGTCATAGTGCTTCTCAAAGAGAAACTTCTCAAAAAGAGGTTTAATTTCTATGAAATGCAGTTTGAAAGATCCATGGACTTTTCCAGATTTATCTCTATTTACTTTTTAATTTAAAGATTTAAAGCATCCTGAAAACTATTCCCAATGAACGTCATTGGAAAATGATACCATGTTTATAGTTAACATATTGTAGTTTAAATGAAATTGATTGACCATGAATATGTATTTATTGGAAGAATAAATCGACATTGCATTGAATCTCAACTATAGTATTAAGTGCCCTAATATTATTATAAGTGTTGATCTCTCTAGAGAGTTAATGTAAAAATAAATCTCAAATGACTTGATACTTATATTCATCTGTGCAGTGACTCTACTTTAAGAAACATATAGTAATGAAATGATGAATTACTGATTTTTACAAATATTTATGCTAAATTATATATAATTTATATCTTACAGTGACAGAAATGAAAATCATGTTAAATATATACTAATATGGAATAAGTTATGTACTTTCCAGTTCACAGAATCAGAACCCTGGCCTAATAAAAAGTATCCCTTCATGATAGGAGAGTGGGTCCTAGTCGCGCAGTGGTACTGGGCTGCCCAAGGCCAGGGTGGTGGTTCGGAAGCAGCATGAGGGCAGGAGGAAGTGGCTCTGCCTTCACGGGAACGTACAGCATTGACAAGTCTGCAGAGGAGTTGGACTCTGCACTTAGGGTCACTATTAGTTGCGAAGACTCGGTGGTAGTGGTTTTTATAGACAGACAGACAGACAGATAAAAATTTAAAAAGAAGCTCACGGCTATTGAGTTGATTCTGTCTCAGAGCAAACCTGCAGAGCAGAGTAGAGATGCCTCATCTGGTTTCCGAAGCGGTGAGGCTTTATGGCAGCAGAAAGCCTCGTGGTTTTCCCCAGGGCGGTTTCCAACTGCCATTCCCCTGTGCAACCCATTGTGCCCCCAGGACTCCTTGAGGGTTTGAGACTTCAAAAAGTTATCATAAAAATGGTATTAAGAAGTAATGCAAAAGTTACATGAGATGTTTGACTATGTGTGCATATTGACACATAATGTGTGTGTGCTTGTATCTACAGAGTTGACTGAAAAAACATGAAACAAAATGTTATTGGTGGTTATTTGAGGTAAGTAACTAGAATAGTTGTTCTTTTCTTCTCTGTGGTTTTGTAGTTTTCTTAAGTGGAACTCTAGTTTTGCAATGGTTAAAGCTCTTGACTGCTAACAGAAATTTCAATCAAATTGCCTGCAAAGGGTGTTGGGGAAGGCAGGTTATAGTGTCTAAAGATTCTAAAATGATAAAAACAACAAATAAATATAGCTATAAAACTTATCTTCGGTCACCGGAGCTGCCTACACCTTCAGTTGCTTGGCTTTGCCTTCGTCTCCGGCACTTGGTGAAGATCGCTCTGAGTCCATGGCCATTTCTCAGTTCTTCCTTCAAGGCCGGTGCAGCTGTGGAGACCAGTGCTGGAAGGAACATCTTGGAGCCAGGGGATGGGCGAGGGACGAAGGACGGCACCAACAGTCCTCAGGTAGTACCAGAGCGGATATGATGCCTCAAACCAGAGGCACTCCGGTGTCCTCCAGCCAACTCCTTTTCCCAAATCTGCGCCACGTGGGAGCAGCGGAGATCAAGAGAAGTCATCAGTAGGTTCTTTTCAGTTTGGAGACTCAGCCAACAGTACCAGCAGGGAGGTAGCCTCTCAGAACATATTCGCATCACTTAGCACCGATGAGCAGAAAGATGAAAAGAAACTTTGGAAGGAATTGTAAAAGATATGGAAGTCCATGAATCTTCAGGGCAGTGGAAGTTTTCTGTTTATTCACCAGTGAAAGATAAACCCAACATTTCAGGCACTTCTTGCTATGAAATTCTCGACAAAGACATCCCAAAACTAAGTTTTTGGACATCTTAAGTTTTCTCGAGGGCAATGAATACACAAATGTGCTTTACACATTTGATGTATGTATGGATTGTGATGCGTTGTATGAGCCCCTAGTAAAATGATTTTAAAAAAAGAAATTAAGAAATGAATGAGGGTAATGAATGTACAAATGTGCTTTACATAATTGATGTATGTGTGGATTATTATAAGAGTTGTATGAGTCCCCAATAAAAGGATATAAATTTTTTTTTCTCCATGAGATAAAGGAAAACATGGTAACATTTTCAGAAGAATTGAAAAAAAAAACAATAGAAGGACAAAACAAGGGGCTTAGTAAGGAGCTAGAAACCTTAAATAAAAAGCTTAATAATGAAATAACAGAAATAAAAAGCATCTAGGAGAAAGCAGAAGTAGCATGGAAACCATGCAAGGAAGAGTCAGTGAACTAGAAGATGATGATTCTGAGATTACTCAGTTTGTAGGCCATGAAGGAAAAATGAACAGGGCATGAGGGTTCTGTGGGACTACGTGAAGAGAAACAATATGCACATAACAAGAATTCCAGAAAGTGAACAGTGGAAATGATGTCAGGAAGATATTCTTGAAGAAATAATCATAGAAAAATTTCCAAATCTGGAACATGAGATGATTATCCAAGATGCTCCATGAGCTCCATATCGGTTAAACCCTAAGAGAAACACCCCAAGACACATCAGAATCACACGTACCAGGTACCAGGATAAAGAAAGCCTTTTGAGAGCAGCACAGAATAAGGGAAGTGTCACTTACAAAGGAGCATCAATCATTCTAAGTGCTGATTTCACACCAGTAACTATGCAGGCAAGAAGGCAATGGTGTGACATTAACAAACTCCTGAAAAAAATAACCCAACAACTATCAACCAGCAATAATTTACCCTACAAAATACTCATTCAAAAGTGAGGGTGAAATTAGTATTTTCCCAGATAAACAGAAATTAAGGGGATTTTAATCCACCACAATAGCTGTACAACGAGTGTTCAAAGGAGGTCCCTAGAAAGAAAACATGACCCCAGCCCAATAATCCAAAGTGTTGGCACTAAATAACCACCTGAATGCATATAATAAATTTACAGTGAGATGGGATCTGGACTACACCATTGTAATTGCCAACCTAAAAATAAAATGTAGGTGGTTGCTATAGATAAGAGAACTTTCAGGTGTTAAAAGGAATAGAAGTGGTTTGGTAATAATTATCCATAAAAATAATGACAAATGAAAAAATTAATTCCTAAAAATAACTCCACTTTGAGGAGAAAGGGATGTTTAATAAAATGTTTGACATAACTTCTCTACTGATAATTAATTGCAGTGAACATAAATGGATTAGATATTTGAGTGAAGAAGCTGGTAGATTGGACTGCAAATATGACATGGGTATGTGACAAGGGGCACATCTTAAGCACAGGTGCATAGACAGATTAATGTGGGGGTGGAGACACTATAAAGTAAGCAGTAATACACAGTGAACAGTGGCGATGTTAATATAGGACAAGTCATAAGTGAAAACTTATTATGCGCCAGAAGGACATATGTACCACCTTTTGATGGTGGACGGAACAGTTTTAAAAGGGAATAAAGAACCAGAAGACCTGCATAATATTAGCCATTTTGACTTAACAGATATACAGCACACCACTCAACAGTAGCACAGTACACACTCTACTTCATTGCACATGTGTTTGGTGTAGACCATTTTTAGACACAGTAAATATACATAAGTCTTAAAACATTTAAACTTAAAAGTGTCTAATCTGACCATAATAGAATGAAGCTACAAGTCAATAAGGGAAGCTAAATACATTTATGGAAACCAAAACACTATTAAAATTACAAATCCATTGAATTATCAATGAAACCAAAAGGAGTACATAGAATCCCATTTTTTAATGAGAATGTAGTCAAAGGTAAAAATCATTACTTAATTTATTGAGTCTTGATCCTAGAGTACACATAATTTTAGTAGCTTATGTGACAGATTGGGAAGGCTATTTAATGTGCCTTGCTGCAGACCTAAATATGATGAGTAGTTTGCAGAAAGCACTTTTGGGACTGAGCTGTGTGTTGGCCTATTTGACTCACAGACCATTCTTGCTGAAAGAATGAGCAGACAGGTGATGATTATTTAAACATAATCACTTGTCAGGCATCTTCTCAAACTGCCTATAACTACAAATAAACAACTGGCAGTGTTCATTGCCATGACAATATATAAATTACTACGCAGACAAGATTGTGGATAACACTTTCTTGCCACCAGCTTCTCTTCTGTTGAGATAGATGCTGACATTAACTTATGTACTTTTTGAGTAATAGCATGCAAGCATTTAGAAGTAATGTGTATCACATTACTTTGTGAACCAACATCTTCCAGATGTTACTAAATATTCATCATAAGTCAATGGGTCCAATTGATTTTAATGTCATAGTATAAAAAAATGTATTGGTGAAACTATCATTTGCTGAGTTTGGGTATTATATCAGAGTTGTACTCAGTTATTAAAATCTTCTATACTCAAAATTATACCCTGAAGTCATCTTAAAAGTTAACCCACCTGCCTGAGCATTATGCTATTTTAACATCAGTCTATTTGGAATCAAATTTACAATACATACTTAAAAATTAGAGACTTTATGGGGTAATGACTTTGTTCATGAAAAAAGGGCAAATGGTTGTACAGGTTAAAAAACAAGCATGATCACCAAATTGTAAAAGTAAATACTTTTAGTGTGTATGCTCTCAACAAAAGAAAATTAGGAAAATCTTCCCTTTTCAAAACAAACCAAAAAACCTACCCTTATTATAAACCAATAGTCACGTAATGCCTCTTACAAAAATTATTAATTATTCACTGCTTTATATGTACATATTAAAATTGCATTAAATATTTGTACATATTCATATGCTGTGAAGTAGTTGTAATTAATTGTAGTACATACACAAGTTTGATTTTGTCTAGAAATAAGTTATGACATATAATTCAATGGAAAGATTTTATCACCACTAAGAGTTTTAAAAGCATCCCTGGTGAAGCAGTGGTCAAAACACTAACTGAAAGATAGGTGGTTCAAATCCACCAGCCACTCCCCGAGAGAGGATGGCCTCCCTCTTTTTCAATTCCCCTCTACCAGGCATGATGTCCTTCTACAGGAACTGGACTCTCCTGACAAAAAATGAAAACACTGCCATTGTTAATTCCAACTTATATGTACCAAAACCAAACCCAGTGCCATCAAGTGGATTCTGACTCAGAGATCTCGATAGAGAGTTTCTGAGACTTTATAGGAAGAGCCAGCCTCCCCTTTCTCCTGTGGAGCTCACTGTGGGGTTAAACATCTCGATTTATTGCTAGGCTATCAATATCATGACATTGTTTAAACTATTTTTAACAAGAGACCAAACATATTCATTTTTTTCCTCAACCTCAAAAACTGTGAAGTGGGAAAGGGGGAGGCGGGATAAGGAGGGGGTGCTAACCAACCCAGAGACAGGGGAGCAACATGTGATCCAAGATCAGTGGCAAGGAGGGAGTGAGAGGCCTAGTAAGGATTCAGCAAGGGCAAGGTAACTGAGAGAAATTACTGAAATCCAAATGAAGGCTGAGCATGATAGTGGAACAACAGGAAAGTAAAAGGAAATAGAGGAAAGAGCAAGGTGACAAAGGATATTTATAGAGGTCTAAAGACTGGAATGTACATATGTAAATATATTTATATGAGTGTGGGGAAACAGATCTATGTGCATATATTTATAGGTTTAGTATTAAGGCAGTAGATGGACATTGGGCCTCTATGCAAGCACTTACTCAATGCAAGAACACATTGTTCTATTAAATTGGCATTCTAGGATGCACACCTTCTCTACACGATTGATGAAGAAAAATGTGTGCATAAGCAAATGTGGTGAAGAAAGCTGATGGTACCCGGCTATCAAAAGATATAGCATCTGGGGACTTAAAGGCTTGAAGAGAAACAAGCGGCCATCTAGCTGAGAAGCATCAAAGCCCACACAGAAGAAGCACACCAGCCTGTCTGACCACGAGGTATAGAAGGGACCAGTTATCAGACATCAAAAAATTAAAAATCATATCAGTGGGTGCCCACCTTCCTGATATGATCACTGAAGACAAACGTGTGCATAAGCAAATGTGGTGAAGAGAGCTGATGGTGCCCGACTATTAAAAGATATAGCATCTGGGGTCTTAAAAGCTTGAAGATAAACAAGTGGCCATCTAGTTCAGAAGCAACAAAGCCACATGGAAGAAGCACACCAGCCTGTGTGACCATGAGCTGTTGAAGGGATCAGGTATCAAGCATCAAAGAACAAAATATCATATCATTGTAAATGTGGGTGAGTGCAGAGTGGAGACTCAAACCCATTGTTAGTCAACCGGACACCCCTTACTGAAGGGTTGTGGGGAGATGAGCCAGTAAGGGTGCAGGGTAGCAACGATGAAACAAATAACTTTCCTCTAATTCTTAAATGCTGCTTCCCCCCACCCCCCACTATTATGATCCCAATTCTACCTTACAAATCTGGCTAGACCAGAGGATGCACATTGGTAGAGATAGGAACTGGAAACACAGGGAATCCAGGACAGATGACCCCTTCAGGACCAATGGTGAGAGCGGCGATGCCTGGAGGGTAGAGGGAATGTGGGGTGGAAAGGGGTAACCGATTAATAGAATCTACATATAGGCTCCTCCCTGAGGGATTGACAACAGAGAAGAGGGTTGGGGGAGATGTCAGAAAGTGTAACATATGACAAAATAATAATAATAATAATTTATTGATTATGAAGGGTTCACGAGGGACGAGGAATATGAGCAGTTGATATTAAGGGCTCAAGTACAAGGCAAATGTTTTGAGAATGTTGATGGCAACAAATGTACATATGTTCTTGACACAGTGGATGTATGTATAGATTGTGATAAGAATTGTAGGAGCCCCAAAAAATGATTTAGAAAAAATGGTGAAGAGAAAAGCAGCAGAGCTAAACTTATGAACATGCAATTTGTCCTTCTACAGCAACTGGCTATGGGGGATAGTGGGAACCCAAAAGCCAACTGCAGAGTGTCTGGTCAGACTGAGCCACTGGCTGATCCGTTCCAGCCACAGGCAAGAGTCTTAAACAGCCTTCCTATGAGGCAGAGACCACTGTAACCTTGACTATGCTGGATTGAACTCAATGCTCGGTCAGTTGACCTCCCAATAGACACAACTTGAATTTGTTCTGGGGGCAAGTATCTCTTACTGGTCCCATGACAGAAATTTCTCCCCTGGCTTTTTGAATGTTGATGGGGTCTTTCCCTTCTTACGCACTATTTATATTTTTGTCTTTATGCTGTTACGATTTTTTTTCCTTACCACCTTAGTGTGATTTTGTTTTTATTGTTTCTGTTGGGTCTCCCAGCTATGAAGTTCAGGAGGAATGGATACATAATGGTAATAATGGATATAAAGAAATGTAGGGAATACAGGGGATGATAAGGAGGGAAAGGGGATTTCAGGAGGAAATAATGGAGGGGGCTGGGGGGGTGGGGACGCAGGACTAGAACTGAACTCATTTTAAAGGTAGCTTAACCAGGGAGGGGGTGGCCAGCTGCTCTAACATTGATGTGGTGATGATTGTACAATTCTCCTTGATATGACAGAATGATGGAATTATATGATATATAAATTATGTACCAATACAACTGCTGGAAACAAATGATATAGTTATGCCATATAATCTGAGAGATCCTCTCTAGGTTTTATCAGAATCTTAGGGAAATCTTAGAGGTATCAGGGCATAGAAATTAGCTGTTTACCTCTGAGTCACCCTTCTTTGCATTTCAAAGACTAAAGATAAAATTCTATTTAACTTGCAGTTCTAGAGTCCTCTAAATTAATTGTTATGAATTTTACCTGGTTTTCCTGCTTTCTATGGGGGTGTGAGAAGTGGGCTGAACTGCTTTACGGAGTCTCTTCACAATTAGTATTGTCTCATCGAAAAGTTGTATTTTTTTAAAAAAGAGTGGTTCCTATATATTCTGATACTATAGGATTAAACCTCTGAAGTACAATTGTGGAGGCTGAGTATTTTATATAAGTACATCAATGCTTTTGTTTAAAACACATCCACGAAATGTTGTCACTAAGTTAGAAGAGGTTTCTGAGGTACTACCTGTTGATATGCTAATGATTGTCTGAAGTACTAGATTTTCCAGTTAGAAAACTTACCTTTTTAGAGTCTAGTATAAAGCTACTGAAATGAGAGCTTTTGTCTTATTTTCAAATGGATATCTTATTTATGTGTCTAAGTAAATCACTTGCAAGAGATTCACCTTGATATCATGACACAGGGATTTTCTTTTTTTTTTCCTACCCGTCCCCCTTCCTCAGGGATTTTCAATATCTCTATATCATTTTCTTATGGTCATTAGGTCTATTTCACTTCTGGCAATGAGAATCCTGATTACGGTTTTATTATGGAAACCAAATTCCTAAAGGATACAGAAAAGGAGGGTGGGGGTTGAGAAAATAGTAGTGAGAGTCCTTGGGCAGTACAAGGAAGGAATCCAGAACTTAGCTTGTAACTCAAAATTTGGTGGTTTCTGTCTAACTAGATGTACCTGGTGATCTACACCCAAAGAATTAGCCACGGAGCAACGTTCTCTGACACATAGTTTTCTGTATGGCAGCCATTTCTTTTCTCTTTCCTTTTCCTGCATCGATTTACTCCTTATTCTGTAGTTCTCATATATGGGCATCTCTCGCCTTAGAACGCTCTCTCTTACTTTGCACATACCATGGTATTCTCCTAAATTGATTTCATTTCTTCAATTTTCCTGTCATCTCTACTTCCAGTGTCACCGCCGTCACTCTGGTCTTCGTCATTTCACACTCAGATTCTGCAATCATCACTTCACACTGCTTCCTCAACAACAAATTGTAATATATATATATATATATATTTGATCATTTGTTGATCCTAGGTTAAAAAAAACCTTGGGATGGGCATGGGGATCCTTGAATACCTTGCTAAAGTAATGTTTCACAGTAAGACAGCAATTACATAATCATTTCATATTCTATTTAGTATTGAAAAACTATAAAATGAGAATTCCATGTATTTGAAATATTTAAACTCAACTACCAAAAATTACAAAATCAATTTCTGTTTATTCCACCCACCCTTGATACCATTTAAAATTGAGAGCAGCTTTGTATTGTCTTTACAGATGGCTTAAGGCTGCCATCTAGTGGCTTAGAAACATAAAAATTTCTATGTCAATGTTTTCATTGAATACCTCCTAACACCTTTTTCATAATTCGAGGTATGTATTGAGATATGGATGTATGTAGTGAATTATTTTATATGACTCTTCTATCCATAGTCCTTGTAACCCACCAAGGGAATATGAAGGAGTATGAGAACTGGGAATATTTTCTCTTTTCCTGATTAAGTCTGGGTAAAAGAAGGTGGAGGATGATACTGGTAAGATTAAATTATTCAGTTAAGAAGAATTAAAAGAGTTTTTGTTTCATAGTTTTTGTTTTATACTCAAGACATTCCTATATCAAAAATTTGACCAGTTGAATTCCTATCTTTTATTTCTAATCATTTTCTTTGCAATAGTTACACAGCTGGAGAATAATTTACAGTTTTTATTAGAACTGGCACCAGATTTAGGCACCATTGAAATCCAGCTAATTGGATTTTCATGCTTACTTGTGACTGAAATTCTATTCAACTATCCTAGTGGTTAGTTCCTGGAAAAAGGAAAGTGGTTCAATTGCCCCCTGGCATTGGCCAATGCAATTTTAAATATATGTTCACAGACACATACACACACACCCCTCTATTGTTTGTCATACTGTGGTGGCTGTCTTATTGCTGTGATGCTGAAAGCTATGTCACCAGTATTTTAAATCCCTATAGAGTCACCCAAATTGAACAGGTCTTAGCAATTTCCAGACTAAGAACAGATAGTAGTTGGAAAAAATAATCTTGATGCAGAAATGAAGGTCGATATAACTTGATAGAATTTTATAAGATCAGCAACTTCTCCATTGCAAATGTTTTCTTCTCTTTCAACAAAATAAGTAACAACTGTACATATGGACTTTGCTTAAGGGAATGCACAGAAATCAAACTGACTACATCTGAGGGAAGAGACAGTGGAGAAGCGTGATATAGGTAGCCAAAACAAGGCCAGACACTGAACAGAACATCAATTTCTCCTCTATAAGATTAGCTTAAGGTTGATAAAGTTAAAACAAGTACACAAGAGGCAACATATACTCTTGACTATATTTTACCTTAACTTTGAGAAGAGCTCAAAAGCAGACTGGACTCACTGAACAATACTGACTGCAAAAATGACAAGCTGAGGGAGAAATCAATAATATCAAACATGAAGAAGGAAAAGGCCTTTACAAAGACGGGAACGAAAGAAGAGGTCAAAGTGGATGTCAGAAGAGACTCGGAAACTTGCGTTTGATCATATAATAGCTAAAGCAAATTGAGGAAATCATGACGTGAAGTGGCAGCCAGAGAAGTCAAAGTCAAGTATTATATAATGAAATATACGAAACTCTGGAGTTTGAAAATCCAAAAGGAAGAAAACACACAGCATGAAAGAACTGAAGTGGCTATCAAAAGGTATAGTATCTGGGGTCTTAAAGGCTTGAAGATAAACAAGTGGCCATCTACCTGAGAAGCAGCAAAGCCCACATGGAAGAAGCACACCAGTCTGTGTGACCACAAGGTGCAGAAGGGACCAATTATCAGACATGAAAGAACTAAAAATCATATCAATGGGTGCCCACCTCCCTGATATGATCAATGAAGACAAACGCGTGCATAAGCAAATGTGGTGAAGAAAGCTGATGGTGCCCAGCTATCAAAAGATATAGCGTCTGGGGTCTTAAAGGCTCAAGGATAAACAAGTGGCCATCTAGCTCAGAAGCAACAAAGCCCACATGGAAGAAACACACCAGCCTGTGTGACCACGAGCTGTCAAGGGGATCAGGTATCAAGCATCAAAGAACAAAAAAAATCATATCATTGAAAATGTGGGTGAGTGCAGAGTGGAGACCCAAAGCCCATTGGTAGCCAACCAGACACCCCTTACTGAAGGGTTGTGAGGAGGAGATGAACTAGGGAGGGTGCAGAGTAGCAACGATGAAACATAATTTTCTTCTAGTTCTTAAATGCTTCCTCCCCCCCCACCCCACTATCATGATCCCAATTCTATCTTTCAAATCTAGCTAGACCAGAGGATGTACATAGGCACAGATAGCAACTGGAAGCACAGAGAATCCAGGAGAGATGACTCCTTCAGAACCAGTGGTGAGAGTGGAGAGAATGTGGGGTAGAAAGGGGGAAGTGATTGCAAGAATCTACATATAGCCTCCTCCCTGGGGGAGGGTCAGCAGAGAAGAAGGCTGGCAGAGACATCAGACAGTGTAATATATTACAAAATAATAATAATTCATAAATGATGAAGGGTTCAAGAGGTAGGAGGATTGGGGAGGGAGGGTGAAAATGAGCAGCAGATATTAAGGGCTCAAGTAGAAGTCAGGTGTTTTGAGAATGATGATGGCAACAAATGTACATAAGTGCTTGACATAATGGATGTATGTATGGATTGTGAAAAGAATTGTATGAGGCCCCAATAAAAGATAAATAAATAAATTAATTAATATAAACTTAAAAAAAGAAAGAACTGAACAAAAAAATTAAATCTCAAGCTGAAATATTGAATGAAGCAAGAACCATCAAAAGACCATTTAAGGAATACCCAGAATCACTGTCCCAAAAGAATAGGCCAACTTTACACCATTTAAAAGGCAGCAAATGATCAAGAACCAATGAAACTGAAGGAAGAAGTCCAGGTGCACTGAAAGCATTAGCGACAAACAAGGCTCCAGAGATTGACAGACCACCAACTGAACCGACTTTTCAAGCTGACGAAGCACTGGACGTGCTTCCTCTTCTCTGCCAAGAAGTTTGAAGGCAATCTACTGATTGAAACAATCAGAAGAGAGAGTGGTGCCTATTGTCAAGAAATGTGACCTAAGAAAATGATCAAGCAATATCATTAATAGCACATGCATGTGAAATACTCCCGAGGCTCACTCACCAGCTGTACGTTGACAGGGAACTGGCAGAAACTCACACTGGATTCAGAAGAGGATTTGAAATGAGGGGTGTCATTGTTGACGTCAGATGGATCTGACTGATAGCAGAGAATACCAGAAAGATGTTTACTTGTGTTTATTGACTATGCAAAGGCCTTTAACTGTGTGAATAAGAAATGGTGGGTATTATTGAGAAGAAAGAGAATTACAGAATCCTTCATTGTATTCATACAGAACCTATATATGGACCAAGAGGCAGTTGTATAGGCTGAACACTACATATTTTAAAATCAGAAGATGTGTGCACTAAGGTTTTATCCTCTTGCAAAATTTATTCAATCTCTTTGCTGAACAAATAAACAGAGAAGCTGGATTATATGAAGAATACAGCATTGAGATTGGAGCAAGGCTTTTTAGCATTTGATATGCAGATGACACAGCTTTGCTTGTTGAAAGTGAGGAGGACTTGAAGCACTTGCAGATGAAGATCAAAAACTGTAGATCTCGGTATGGATTACAGTTCAATGTAAAGAAAACCAAAGTTCTCACAAGTGGGCCAAGAGGTAACATCATGATAAACAGAGAACAGATTGAAGTTGTCAAATGTTCTCCTTGCTCAGATTCACAAGTAGTGCTCATGGAAATCAAATGACATTGCATTGAGCAATCTTTAGCTCAAGACCTCCTTAAAGTATTGAAGAGCAAAAATTTCATTTTGAAAACTAAGGTGGGTCTAATCCAAGTGATGCTATTTTTAACATCACATGATATTCATGTGAAAGTTGAAAAATACACACATGCCTTTGAATTATGGTACTGGCGAAGACTGTTGAAAGTTCTGTGGAATGCCAGCAGACCAACAAATCTGTCTTGGAAGACATGCACCCAGAATGCTCTTTAGAACTGAGGATGGCGAGATTTCAGCTCCCATGCTTCAGGCATGCTATCAGAAGAGACCAATCTGTGTAAAAGATAATCGTGTTTTGTAAAATAGATCATCAGAGAGATATAGGAAAACCATGTAGGAGATGGACTGACACTATGGATGTAGAGATGAGCCCAAACATAACGACAATTTGGAGGATGATATAAAACCAAGCAACGTTTTGCTACTTTTTTTCATAGGGTCAGAATGAGCAGAAGAGACTCACAAGAACACACACACACACACACACACATCAATCAATCCCTTTCTGCTGGTATACAGGATATAAGACAAGAGGAGAAGCTGCAAGGTTAGACTCTTCTTGTGCGTACACTTAAGAAAATATTTTACATAGACATCTAATCATATTTACACTGATTCACATATTTTCATACACACTGACTAAAATCCCTCTGTACAAATAATTCTGCGACTAAAGCACTGTGTTCAGTATAACTGCTGTTACTGGAGGTTTAAAATCATTGTTTTGCATTTTTAAGGCTATGTGATTTGTATAGAATTAGCATAAGAATGTTCCTTTTTCAAATATGCTTTAAACACTACAGAAAAGTTGTGATTTTTTTCCTTTAAAAACAAATGCACAGTCTTGGCCAGTGAACTTCTGCGTGTGGGAAGTGTGCTATGTTACCAGGAGAATTTTCGCTAACACCAGTAGAGCTTGCCTCGATGACTGGAGTTTGATAATACTCACTGCCACAGGTGAAAACAAAACAAAACAAAAATGCGCCAAATGATGTGTGATTGAAAACTACACTAAAATATAAAACAAAAAGAACCCATTAAATTACAAATATAGCTTTTTTCCTTTGGAATGGCTTGTCCGTTCAGACTACTGATCTTGAAATTACCAATCCCATGCATAATCCACTGCACTAAAAGGGATCCTTGTGGCATTCTGTGGTGTTGGGATCTTTAGAAATATATGAAAGCATCTGGATTTACCAATCTGAAAATGGACATAGATTCGAATGCTAATTGATTCTGAAGATGCAGACAGGTTTTGTCTCTATGGAGATAAAGACACAAAAAGTTTTTTATATTTCTATAAAAATCTAAAAAAACAAACTCACTGTCCTTAGTTCTATTCCAGTTCATAGGGACCCTAAAGCCCAGGGTAGAACTTTCTCAGTTGGCTTCAGAGACTACAGCTCTTCTTGGAAAGAGAAAAAAAGCCTGTCATTGCGTTGGTTGCTGTTGAATGATCTTGTGATTGGCGAGCCAGGTCGCTAGAGCTCCTCCCCACTCCCTAGATCCCTGCATTTGATACAGACGTCGCAGCGTCTCCTTTAGTGGACGGGTCTCCTTTTTTGTCATATAACGCATTTCTAAATTGGACGTGGGCATATGTTCAGTAAACACAGGTCACTGACTCGTTTCCGACTCACAGCGATCCCGTAGGACAGGGTGGAACTGCCCCGAGGGTTTTCGAGACTGCAACGCAGTCTTTACAGGACTTGAAAGCCCTGTTTTTCTTCAGGGAAGATGCTGGTGATTTCGAACTCGTGCCCTTTCTGATCCCAGACCAACTCAGAACCAGTACACCATCAGGGCGCTATTGCATACTTAGATCCAAGACCAAAAATCTCTGTTTAGAAAACTGAAAATAACCTTGTGGAACAATGAACACAATTTTTGGAGGCATTAAAAAAGTACATATGGGGCTCTGTCGCTGGGAGTCGCAGCACCGCCAACATGGACATGGTTGTCCTCTGGGTCCCGGGGTGCGAACACGGAACACGAGGCCCTGTCATGGGAGCAGAGAGTGGGAGGACACCTTGGGGAGGACTGGGGAGGGAGCCCGGAGAGGCTGGAGACCGGCGCAGAAGGAGCCCCACAACACAGAGGCCTCTGGATGCCTTGCAGAACCCAGGTGCACCAGTTGCGACCCAGTTGGGGTGCACTTTCCTGGGGCCTCCTTCAGGAAGGGTGTCCCAAGTGCGCTTCCATTCCTCCTGCCCTTTGCTAAGAGGCTTCCCAGGAACCCAGGCTTCCCCTGCAGGCCCAGGTGCGCAGCCTCAGCCAGTGCCTGATGGATTACAGATGAGCTGGTGAGCGCCGTAAAAGCTGAAGCCGAGCCTCAGGAAGGGCGTTTCCGGGAAACCTTTGGAATTTTAGGCAAGTGTCCAGGTCTTTGGACTGCTCAGCTCCGCAGCCAGTAGAAATGGGGTGATCCACAGTACCCAAAGCCCACTGGGCACAGCTCTGATAGCCAAGCCCTCTGGAGGCGCTTCCCATGCAACGGAATTGAGTTGGAGAAAGCGTAAATCCAAGTTAACCGCTTTCGTAATTTACGTTATTGTGGGCCCCCTGGGCGACAAATACATTTCTTGCGTGCTTTTTAAATGGGATTTAAATGCAGATGATAGGTGTTGGTGTAGTCATATTTCTTCCGTCATCGGCGGCATTTCGGAGTAGACCGGTAATGAGGAGGCCCGTGTGGTATGGGGAGCTATCTTAAGAGACGGATGCTCTTAGGTTCTTTAGTCCTTGCAAGGCTATTACGATGAGGGAACTTGACCTTCTATCTGGGAGGCTGAAAGAGTGATTTCCCTGAGCTCAAAACGCTAATACTGAACCGTAAAAATTGACCACTCGTCCACAGTTTAAACTTACAAAGAAAAATGGTTCCACCTGGCTGAAGCCGATTGAGTGGCATTTGAGAATTACACCTGGACTTGGTAGTTTTTGATTCTCTGTTGTTTAAAAGGAAATAGAAATTTACTCACATTGGCTCATCAGCCCCTACACTTATTAAATTAGTCCCTCAGAAGAAAATTAGAGAAACCTGTGCAAAAATAAAAAAAATAATATGGGTGTACTTACATGAATTGCACTCTATAACCTGTATGCAAAATAGGCTGGTTTATGTCGAACACAGAAACTGTAAGAAATCAGAGAAAAAAAGAAACTTTAAGGTGATCATACATATTTTCTACAGAATTTGAAAAGCAAAAATGTTTATGCTACAATTTTGAATAATAACTTAATGTTCTAAAGACATGAAACCCCTAATTGAATGATGTATTATAATTTCTAATCTTATGAAATAAAATTCCAACACACAGAAAACATAAAAAGTAAAATTGATTCAGATTTTCATTTAGAAGTTTCTTGATTTCTTAGTATACCCGGGTGAATAAAAATATGAAAATTGAAAAAAAAATAGAGTTGGAAAGTGACACAGTTTATCACAATTAGCAGATTTTTATTACTGCAGGATTCAGTGATTTTTATTACTGTAGGATTCAGGGTGGTATGTTTTATGATTAGGGGCTGAGTTAGTTTCAACTCATGGCAACCCGATGCACAGCAGGCTAAATATGCCGTCGCCCTACCCTTGTAGACTGGTTATGTTTGAGAAAAACGTGTTCCAGGTTTGTCTTAGAAGTCATCTCATGAAAATTGTTGTTATTAGAACAATATAAACTTTGGTATACAGATGACTATATGTAGATTACTATATAATTTGTCTAGGGTTCACGAGAAGGTGGGGCTAGGAAAGAAAAAACAGGAGCTGATACCAGGGGTTCCCATAGAAAATAAATGTTTAGAAAATAATGATGGCAACATATGTATAAATATGCTTGATACAATTGATGTATGGATTGTTATAAGAGCCGTGGGAGCCCCCAATAAAATGATCTTTATAAATAAATAAATGAAATATTGCTGAAAGCAGTTTAAAATGCCAGGTAAATGAAAACACACTCAATATTAGTGGATTGAAAGATGTAATGTTGAAATATCAGTACTATATGTTATGGACTGCATCGTCCCCCCAGAATGTGCTGTAAATCCTAACCGCTTTATTTGTGGATTCAATCTCAATTGGGAATATAGTTTTATTTGTTATGCTAACCAGGCAACATCAGTGTAAGATATGTCTTAATCCAATAATTTTAGAGCTATACAAAGAACAGATTAGGCCCAGGAGTAAACACCAATGAAGGGGAAGCAATATACCACCTACTGATAGATCCTCTAGGGACCAAGGGACAGAAACTAAAACCACCAGGGTCTTCCCCAGAATTGAGCAGCGAGAAAACCCTTCCCTCGTGCTAGTGCCCTCAAGTGCCTTCTAGTTTCCTAAACTGTGGCTGAATAAAATTCTGTTAATTAAAGCCACCCAGTTGTGGTTTCCTGTGAGAGCAACAGAAAGAAAGGCCCTACCCAAAGCAGTGCTACAGTAGCTACAGAATCAGTGTCATCCCTGTCAATTCTAAGTCATCTTGGCAGAAGTGGAAAAGTCAATCCTCAATTTCTTCTGGCATTGAAAATTGAATAGTCAAAACAACAACCTTGAAAAGAACAGAGTAAAAGAATTCACTCTTCCCTATTTCAACATGTACTATAAAAACCCAAATCCACTGCCTTGGAGCCGATTGCAACATCATAGTGAACCTATAGAACAGGGTAGAACTGCTCCTGGGTGTTTCTGAGACTGAAACTCTTTTTTTGTAAAAAAACACATTTTATTAGGGGCTCATACAACTCTTATCACAATCCATACATATACATTCATCAATTGTATAAAGCACATCTGTACAATCTTTGACCTAATCATTTTCTTTTTTTTCCTTTTTTACATTTTATTAAGGGCTCATACAACCCTTATCACAATCCATACATATACATACATCAATTGAGACTGTAACTCTTTACAGAAGTAGAAAGCCTTGTCTTTCTCCCTCGGAGAGGCTGGTGGTTTTGAACTGCTGACCTTGCGGTTATCAGCTCAATGCATAATCACTATACCATCACAACTCTGGGAAAAATGTACTATAAGACTGAAGAAACAAAACATTCAGTATTAGTACAAGGATAGACACATAGACCGATGGAGTAGAATTAAAATTCCAGAAATAAAACTATTACCTATGGGTAATTAGTTTTTGACAAGTACATTCAATGGGAAAAGGGCAGGCATTTCAACAAATGGTGCCGGGGCCACAGGATAACCACATGCAAAAGAATGTGCCCTCAATAGAAGTTAACTCAAAACAGATCAAGGCCCCAATGTAAGAATTAAAACCACAAGATTCTTAGAAGAAAACATGGTAGTAAATCATCAGGACCTTGTTTTTGACAATGACATTATGGGCAACAAGAGAAAAATTAAATTTTATTAAGTACACATAAAGAACTATAACAAAAACAATCCAATTGAAAATGGGCAAAGGACTTGGATAGGCGCTCTCCAAAGAAGATTTAGAAATGGCCAACATGCACATGGAAATATGTTCAACATCACCAGTCATCAGGAAAAAGCAAAACAAACCCCTAATGAAATCATTATTATTGTTAGGTCCCATCATGCCATTTCTGACTCATGGTGACCATATATACAGCCAAACAAAACCCTGTGTGTTCCCACACCATCCTCTTAATTGTTGCCATATTTGAAGCCCATTGTTGCAGCCATGTTGCCAGTGTATCTCATCGTAGGACTTTTCTCTTTTCAAGGACCCTCTCCGAAGCACGGTGTCCTTCTCCGGGGACTGTTACCTCCTGATAACATGGCCATCTTCATTTCGAAGGAACATTTCAATTGTGCTTCTTCCAGAATAGATTTGTTTGCTCTGGCTGCCAATGGTATGTTCAGTATTCTTCACCACTATTGTAATTGTAAAGCATTATTTCTCCTTTGATTTTTCTGATTTATTATCCACCTTTTGTCAACACTGAAAATGCCATGACTTGGATCAGGCACACCTTACACCTCAGAGTGACATTAAAAAACAAACAAACAAACAAACAAGCAAACAAACAAAAAACCCCAACTCTTTGAAGAGATCTTCTGTAGCAGATTTACTGAATGCAACACCTTGCTTGATTCCTGCACTGCTGTTTCCATAGGCATTGATGATGGATCCAAGTAGAATGAAACCTTTGTCGATTTCAGTCTTTTCTCCATTTACCACGATGCTACTTATGCGTCCAGTTGTGAAGGTTTTAGTTTGCTTTGTGTTAAGGTATAACCTGTACTAAAGGCTGCAGTCTTTGATCTTGATCAGTAAATGCTTCCAGGTCTCTTCATTTTCAGAAATCGAGATTGTATCATATGCATATTTCAGGCTGTTAACGAGTCTTCCTCAATCCTGATGTCACATTCTTCACATACTCTATCTTCTTAGATTCTCTACTCAGCATGCAATTTTAATAAATATGATAACAAGAAGCTGCAATCCTGACACACAAATTTCCTGATTCTGTACCATGCAGTGGATCTTGGGTGAAAGCAGACACTACTAGAAATGTGTTCACCTCTGCCCTCTTGTCTAGGCAGCATCATTCAAATGTGCTGTGGTTGATGCTAGGTGCCATCGAGTCATTTCTGACTCAGGATGGCCCTGTGCACAGCAGAATGAAACACACTCAGTCCTGCAGCATCCACACCATTGTGCTTATGCTTGAGACCATTGTTGGCAGCCATTGGGTCAATCCTCTGTTTCATTGCCCCTCAAATTTATCAAGCATAATGTCCCTTCCCAGGGACTGGCCCTCCTGATAACATGCCCAAAGTTTGTGAGACAAAGTCTCATTATACGTGCTTCTAAAGAACAATCTGGTTGTAGTTCTTCCACCAGTTATGAAGATTTTTGCTTTCTTTACATCGAGGGAAGGGTCAGTGGGGGATCCGAGGGGACTGTGTGCAGCCCTCCCACCTGAAGAGAGGGAGTCCTCTGCCCACAACACCACAAGGCCATTTATTTTGTTGTTGTTGAGGGGATGAGCCAGCCCCACCCATGCTGAAAATATCGTGAGAGTGGGAGAGGGAGGGAACCCGAGGATGAGGAGGGTGGAGATGCTCGGGCCACCCTGGCTCTGGAAGACTACACAGTCTTCCCTGCAGATGGCAGTGGGGGCTGGGCTCTCCTGAGCAATGGAGGGAGGAGGGGGGATGACAGGTGATATCCACAGGGGAAGAGGTACAGTGGTATATGTGGTCATCTTCCATTTTCCCATTATGTCAAATTTTGCAAGATGCCTTGGTTTCTGGAACCTAACCATGATAATACATGAGGAGGGGGTACAAGAATCAATGTAGAAGAGAAGGAGCGAAGAGGCAAGGTGCTGAGAAGATTGTGGTCGTGGCTGGAGTTTAAGTGTTGGAGGCGGAGCGATGCCTCAAGAGGACAAGGGCCATTGTGGTCGTGGAATGGATTGCAGAGGAGGAAGGACGTTGACTCTTCCTGCATTGTGGTCAAGAAGACAGTTGTTGGTTGTGCCATTCTAGTGGCTACTGAATGTATTTAAGACTTAGCAGGAGAACAGGTCTAGAGAAAGTTCCAACTGGGTGTCGGATTGTTCAAGGAATATGGGAAGCATGATATGCAGACTTCAGTAGATTATTAATGAGAAGTATAGGAGGTAGGGAGAATAACACCTGGAGAATTTTAAAAAGAATTTTGTACGGGGGAGGGAGAATGATATAAGGGGAATGCTATTTCTACCTGGGCATCCACGAGAAGCCCTCACGCACACTGATAAGGGTTCTAAAGAGAGAGAGCCATGGAGGAAAGGCTGGATTAAAAAGGCAAGGAAGTGGACAAAACATAACAGAAAGACAATGTCACCCTGGAGGTCGCTTACAGCTCAGACAGAGCTTTCTGTTTCATTGGCTGCTTCCGTTCAGGGCACCATTAATCCATTGTTGAAATACGATAGCTTCATAATAGCATTTGATTCAAGTTCAGCTGTGCTGTGCTATTTAGCAAAATTATGTAGCTATTTTCACTTGTTGGTTATTTTACTCTTATGCTCATGGAAAATTGCATCACACGCATGCTTTGAGTCTGATTGACATCCTCAGCCTTTGTTGCAGGACAAGTTATCTGGAGAACAGACTGAGAGGTAGATGTACACGGACTACCCTTACTAGGAGTGCCATTGGGATCTCTACCTGGGTGAGAGGGCAGGAAATGGGACTGGGCAGAGGAAGCCAATGGACAGTGATAGAGTCATGAGCTAGAGGGGCACCTCATGAAGCCACCGACACACTGCTATCAAGTCGATGCCAATTCATAGTGACCCTAGAGGACAGGGTAGAATTGTCCCTCAGGTTCCTGAGAGCATAACCCTTCACGGGAAAAGAAAGCCTGTCTTTCTGCACCTCATCGTGCAGAACTGAAGCAAGAGGGTCCCACCCCACTCTCCTTTGTCACTCAGCCCCGCATTGCTGGCTAACCAAGTAAGGGTGCCTTGGATAGATGCTGTCCTTTTGACCTTGAATGGTTGATTTTTCTACACTTTGGTGATTGTTTTCTGTTACAGGCCTGTCTATTGTTTGACTGAAAATTGAGCCATAGGGGTGAGTTCAGTTCCAGATGTAAAGGATGATTAAATCAGGAAATGTGTGTGCGTGTATGTGTGTGTAGAGGGTGGGGGAAGTTGGGTGGAGTTGCTCACCAGTCGCTATCTGACCAATGAGCATGCTAGTCTTTAAGGATGATTAAATGAGGGTGTGTGTGGTGTGTGTGTGTGTGTGTAGAGGGTGGGGGAAGTTGGGTGGAGTTGTTTAGTTGTTCACCAGTCGCTATCTGCCCAGTGAGCATGCCAGTCTCTATGACCTGCATGAGTGAGCAGGAAGCAGAAGCTCGGATGAGGCGAGGTGGCTTTCTCCGGGAGATTCTGGAGCAGGACTCAGTTAACAGCCATCAGCAGCTCGACTCCGCGCAGCCGGGGGAAAGAGCGCCTCGTCGGGATGATGCATCACAGCACGCAATGCATCCAAGAAGTCATTGCATCCGCGGGCGTAGCGTGTATTCCCTTTCTTCAAATATTTTAATTATTCTTTAGATGGCTCATAAAGGCTTATGCTTTAGGTGTGTAGTGCCGACTATACTGCTTATTGAATAGTTGTTTGCTAGTTTGTTTTTAAGGTAAGGAGACTGCAGGCGAAAGCTGTGGCCGTCTCCTTCCATGAAGATGCTCGGGAAACCACAGGGGGCAGTTCTGCATGGTCCTATAGAGTCGTTATGAGCACGAACAGACTTCACAGCAATAGACCTTTGTTTAGTATTTTGTGTTGGGATGTTGCGTTAGAAGGAGTCCTGGTGGCACAGCGTTTAAACACTCAGCTGCTAACTGAAATGTTAGTGATTTGAGCCCACCAGCCGCTCTGGGGGTGAAAGATGTGTCCGTCTGTTTCCATAAACATTTAGAGCCTGGCAAGCCACAAGGGGCAGGTCTGCTCTATCGCACCAGGTGGCTGTGACACAGAATCTATTTGGTGGCCATGGTTAACACAATGAGTCAGAATCAACTTCCTGGTAGCTAACAACAATCACAATGGTGAGTGAACCATTTCTCATTGCATTTTCTACCTGGCTATTCCTAGTATATAAAACAGTGTGTGTTGGTTACTGTATATAGTTACTTACATTCTAAGCTTTCTTTAGGCGTAGTTGACATTCAATAAATGCACACATTTAAAGCATGTACTTTGATGAGTTTAAAATGTTTATGGCTCCTAAAAGTACCCTTAGGAGTCCTGGTGGAGCTGTTGAATAAGCTTTGGACTGCGAACTACAAGGTCAATGGTCCCAACCCATCAACCACTCAGTGAGAGAAAATTGAGGCTATCTGGTTTCCTAAAGATTTAGAGCCGTGGAAGCCCTATATGGGGTTTCTATGAGTCAGAATCGACTAGATACCATGGACTAAAGGTTCTGTCTATCTCTGGCCTAATACAACCATTGATCTTATTGCTGGCCCTATAGATTAATTTGAATTTTTGATATTGAAAAGTCAATGGAAACAGACAGTACCCCCATGTGCTCTCTTTTTGTCTGTACTCTCAGTATAATTACTTTGAGATTCATCCATGTTGTTTTATGAGTCAATATTTCATTCATTTTTATTGCTGGTAGTATTCTATCCTAGGAATAAACATAATTTGTTTATCCATTTACATGGTCATGGACATTGAGTTGTTTCCAGGTGCTGGCAATTACAAAGTAGGTAGCTAAGAACACTCCTCTGTCGGTTTTTGGTTGGTAACATGCTTTTGGTTTTCTCTTGAGTCAAAACCCACAGGGGCCAGGGCGGGCCATAATCAGAGCTCGATGTTTGCTTTGTACAAAACTGCCACATTGTCTGACGGGATGGTACTGTTTTACGTTCCTAACAGGGGCAACAAGAGTTCCAATCTTTTCAGTTTTTGCCAATCCTTGGTGTAGTCAGTTCTTTTCATTTAAGTTATTCTACTGGGTGTGCATGGGTGTATCATTGTAGTTTTAATTGACTATTTCTTAATGCTCACTGATGCAGAACATCTTTTCATGCACGTATCATAGTTACTTTCGAATGGGAAATCCAGTTAATCACTTTAATTAAAAAAGCAACCTTTTTTGTGCCTCAGATGAAGGTTCATAGAGCACAGCATCTGTTTACACTCAACCATTGACCCGCCTTGTTTCAATTCATTCACTGCAGTTTTCCCAAAGTGCCATCACTCTTTCCACCTCTTCCTGTGTTTCCTGTGCTGATTCCTCCTTCCCTAACAACCTGAACTTCCTCCTTGGGTGCATGGTGTCCCTTTAACCTTAAATGGTTGGTTATATTCTACACCATTGTTACTGTTTCTCTTACAGGCCGGTCTGTTGTTTGGCTGAACAATGAGGCATAGGGAGGAGTTCTGTTCCAGATGAGATAAGGGCCATGTATGTGTGTGTGGGGGGGGTGGGGTGGGGGGGTGGGGGGTGGGGGTGGGATGGGGGGGTAGTTGTTTCCCAGTCTCTATCTGACCAGCGAGCATGCTGGTCTTCTCTAATTTTGGATGTGTTGCACATTTTCCTCCCACTCTCTCCAGGGTCTTTTCATGCGATCATTTTTAGAGGCCTTGGTGAGATTAACTGGGCACCACTGGGTTCCTCTGGTCTTGTGGTCGTGGAGGCTGATGTTGACATGGTCCATGAGCCCACTGGTCTAAATGCTTCTACGTGTCTTCAGATTTTCATGATCATCTTTCCTCTGAGCAGGGAGAAACCATTACCTGTACCTTAGATGATGGCTCAGAATCCTTTCAGACCCCATTTGCTCCTCACCCAAGTAGAAAGTACACATTGTCTTTGTGAACTGTGCTATGCCAATCGATTTTGGTATGCACCCTGGTTATGATAAAAGACTTTCTCATAGATTCATGGATAAGTAATCTATTTATCTCCTTTCAACAATGATGCCTCACTTACATTCTTTTTCTTAGTCATTGCATTGATGAGAACTTAATTCCTACTCTCTCTGTCTCCTTTGACTCTTTAACAGAGCTAGTTTCATCTCAAAAGATGATCTTCGAACTTTCAATAGTCAATTCTTCAAGTATATTTATATTTCACCCTAACATGTTAAGATTTTGTTAAGAAGTTTGCCATTAAATTCATTACTTGCTTTTATATAACAGCCCTGAGAATATATTGTTTTTCTCGGTTCACTTTTAGATAGAAATATGGAATCAAACTCTGGGTACACATAACCACTACGCCACCAGGACTCTATTAAACATCTCTACTTGACTCGTTATTCCACTGTCTCCAATGACGGGAATGAAGCAGCGTTTAACGCTCTCTTCCCAAGATGATACACTTATCATGCAGGCACATCCAGCTATCTTTCCTTTGTTCCTTTGGGGGTGTAATCTGGACATTTTCATTATTTCCTCACTTTGACACTCTCTTTTGTAACCATATTTACAATAATTATTAAGGCACAATACCTGCCCTTATCTAACACAAATTAGCCTTGGTTGAGTTTGTATGTGTCTTGGTTTCTGTTATGAGGCATTTGTAGTGAAGATCAACTGAAGCAGAACACAATCCCTGGTAAAGTGTGGAGTCAGTGACCAGAAGGAAGAGCCCCCACAGGGGTGGATTGACAGTGGCTGAAACCACAGACTCAGCCCCAGAAAACATCAGGAGGATGGGGAAGTCGCAGCTAGTGTTTCATTTGTAGTACGTACGGTCACTGTGAGTCCGAATCAACTCAATAGCAGCTAACAGCTGCAAAGTCATGGAATAAATAGCTGAGACTGCTTCTTTGTTGCATTCACCCAGGAAAATGACTCCACTGAGTCTGTATGAGTGATTGACACATGATCTTTTAGCCTTTAGTGTGGGATTTGGGAGGAAATTTGAAGGGTGATGATTTTTTCTTTCTTTTTAAATTACCTGTTTGCCCACCACCATTCTTATAAGACTTTTTTTTAAGTACCCTTGATTTTTACAGATTCTGCCAGGGGCATCTATGAGTTGACTTCTTTTCGTTAACTTCTCTAAGCACTTAGTGAGACCTTTGACCTGTTGATGATATGCTTGCCAGGGCCATGCCAAGTGTCTCAGACAACACTGTGAGGTGAAAGCCATTCTCAACCCCCTCATCTGCAGAGGAGGACATTGAAGTTCAATGACTCACACAAGCAAAGTCCCTGCCTTCAAGTCAATTCTGACCCATGGTGACCTTGTAGGGCAGGGTAGAACTGCTCCCGTGGGTTTTTGAGACTAACTCTTTTACGGGAGTAGAACGCCTCATTTTTCTCAGAGCTGGCTGGTGGTTTAGAACTACTAACCATGCAGGTCACAGCCCAACTTGTAACTCACTATGCCACCAGGAGTCCATAAAGAGTTGAGCTTTGAGTTTAGGTCTGCTTCACTCTCGATTCTGAGTTTTCAGTCAGCCATTATACTATGCAATTTTTTTTTTACAAACAAGAAGACAGCTTTTATTGTTTATCTAGGATGGGGCTGCCATTTCTCTGGTTTATGATTCTCAGAGAGAGAACAATCAATCCTCCCCATAGTGGCTCTCTCTGTCTAGTCTTTATAGCTGGTAGTTTTCAGTTTCCATCATTTCCTTTTGTATTATCACAGAACTTTTCAAACTTATTCTTTATATCACAGTTGTGTTTTCTACCTATTCTTTGCTGAGTCCAGTGCAGACTTTAATTTTTATTTGGTTGTCAGTGTTTCATTTTCTCCCTGCTCCATAAATTTCCTTTTATATTTAGCTGCCTTTCATTCAGTTCCACTGACAACCCAATCTTTTCCCATTTTTATTCAAATTTTGTTTCCCATTCTGTTGACCAGAATTTAATTTAATCTCATGTATAAATAATGTTCTTTCTCTACATCATCTATGTTCTACGCTCTGTGCTTTATCTCCTGGGATATTTGATTGACACCATAGTGGTATTATTCTCTTTAATGACCCTGGAATGAGAGGCCTGTCCTGAGCCTTGATTTCCCATCAGTATTATAAATGAATGTCTCTTGCTTCCCTGTCACTGTACACCAGTTAGCATTCTCTTCTTCAGTTTTAAAGAAGAGGGATTGTCAGCATGAATCAACATGACCAGTTCTCTCGTGCATTTCCCTGGAGTAAAATAGAGAGCCTTTCTGTAGGGGATGGAGGGGGAGAAGAAAAGGATGATGTCACTTTTGTGCTGTTACTTTTGTTTCAGGTCCGGACTTGGCTTTCCATTGGGCCATCTTCTATAGCCCAAGTTCCAGCCAGTACATTCATGATGCTGTTACCTGACACATCATGTCTTCATCTCTGCCACACTATCAGCTTACTACTTGTTTTCATTGCCACATGACATCTGAAGGTGGGGTGTGGAACCAAACCAAATTCACCGCCATTAAGTTGATTCTGACTCATAGGGCCCTGTAGGACAGGGTAGAACTGATCCTGTGGGTTCCTAAGTCTGTAACTCTTTGTGGGAGTAGAATGCCTCATTTTTCTCTCTGGGAGAAGCTGATGGTTTTGAACTGTTAACCTTGTCGTTATTGGCCCTACACGTGACCCACTATACCACCAGAGCTACATTGGGGAATGGAAAGGGAAGGTTATCCAGAGAATGGCACAGGTCTTCGTGTTTGGACTATCATTTGGACTATCTTATGTCCCAAAGACTGTGGGCCTATATTTGAAGCGGCAATTAAACAAGAAGTTAAAGAACCAGTTAGAGTGTGGGTGGGTTGTGGAGAACTTAAGCCATCAGCATGGATAACGACAATGGCAGAAACAGACCATTGTGACAGCCTGTGGTTATAGACTCCAATTTCACACTGTTCCACAGGGAATAGGGCCTGTGCCTCTCACGATAGGCAAACTAAAGGGGGGAGGGATGATGAGCTGATGCCAGGGGCTCAAGTAGAAAGAAAATGTTTTGAAAAAGATGATGACATCATATGTACAGATGTGTTTGACAAAATGGATAGATGCATGGATTGTGACAAGAGCTGTAAGAGCCCCCAATAAAATAAAATAAAAATTAAATAAAAGAAGATTGGAGGAAGGTTTACTAACAACCTGTGTTAAGAAGATGACACAACGTTGCTTTCTGAAAGTGAGAAGGACTTGAAGTACTTGCTGATGAAGATCAAGGATTGCAGCCTTTCCATTTGGATTGTGGCTCAATGTAAAGGAGACCCAAACCCTCACAACAGGGCCTATAGGTAACATCATGAGAAATGAAGAAAAACTCAAAGTTGTCAAGGATTTTTGTCTTGCTTGGATCCACAATTTATTCCCATCAAAGCAATAGTCAAGAGATCTAACGACATATTGTGTTACATAAATCTGCTGCATATGTCCTCTTGAGAGTACTTCACAGCAAGGATGCTACTTTGGGGACTAAGGTGTTTCTTATCCAACCTATGGTAGCTTCGATCACCTCGTGTGCATGTGAAAGTTGGACATTGAATAAGGAAGACTGGAGAAGAATCGATGGATTTGAATTATGGTACTAGAGAAAAATAGTGAAAGTACCATGAACTACTAAAATGATAAACTTACCTATGTTGGAAGAAGTAAGACCAGAGTGCTCCTTAGAGGCAAGAATGGCAAGACTTTGTCTTATGTACTTTGGACATATTGTCAGGAGAGACCAACCCATGGAGAAGGGCATCATGCTTGGTCAAGTGGATGAGAGAGCGAAGCAGAGGAAGGCCTTCAAGAGATGGGTTGACACAGTGGCTGCAAGGATGGGCTCAGGCCTAGGAACAATGGCAAGGATGGTGTAAGTCCGGCAGTGTTTCATGCTAGTGTGCACAGGGTCGCTGTGGGTCACAGCTGACTTGATGGCATCAAAAAGGAACAACAAGGAGCAGTCTGTTCTCTATGGCCATTATGCATTGCAGCTGACAGGGTTGACTTAACGCAGAATGTAAGCAACACTGGAAAATGTATGTCAGCACATTCATATTATTAGACAATTTTAAAAATGTTGAAACTTATAGATTCATAGGCAGTTGCAAAGATAGTACACGGAGGTCCCAGGTACTCTTTGCCTAGTTTCCCGCCTGGTTGCACCTGACATAAGTGTTGCTATTATCGAGAGGGATCATCTACTTGGTTTTTCCTCAAAGAGACCCATGTGATAGAGGGAAACTGCCCAGAGAATAGACAGCACTCTGTCTAGGAGCAGTTTGTAGGTCTTTCTCTCGCAGAGCAGCTGGGCATGTTTGAATGGTCAATCTTTATGTTCAGTAGCCATCAGGGCTCCTTTACGTAAGTACAAACTCAGTGCCACCGAGTCGATGTCAACTCATAACAACCCTACAGGACAGTGTAGAACTGCCCATAAAGACAGTAACTCTTTATGGGAGTAGAAAGCCCCATCTTTCTCCTGTGGAGCCTCTCATGGTTTTTGAACTGCTGATGCTGCAGTTAGCAGTTCAATGCATAACCACTACCCCTCCAGGGTTCCTCATTTATGCAAGCATAGGACCACAAAGTATCCTGGAAATTGATATTGGCCCTCTGTGTGCATCCAGTTAGGTGCCAGTTTATCCCTTGTGCAGATTCACCACCCTCATCAAGAACTATTTCACCACCACAGAAGTTCCTTCCTTACCATCTCTCGTAATCTTTCTTCCGTCTCCATAGTCTGCTATTTTGAGAAAGTTAAATGCATGAGATCATATAACAGAATACACAGAATTTTATCGCTCACTATAGTCCTAGTTGGGGCCCTGGTGGCACAAGGGGTGAAGCGCTCAGCTGCTGACTGAAAGGTTGGTAGTTCAAACGCTCTAGCTTCTCCATGGGGAAAGATGAGGCAGTCTGCTTCCATAAGGGTGTACAGCCTTGGAAACCTAGTGCATAAGTTCCTCCTTGTCGTAGGGCCATTATGAGTCAGAATCGACTTGATGGCAGTGGGTTATTCAGTCTGGGTGGTTTTGGTATGGTTTGTCAGCAGGCTCCCCTTTGCTCTGGTTGCCATCATGTACACAGTTCATCTAACGAGTTGGCCTCATTCTTTAAAAGTCATTTTTTCTAAATCAAACTTTATGCATGAGATGAAAATGTACACATCAGACCATAGTTTTACATCTGAGAACTCAACCACGTTCTGACTGAACTCAGCCTCTGCCATCCCCTCCGAGCACCATCATGCATCCCACATCCTCCCTGTGTTTGCCGTTTCCAAGCCTCCTTCTTCCCAACCCTTGCACTTTGTCTTTGGGCAAACACTGCCCTTTGGACCTTAAATGATGGACTAGTCAAACCCAGAAGTGAGCTTCTTTGCAGACCTAATGGGTAAGGATGGCCACCTCCCACCCCCCACCCACCAAGTGACTAAACAACCAGTAAGCTTGGTCTCATTTATGATTTTTAAGTTCTATTCTAAATCTTTCTCTCATTCTCTCCATGGCCTTCTAATGTTAATTTAGAGTAGTCCGCAGTGGGAACCGGACACCGTGCAGTTATTTTGTTCTCAGGGTTGTAGAGACGGATGTTTATGTGGTCTTTACACGTACACTTAAGAATTTCAATATCAAAGAGCTTAAGACAGAGACCTTTAGGCCATCCTTTAGGAATTGTCTAATTTGGTCAAAGAACTCTCATCTGCTCTAATGTTGGCATGCTTGGAGCAAGTTCTAAAGACCCAGATATAAGAAGATTGTTCAGTTTGTCCACCTTTGTTCAAACACCGCTTAGAAAAAACCAGTGATGTAGCAAAAATGATCAGTCAGCTCTTGCTCGTTTCTGTCCTATGAAAGGTGCTAACTGGGTAGGAAGAGGATGCTAGGACAGAGAGATCTTGAAAGAGCGTTGGCAGAAACATCCAGGCAGGTGGAGGGAGTTCCCGGGTGAGCAGTGACTTTGTACTTGGCTTTTCCGGGTACAGACTGGGGGAGTGTCAAGTTCCAGAGACCTGCTGCATTCCAGGTGCCACCCAACCAAGAACCAACCCAAACTCACTGCCACTGAGTCCATGTTGACTGTAGGACAGGGTAGAACTTCCCTGTGAACTTCTGAGACTTTAACTCTTTATGGGAGTTGAAAAATCAAAGCTCTCCCTCAGAGCTGCTGGTGGTTTTGAACTGTGGACCCTTCTGATCACAGCTCAATGTGTAACCACGCCTCTACCAGGGCTCAGAAAGAAGTGATTGGAAGACTTAGAGAGGGCTGGAGATACACCATCCTGTCAGTATTCCTAGGCTCCTGCTGGCATAGAAAGGTTTCCACCTTTCCTATGGGCTCCTAGGTCACCAGCGAGACGGCCTCAGAGTGTCGAGATATTACTGAGATAAAAATTAAGCAATAGATGCACTCATCGTGCCTGGGGACGGAGAGGAGACGTTCAGAGAAGGAAGAAAAATTACCCTTTGTCCAGGTACCCCCGCCCCAGTTGGAATTTCTGACGCAAAGACGAACATTGCTTGAAATGGCCATCTGGCTCTTCCCACCTGTGTGCAGGAGGTGAAACCAGGCGGTGCTTTAGTAAGGAAACATCCCTTGGAAGCATGAACGGTTCTCTCCCTCTCTCTCTCTCTCTCTCTCTCTCTCTCTCTCTCTCTCTCTCTCTCTCTCTCTCTCTCTCTCTCTCTCAGCCAGCGGGGCTGCTGGTGGTGCCTGCAGCCTGGGGAAGCGCACCTGGAAACCACCAGGAGCCCAGTCCTAGGCGAGCAGCACACAGCCACCTGCACCTGGGCCTCGGGGGCCACTTGATGCGCTTGGGTTTCAGATTTGGGGAATGTATTTGGGGCGGATATTTTTGCACAAAAATATTTCATTTTCTCAGTAGGTACCTATTTAGATGCAGAGAAAGATCAAAGCTTACTTGTCACCATAAACTGGTACTGGCAGTTAGTAAATCGTCTGGATTTGTCAGAAATTTCTGCTACAAGTAAGATGACTGGACTTACACTGAATATGTAAGCAACGTGCTCAGTGCGAGGCCAGGTTGGAATTCAGTGGAATGCCTCTGAGGTAGTGGTTCTCAGCCTTCCTCATGCCGCGACCCTTCAATACAGGTCCTCATGTTGTGGTGATCTCCAACCACAACATTATTTTCGTTGCTACTTCATCACTTATTTTTCTTCTGTTATGAATCATAATGTAAATATCTGATATGCAGGATGTATTTTCATGGGTAAAAATTGAATATAATTAAAGCATAGTGATAATCACAAAACAATATGTAATTATAGATTGTGAAATATTTATTTCTAATAACAATTAAATGAAACTTTGTCGTGAAGCATGGTGTAGCATGGGTAACAGTCTATGCGGGCGGACCTGCCTGTAGACAGAGGAGCTGTGTCTCAGTTCCTATAACCATGTGTTTTCTGATGGTCTTGAGCGACCTCTGTGAAAGGGTTGTTTGACCCCCAAAGGGGTCACGACCCACAGGTTGAGAACTGCTGCTCCAAGTCCTTCCCTGGATTAAAAGCTCAAGATTTGAATCAACCAAACGATAGTGAAACTGTCTTTCCTCTGGTTTGTCTTCGCTGGCGACTTCTATTTCAGTTCCAGCTCTTTAGAAGCCTGGTAAAGCTTGACAAGCCATCACCCCTGTCTCTCCTGCTCATCATTCCTCATGGCTGTCTCCTCCTGTATGTTTTCCAGGAGCTTCTAACCTTGGTCCCTCAACCCAGAAATGTTTTAAGCTTTATGGTTGTGCCTTCCCGGGGACAGCTACTCCGTGTCACCACTGCAGGGCACTCACCATTTATTCCATCCCCTCACCTTTCACCTGCTATTCGTACATATGAGCAGCCTTCCAAGAGTTGGTGGACAATTTCTTTGGTCTTTCAATTTCGTGTGTCTGTGAACGTCCTGAAGCACCCTCATCTACGGAATGGCTGCAGCTCCCAGAGATGTGCACGTGTGAGGGACAGGGACGGGGACAGGGACGGGGACAGGGACAGAGAGTGGGTGCATGCGGGGAGAGCAGAACACCCAACCTCACTGCCATCAAGTCCATGCTAGCTCCGGGGAGCACGGCCTCTGTGAATTCCCTGCAGGAGAAGGAAGCGCTGCCTTTCTGCCCTGGGGCCATTGGTGGTTTTGAACTATCGACCATATGGCTAGCAGCCCAGGGTGTAACCAGTATGCGGCCGGGGCTCCTGAACGAGTGCAGGTGGGGAGAACTACATTGCTCCCTGGAAAGTACTAGCAGTTTCCAAAAGTGAAATACCTTCGCTAGAGTATGGAGACAGTCAGAACCCTAGTGACAAGACCCCAGCTTATATTTTTTCATGCATTTCCATGACTAATTCAATCAAAAAGGATGGAGGGGAAGATGGGGAATAAATCCAACGCCCAGCAAAGACAGAGTAGATGACCCAGTTTTCGAGCAGCGGCTCTCAACCTGTGGGTTGTGATGAAGTAGCAATGAAAATAATTGTATGGTTGCGAGGTCACCACAACAGGAGGAACTAGGAAAGGGCCGCAGCATTAGGAAGGTCGAGAACCACTCTTTTAGATGGCGGAGGTTGGGTGAGTGGCCTTACACCTTGTGCTAATAGCCCCTGAGAAATCCTTGCTGATGTGATATGATAGCTATCCTTATTGTCTCCATTGAGTTGAGCCGAGTTTTCTGTTCACTGTCTTCAGTGACAGTTTAGCAGAAGAAAGATAATTATAACAGTTGCAAAATTAAAATTGGAGCTGTGAAGGAGGGAGCCAGCACAACGCATAATCGAAAAAACCGAGACGTTCTTGAAACGCGTCAAGGAGAAGACAGCCATGAGGGATGTTGAGAGACAGTGCCCTGGGTGTGCCAAGGTGCACAGGAGCCCCTGAAGCTCGAGCTGAAATAGAAGCGGTCATCAAAGACATGCCGGAGGAAAGCCTTTCTGAGTTGCACCTGGAATTAGGGGCACACATAGAACAGCTGCATTGTGCTTCCAAGCAGGTCTGTGAAAACAGCACCTCACCTCTGGGGAAAAGTTTTTAATGAGCAAGACAAAGAAAAATGTATTCATTCTGGTTTAAAATCTGCCCTCCACCTAAGCCCCTGGCATCAGCTCCTCATTTTTTCCCCTCTCTCCTTCATGAACCCTTGATAATTTAGAAATTATTATTTTGTCATATCTTGCCCTGTCCAACACCTCCCTTCACCTAATTTCCTGTTGTCCATCCCCCAGGGAGGACGTTATATGTAGATGCTTGTAATCGGTTCCTCCTTTCCACCCCACCCTCCCTCCACTCTCCCAGTATCGCCACTCACACCACTGGTCCTGAAGGGATCATCTGCCCTGGATTCCCTGTGTTTCCAGTTCCTATCTGTGCCAGTCAGTGTACATCCTCTGGTCTAGCCAGATTTGTAAGGCAGAATTGGGATCATGATAGTGGGAGGAAGAGGGAGGAAGCATTTAGGAACTAGAGGAAAGTTGTATGTTTCATCATTGCTACACGACAGCCTGACTGGCTCATCTCCTCCCCAAGATCCTTCTGTAAGGGGATGTCCAGTGGCCTACAAATGGGCTTTCTTCTTGAGGAGTTCTTGACCTCCTTGCTCTCCTGCTACCGCTTTCCACCCACATTCAAATTCAACTCTGAAAGTGCATGAGGAGGGGGCCTGTCCAATGTTACCTAATATTTATCGAGCTTTCAATTATATGCGAGGTACTGTGCTGAGTGTTGTTTAGGTATTATTTTCATTCCCGTGTAAACCTGAGGTAGGCGCTGTTGCCTCTACCCTCATTTGGTATGTGAGGAAACGGAAGCACAGAGAGGCTGAGAAACTAGAACCAGATTAAGGATACATGGTTGAGACCAAGTAGGACTCTAGAAACCACCATGCCATGTTGCTCTTTCTTTCTGCATTCCAAGGAAGGCCGTTCATAGCTCAATAGCCTCTGGGGCTGGTCAGTGGGAGGGACTTAGCCATGTAGATTGAAAACACTTACTTCAGCCCAGGAGGGGACAGACTAAAGGTAATGGAAGGAAGGATGTGAATGGAAGGCCAATTCCTAGTTTCAGAGTTAGGCCCCCTAGGGAAGTCCACCCAGAGATGCTGTCATATGACAAAGGAAAAGTCAAGGAAAATGCCATATGTGAAAATCCACATGGACCACCAACAGAGAGGTCTGGAAAGACCTATGAGCAAAGCAAAAGCCCTTAGAAGAACTAGACTGACAGGCAGATTATTGACACTAAATTTCAGTTGTTATGGATGTGAAGCCCCAAACTAATTCCTTATTTCCCATCTGAGCTTGAATTTCCTTGTGAGACAGATAGAAATCAGGCAGATAGTTTAAAATATAGTTTAACAGAGATAGAAGAATAAGCCTTCGCTCTGCAGATGAAGCTTTCTAATAGTGAAACCTAGAATAAGGCAGGTGTACCCCGTAGTCATAGCAGTCCTGGGCCACCATCGGCCTCTTCCAGGGAGAGAGGGACAGTTTGGTGTAAGTAAGAAAGTGGAGCAGAAATCCTATTGTCTTCAGGCAGGGGGCTCCCAAGAACTGGCAGAGAGCTGAGGTAGGTAGGTTCAGAGGTATATTATCCCCAAAGAAGTTACCCACGTCCCTAAAGTGGAGCTTGTCCACATACGACAAGCAGCAGAAATGAGGCGGAAACTTTCCTTCTTCCTGCTCCTGATAACACAGGACACTGGGGCACAAGGTGGAGAGAAAATTGCTGAGACCAAGAAGCACAGTTAGGGGTAAGCAAGGAGACAAGCAGGAGGTCCAGTTACGGGAACTGGAACAAAAGACAGGAAGTTAATGACAGTGGTGCAAGGTAAGTTTCTCCTAGTAGGCTAAATTCCCAATCAGGAAAAACCACCGATTGCAACAGTCTCTTACTTGGTTGTTCCTTTTCCACTCTTGCCCCATGACAGTGCGTTTGCCACACGGCTGCTGGAAGACCTTTCAAAGTTCAGATAACATCCACTATCGATTTAGAAGGTTTCACTGGCCATTCTCTGCATGGGCCCCCCAGCACCACACAACAGACCCTTACTCAACTCTCTTCGTTCATCTCCTCTCTTCTCTGCTCATTTATCAAAGCACCAGCTTTTAATGATGACCCAATTTTGGTCTCTTGAACACTCTACACTCATTTCCTCTCTCATTTTGCGCCGATCCTTTTCTTGGACTGTTTTCTAGTATTCCATGGTTGCACATCATTCAATGTCTTAACATTGAATGGCTTCAAACAGCAACCCTTTTACCATCCGTCAGTGTTGTAGGTCAGTGTGATGGATTGCTTGTGTTCTCCCTAAAGATATGTTGAAGTCGAAGTCCCTGAGCCCGTGAGTGTGATCCTGTTTTGAAAGTGGGGGTTTCTTTGGCTAAACAGCTAAGTCAAATGAGATCCTATCAAAGTTGGGTGGGATTTGCTTCATGATGAGCATCTTATAAAAAGAAGAGGACGAACAGAAAGTCACACTCCGGGTGAGGACAGCATGGCACATCCTTCTAAAGCCAAGGGATGCCGATGGTTGCTCAGAGTCACCAGGAACTAAGGGAGACACAGGAAACAACTCTTCTCTCAAACCTCTCAGGAGACAGCATGGCAGACACTCTGAATTGTACTTTTAGCCTCCAGAACTGTGAGGAATACATTTCTGTGCTATCTTGTTATCACAGCCCTGGAAGACTAAGTCAGGCAGAAATCAACTATACATCTTTTGTTCCAAATGGCATTGACTAGGGTCACATGCTGGTATGCACTTGACAGCTAGTCTGGAGGGTCTACGACGGTTTTGCTAAATGTTCCTCATTGCCAAAGATGATGAGAAGGTTGGGCTCAGCTGGGCGCCTCTCCCTGTCTGTGTGTTCTCAAGGCTTCTCCACATGGGCTCTGCAGCAGGGCACACAGGCTTCTTGCCTGGCAGCTAAATGTTCTGAGTGAGGACTCTTCAGAGTCAGGAAGTGGAAGCAGCCAGTTTCTTACAGACTGGATACGGGCACTGTGTCAACTCTGCTGTATTCTATTGATCAAGGCCCTCAGGGAGGCCAGCTACTTCAAAGTGCTTAGACTCCTTCCAGCTTTCACTGGGAAGGAAGGCAACTAATTTCCAAGCCTCTTTTAGTTTGCTGCATCCTGAAATGTCCTTCCCCGAGATCTTGCCTCCAACATTCAGGCCTCAGCTCAGATGATTTTCACATGGTCCGCCATCAATCCTCTTAGTCTGTCTTCTTCAGAATTCTCATCAACATTTGAAATTAGTCTACTTGTCTTTTCCCACTGAAATCGAAGCTCTTTGTTCGGTCTACTGTTTCATCCAAGGACCTAGAACAGTGTCTGTCATATTGTTGTTGTTGTTAATTGCCCCTCGTCATCACCAACTTATGGTGCCTGAGATAGTTAACATTTATTGTGCCGACCAGGCTGATTAACACATGTGCGGTTAATTGAAGAGCAGAGGGATAAATAGTTCCGTGAGCCTGGCGTTTCTAGTTCTCAGGTCTCTTGCTTTCTGATGGTTGGAGCAGGGTGCAGCTGCCTTAACTAGCTCCCTGTTCACCTAGCCGGGCTCACTTCCTTCAAGACATTGCTGAGAAGAAGCCGTATGGACCTACCCCGATGCAGCCCTGGGTGCTGGAGCAGCCGCATGGTGACCCCTGCCAGCGCTGAGATGCTTACACGCTCACTGATTCAACTTTCCTCCTGCAGTCGGCCACATAGGTGTGTTTTGTGAAATGGAGGAGGACTTTGTGGATTGTTGTTGGACATATGGGTTAGTGTTGAACTTACAGGCTTGGGCAGCACTGAGTTGGGATTGTTTTCTTGATGTGCACTTACCCTTTATATAAAACTCTCTCTTATATCCTTTATATAAAACTCCCCCTCTCTCTGGATTTGTTTCTCTAATGTGCCCAGATTAACACATAATGGTACCTTGGGAGTGGGGTACTGGAGAAACAAATCCTAAGATAGAGAGTAGATGTTTGACCTCTCCCTCATGGTAGTTCTTCTTCCTTGTTTAGCCAGAGGCCTGACAAAGCCACCCTTTACTCGGTTGTTTTCTGGGGAAAATATGGGAAGTATGAAAATAGAAAGTTTGTAAGTCCACTTGATTTGAGCCATTAAAATTTGATCTTTAGGTAGATTTAGTCCATGCCTGTAAAGAAAACTTTGAAAATATATGCCCCACCCAGTGCTTTGGAGGACTCAGGAACCAATGGTTTTTGTCAGAAGCTGGATAAAATCTGGAGCCATGGAGAAAACTCCTCTCTGGGACAGAATGTTAAAGGGAGCCTGAGAGAAGGCTGAAAGGCTTGCTAGGGGACCAGCTGAATCTACTAGTTGAGTGGAAGTGGGAGAAAGGCAGCAATAAAGAGACGGGTTGAGTTTGACCACTGACACCTGTGGACTCGGTTTACAGGAAAAAGGGGAGAAGAGAACGGGTTGACTGGTCTAAAGTTCATGACCTAGCACGAGGGGGCTAGGCTTGCTGAGTATTGGTGAGAGCCTATGGTCTTAAAGACAGAATGACCATATGGGCCCCCTGTGGAGGCGGAGTGAGGCAGCCACACGGAGTTGACCTTGTGGTTAGCAGCCCAGTGCTTGCTTGACAGCACCAGCTCCGGGGACAGTTTTCTGTGCTTCCCATCGGTTCTCAAGCCTATCAAGAGACCACCTACACTAGAACAATTTAGTGTGCTTCATAAGAATGCGGATTGTTAACTCAATCCTGAGCAGTGAATCTGAATCATTTGGGTCAGAGGTCAGTTAACTAGGACTTGTGGTTGTCCTATGAACTGAGAACTCCTGCCTCAGGTGCACTGTGAACATTAATAGTCTATATTAAACTATGTCAGTGGATAGATTATATCACCATATTAAAGCTCCCTAAAGTAAGGGGTTATGTCTAGATGATTTTGATTCTCTGATTTATACTGAAAATCATTTCCTTCAGTCAATAACTCATAGGTTTTATTTATAATTTGCATACTTGTCTAAAAATAGGGATTATAAAACTCAGTTATGTAATTCCCTGACAAAGTATATGATTGTTATCTGAAAATATATTCGTATCCCAAAAAGTTACCAGAATATTTTTATCCAAATGATTTTGTATTCTCAAGAAATTTTTGAGGGGAACTGATAGCAACGATGGATGTTTCCACCCCACCTCGGATGGGGGCAAATAACGGAAATGCGGGTGAAGGGGATACAGTGGATGGTGTAAGATATGGAAACAAAAAAGGGAGAAATTCACCTTTTCTGTTTGTAGTGGAGCTGTTATTCTTGTGGGATGGCAAACGGTGTCTACTACCTCTGTTAAATATCATGCCACTCTGCTTCTGCACCTCCGCGGTCGGCAGCTTATCCCCACCAGGTGCCACTCCTTTACCAAAGCACCAGGCTGTCTCTCCCGACTCCTCAGGCCCCACACCTCAAATCGGGAAACAGTACACAGGGGCCTATCAATTGCATTGGTTTATTGTTCTGAAATTGGTTCTTATTGTGTGTCCATGTATTAATGTGGAAATAATCTGAACCTCTCAGATTTCCTTGAAATTTGTTAGTGAAATAATACTTTATTGGGTTTATGTGAAAGTTTACAAAGTAAATTAGGTTCCCAGTTAATATTTTTAATGCAAATTGTTCCATAACATTGGTTATATTTTTCACAAAATATCAACATTTTTGTTATTTCTATTCTGTTTGTTCTTTTTCAATTAATTGAACTTCCTTGCGTCTTCCTACCATCTGATTTTTGCTTTAGGGTAAATGTTTATCATTTGGTTGATTACATACGGGAGCGCAGCACTCAGGGGTGAGATTGTTTGTTATTAGAGAATGTATTGATTGATGAAACGTGGCCTCCAGGAGTGACTTCTGCTTCAAGGTCAAATGGAGTTCCTTTAGGCGATCAGTCCAATAAAGGAATTTGAATTTTGTTCTTCCTTTTTCTCCCGTTTTATATGGCATCTACTTGGATGGAACGGTAGGTCAGTATAAGGCATCATTTAGTTCTGAGCTCAGGATAAATGAAGTGATGGTTCCTGTGGACAATTAGACTGTGGACTAGTTTCTTCTTTGAGTCTTTGGTTTCTTTAATTCTCTGGTGTCTGAGTTGGATTCTTGGAAGCTTTTAAAGGACAGGTGCTACTCACCAAACTAGGAGGGAGACAATTAACTTCAAGAACTATGTATGTCAATTGACTAAGTTGTCCCACAGAACTATGGTCCCATAGTTTTTTAAAGTGCTTTATTAGGGGCTCATACAACTCTTATAATCACACATACATCAGTTTTGTAAAACACATCTGTATGTTCATTGCCCTCATCATTCTCAAAACATTTGATCTCTACTTAAGCTCCTGGCATCAGGTCCTCATTTTCCCCCTCCCTCATGAACCCTTGATAATTTATAAATTATTATTTTGTTATATCTTGCCCTGTCCGACGTCTCCCAAGTTCACCCACTTTTCTGTTGTCCATCCCCCAGGGATGAGGTCACATGTAATCGGTCCCGTAGTTTTTAACTGAACAATTTAACCAAGGATTTGTTTAATTCTGAAAGGTGTGTGGAGATGTCTATAACAGTGCCTGCGCTTTTTCCTTCTAAATTGTGTTTATGGTTTTGTGGTTCTTGAGAAGACACACAGCAAACCATATACTGTTGGGTTTCTACATGTATGACAGTTTCTACATGTATGAGAGCCTCTACATGTAGAAAAACTGATGACATGCTTCCAGCTGTGGGAGCATTAGCACCCTTCTTTTCTGAATTGTTCCTTCCTTAGTAATACACACCCACTCCCCTCGAACTTTTCTACTTAATCTTTGTAGTTACTGTTTGCAATGTGATTCCATATAGGTCGTTCTCAAAAGAGCATCATGCTCAAGTTCATGAAGCTCACTACAAGGAGATTTTAAGATGGTGCTCGGGGATACTTTGGTTTCAGTCTTTAAAATTATCTCAGGGCAATGGTTCCAGAGCTTTATCCCTCTTCTTGGCTCCAGAAAGACTAGACTCTAGGAGAGTTTGAAATTCTGCTTGGTTTTTGTTTTGTTTTATTGAGTTGTAGGACAGGATTCTTCTATAAAATCCATGACCAAATTGTGCAGTAATGAGAGGGGGGCACCAGCCCAGTTTCTGGCCTCAAAGGGAGGCAGTTGTTTAGAGAGGTAATTAGCCAGACCCTTCATATCCGCCTACGTCCAGTTCTTTCTCTCCCTCTGTTTCTCTGGGTCAATAGAGCCACATTATCATGCCTTGGATGACTGCTTGCAAGCTTTAAAGAGTCCAGAGGGTATTCAGTGAAGCAGGAAGTAAATCAGTTGCTCTGCACACTTTACCAGGCAAAACGAACAACAACAACTACTGGGATGTTCCATGAAACCATGTCCCTAAACCTCCAAACTAAGGAACCAAATATCAGTTTTGATTGAATATAAGCAGGGTCAGCAGCTACTCTTATTTAACTTGTTATTGTAAGCATACTTCTTGTACAACGTTTGCCAATTCTACTTTTACAGCTATATAAATCATTGACAGCAATTACAATAATTGAGTGTGCAACGTACCCGTAATCAATTCTATTGTTTTATTCAATCCTTCCCCCCTCCTTCCTGCCTCTGGTAGCCACTAGTAAACTTTGGTGTTTATATATTTGCCTTTTCTTTCTTGTAAGTGAAGTCATACAGTATTTATCCTGTAATTGGCTTATTTTGCTCAGCTTAGTTCCTCAAGTTCCACGCATACGTAGCATGTATTAAGACTTCTCCTAAAGGCTGAGTAGTATTCCTGTATGAGGGGGTACAAATAGTACATCACAGGAAAAAGCTCCTCTGGGCAGACCTTTCGTAGTAGGCTTTTCCCCCTGCTAGGACAGCATCTACTTGTTCTGAGTTAGTGCACCCAGTAGCATCTCTTGGGAAGCTTCTCTCTGATCACAGTGAATTTTTTTCATAAAGCTGTTTTGCTCTAATCTCGTTTTCTTTCCTTTTTTTGTGTGATGGCTGGTTTAAGAGAACAGTGTGTGGCTGTGAAATTTGTTTCCTCCTTGGGGAAAAATGCGGCAGACACTGTTGTGATGTTGCACACAGCTTATACGGAGAGCACTATGGGAAAAACTCGTGTACAAGTGGTTTGCTCGTTTCAAAAAAGGTGAAATGTTGACTGATGACAAACCTTGTTCTGCATGTCCATCAACTTCTGAAAGAGACAAAAATGTCAAATTGTGGGGCATTTGGTGTTCGTTTCACCAGCTCACACTGTTGACTAAGCTTTCTATTTAGAGGTTCTGAAAAGATTGCATAACAGTGTGCAACAAAAAAGGCCTGATTTGTGGCAGATGGGGGACGGGTTTTGCCACCACGACAATGTACCTGCTCATGCAGCCATCTCAGTGCACCAGTTTTTAGCTAAAAGAGCATGCCTCTCTCGCCCCATGCACCTGGCTCACCTGACCTCACTCTGCGTGACTTCTTTTCATTTCCACGAATGAAAAGGGGCATGAAAGGTCAGCAATTTGATGATGTAGAAGAAATGAAGAAAAAACTAAGGAAGTGCTGTCAGCCACCCAAATAGGAGTTTGAAAAGGGTTTCCAAGGATGGAATGGCAGATTTGACAAATGTATTAAGTATAATGGAAAGTACTTTGAAAGTGATAGGTGTCTTGTCAAAAAATTAAGTACACAGCTTTGGAAAATTTTTGTTTATGGGGGTTCTATATATATATGCATGCATTTATATGTGTATATATACATACACAGCACGTTCTTGATATAAATCTGTGTGTGTGTGTGTGTGTGTGTGTGTGTGTACATAACAGAGCTCATACAGCTGTAGAAGTAGGTAAGGCCAGTGTGGCTTTAAGTCAGCCAGTCAGATTTTAAACTGGAAGCTTCTCCTGACTTGAGTAGCTTCAGCTTCTATACCACAGGCTGTAGAAGTAGATGAATCCCGGGTCAGCAAATCAGGCTGTGACAGGAGAGAGAAATGAATTCAAGGTTGGCAGGTCAGATAGCAGGTTGCTGATTGCTCTATGGATCGGCACCCATTATGGCAGGCCGCTGGTTCAAGTACAAAGAATAAGAGGCAGACAAGTCAGATACAGGACTCAGATGGCAAAAAAGCCAGCAAGCGTCTCCTCAACCTCCGCTTAAATATGAATTAGGCCCCACTCTGTTTAAACTTCCTCTCAGGTGTATTGGTGCTGTGACCTGAGTAAGAGGATTGTACTCCACCTTAATCTGATTAGCTGATCACAGCAGATCCCATTATGGGATACATTGTGTTATACAACATCATAGGGATTACTAGGCCTTAGTTACCAACCCCCTGAGAATTCTGATCTGGTCAAGGTGATACAAAACCTAACTATTACTATGACAGTTAGTTCTCTATTTTTGGTTGTTTTCTTTGTCACTAGCTAGAGTTTTGTTATTCTTAATGATTGTTTCAAAGAAACAACTTCTGATTTTATTGGTTCTATTAACTTTCTGTTTTTAATTTTATTTCTGGGTGATCTTTGCTATTTCCCTTTTTCTGGTACATTAAGGCTTCTTTTTGGTCTCCTCTTTCTAGTTTCTAGAATTATCAAGTTAGGCTGTTAATTGGAGATCCCTTCACCCTCTCCTTCCTGTTTATTGCTGTAAGTTTCCCTCTGCACACTGTCTTCTCTGAATATTGTATGTTGTGCTTTCATTTTCATCAGATTTTTAAAATATGTGATTTCTCTTTTGATATTTACCGTGACCCACTATTAGTTTCATAGTATGTTAATTAATTTCCATATTTTCAGGGTTTTTTTCTGTTATTGATTTCTGGTTTCACTCACTTGTGATCAGAGAAAATACTTCATATGATTTCAATTTTTAAAAATTTATCAAGACTTGCTTGGATTTGACTCAATGGCAATGGGGTAGAACAAGATCTCTCAATTTTATCTTAGTCAGTAAAATTGCTGGCATTACCCTTAATGAAGACTCTCTTTAGGATACCTGGTCATTCATTCTCCAGGAGACCTTTTGTTTCTCATCAACCTTTCCTCTTCCACTTCCAGAATTATATTTTTCCTTTCTCCTGAGGCCTGTTTTTGAGCCCATCATTTGCATATTTACTCAGTTTATAAGTGGTGTCATTGACTACTTCATTTCCGTGCAGTTTGTTATTTCTAGCTTCCAGCTACTGGATCTAATAGTTTACACACCCAGATCTGTGCCTAAATTGTGAGTAATATCCACAACAGTATCCCCAACATTCCACTCATGAGGAGGAGTCCAGAGTCCCAACACAAGCTCCCAGACACAGTCTACCTAGTTCCCAGGGTTGGTCCAATCCTAACCACTGGGATCCTGTTTGGCCTCACTTTTCATCGTTTTTCCACCTGCTATTTGCCAAGGGTTCTGCCTCCCTCCCTCGTTCTTGCTGCGTCCTCTTCTGTGGTGGGAAAGCAATAAAAGGCTGGATCATCTTCACGTGCTGGTGATCTGGTGCTTCACAGCAGATCTCCCAGAATGACCACAGTGTTCTCCTTGCATCTCCATTATTGCCCAACACGTTCACTTCCATGTGTTGCTACATAATACCCAGGCTTTCTTAATCATGCCGTGTTTTTATTTTTAAACTTCCTTGCCCCTTTATCTGACTGTTCTCTGTTGCTGTTGATGCTTGTTTAGTTCAGTTTACATAAAAGCTCCAGCAGGTCAGTTTTGCTTTGTGTTATGTATGTGTTTTGGTGGTTCCTAAGGCTTAATAAACCAATACTAGGGAGTGTCTTACAACATATAAAGAAAGATTAGCATTGAGGGTCTCAGAAACAGACCAAAACTCAACTTCAGAAAAGCTCCCTGCTTGAGCAAATCTCCCAGAATTTGGTGAATTCTTCTGTACTTGCTGAGGATTATTTGAAAACCAGCACATTGTTAGGGTCTCTTTTTTCTGGTGCTTTTGCGTAGTCAATAAAACACAAATAAGCATCTCTCTGCCATTTTATAGTTTCATCCACCATCTATCTCATGTCAGCAAGAATTCTCTTTGTATCATATCTGCTTCTGAATCCAGCTTGAATTTCTGGCAGCTCACCGTTGATGTCCTGTTGTAACCATTTTTGAAATATTTTCATCAAAATTTTACCAGCATGTGTTATTAGTGAAAATTGTATCATTTCCATTCTGTTGCATCACTTCATTTTTCTTTGGAATGGCCAGAAGTATGGATTTCTTCCAGTGGGTTGACCGGGCAGCTGTCTTCCAGATTTCTTGGTGAGTGAGTGCTTCCTGTATTTTGTCAGTTCCCAGAGCCTGGTGTTTCTCTAGTGCCTTTAATGCAGCTTGGGCTTCTTCCTTCAGTACTATTGGTTCTTGGTCCGATGCCACCTCTGGAAATGGTTGAATGTCAACCTATTCTTTTGATACCACAACTGTGTATTCTTTCCATCTTTATTTAAATGATTTTATTGGGGGCTCATACAACTCTTATCACAATCCATACATAAATCTATTGTTTCAAGCACATTTTTATGTTTGTTTCCTTCATCAATCTCAAAACATGTTCTTTCTACTTGAGCCTATGGTATCTGCTCCACATGTTTTCCCTCCCTCCCGCCACACCCTCCCTCATGAACACTTGATAATTTAGCACTGTCCAACATCTATCTGCCTTCACTGACTTTTCTCTTGTCCATCCTGCAGGGAGGGGTGTTATATGTAGATTCTTGTTACTGGTTCCCCCTTTTTACCCCATCTTCCTTCTACCCTCCTGGTTTTGCCACTCTCATCACTGGTCCTGAAGGGATTCCCTGTGTTTCCAGTTCCTGTCTGTACCAGTGTATATCCTCTGGGTCTAGCTGGATTTGTAAGGTAGAATTGGAATCATGATAGTGGGGGTGGGGGTCGGGGAGAGGAAGCATTTAAGAACTAGAGGAAAGTTGTATGTTTCATCGTTGACTAGCTCTTCTCCTCCCTGTGACCCTTCTGTAAGGCGTTCCCAATCTGTACTCCGCCTCATTCACAATGATTTGACTTTTTGTTCTTTGATACCTTAAACCTGATCACACAGGCTGCTGTGCTTTTTCCATGTGGGCTTTGTTGTTTCTGAGCTAGAGGGCCACTTGTATACCTTCAAGACTTTATGACTTCAGATGCTATATCTTTTGATAGTCGAGCACTATCAGCTTTCTTCACCACACTTGCTTATGCACACATTTTTCTTCAGTGATCATGTCAGGAAGGAGAGCATCATGGAATGCCAATTTAACAGAACAAAATGTTCTTGCATTGAGGGAGTACTTGAGTGGAAGCCCAATGTCCATCTGCTAACTTAATACTAAACCTATATGTGCACATAGATCTATTTTCCCATTGTCATATATAAATATATTTACATATGTCCATGCCTGTATTTAGACCTCTGTAAGTGCCCTTTGCCTCCTGGACACCCCCTTACTGAAGGGTTGTGGAAAGTAGATGAGCCAGTCTGGGTTCAGGGTAGCAACGATGAAACATATAACTTTCCTCTAGTTCTTAATGCTTCCTCCCCCCAATATCATAATTCCAATCCCACCTTACAAAGCTGGCTAGACCAGAGGATGTACATTGGTACAGATAGAAACTGGAAAAACAGGGAATCCAGGGTAGATGACCCCTTCAGGACCTATGGTGAGAGTGGCGATGCCTGGAGGGTGGAGGGAATGTGGGGTGGAAAGGGGGAACCGACTACAAGAATCTACGAATAGCCTCCCCCCTTGGGGATGGACAGCAGAGAAGTGGGCAGGGGGAGATGTCAGACAGTGTAACATATGACATAATAATTTATGAATTATGAAGGATTCATGAGGGAGGGGAAGGAGGCAGGAGGGGCACAAAAGGAGGAGCCAATATTAAGGACTGAAGTAGAAGGCAAATTTTTTGAGAATGATGATGGCAACAAATGTACATATGTGCTTGACACAATGGATGGATGTATAGATTGTGATAAGAATTGTATGAGCTCCCAGTAAAATGATTAAAAAAAAAGATTAAGTGACTGGTCACTACACATACACTGGGAATAGGATAAAATTTTCAATAACATTCATTCACAAAGCCAGGACTATACCTTCCAGATTAACATATGTGACAAAAAAGCAAAGAGAGAATACAAACAGTAACTATATGATAGTCCTGGGACACCATTCACAGGGTATTCCCAAAGCAAGAGATCCAGACTGAAATCCAACAAACTCAAATTCCAGCGTATTAGGATAGCAGTCATCTGCATCTTTGGACACTAGAGCACTTTGCCCTAAGTCCAAGGGAGTATGTTTTAAAGCACTTTCTTAAACCTGTTTCAGGCGAATCTAAGGTAAATCCCACTGATTTGGAAAGCCACTAAGGAGCTAATAAGGTCTAGTGGGCTTTATCTTATCAGCTCCTTAGTGACTTTCCAAATTGGATCCTTCTGATGTGGCCCATGGAAGATGTTGTGAGCCTGGAAAGAACAGAGTCTAAAATCCTAGATGACTACAGCATCCAGTCTGGATCACCAAGGACTGGATAGAAACCAGGTCAAAAGTGTCCAGTTAGGAATGTAATACCAGGCGTATTCTCTCCTTGGGTTCTATAAGTACCGTTAAGCATGTTTCCCCCAGATGGCATCTTGCTCTACCCAGTTTACCCATCAACGAAAGTGTAATTGCCTTTTCCAAGACAGACCCGTCTCCCCCTCATGTCTTGACTTGAGTTTCCAGGATGGTTTGCTAATCACTCTCGTAGGAGTATCTGTTGAATTTGGGTGACCGTAGGACAATGTTGTATGGCAGCAACTGATTGGTCGTCTCCCTCCTTCCTCCCTTCCCATCTTGAGAAATTGATCCCAGTGGAGGGGACGTGTCTTCCGTTGAAGTGGTTTGTAAGATGCAATTGTAAAGAGGGCAATATATAGTGCACGGGTACTATACAGGCTCACGGCCTTGTTTGGGAAGCCAGATTTCATGAAAAAAAGATGATTACATGACCCAAGAGCAGAATTCTGCCTTTATCTTGGTGTTTATCCTTATAGTAGTGTGCCAGTCCTTTTGTGATTGACTAACTTTATGAAGCATAATCATTTCCAGGCCCATCTATGTAATGGGGTGTTTCATGATTTCATCACTGTTTTTCAGGGACACATAATTTCCTTGTGTACCAGAGTTTCTTCCTCCATTCTTTTACTGATGGGCACTTGGGCTCTTTCCAGCCTCTTGCTATTGTGAACAGTGCTACGGTAAATGTAGGAGAACACATGTCTGGGGTCTGTCTCTTACTTCTTTGGGGTATATGACAAGCAGAGGTGTTGCTGGGTCTAATGCTACTTGCTTCAGGTAGTCTCATAGCGTTCCCCACTGGTTGTAAATGTTTACAAGACAACCAGCCATGTATAAGAGTTTCAAATGCTCCACGCCCTCTCTAGCATTTGTCATTCTCTTTTGTGTGTTTCAATTGCTATTGTGAGGAGTGTACGGTAATAACTCATTGTTGTTTTGATTTGCATTTCCTGGGTGGCTAGGAAATGGTGAGCATATCTTCATGTATGTGTTAGTCATTCACAAGCCAGCTTTGGTGAATGTCTATTTTATGTCCTTTGCCCACCTTTCAATTGGACTAATTTTTTTCTTAGAAAAATTCCATAGATTTTGGTAACAAGTCTCTCGTTAGTTGTGTCATTGTTACCCCACCACCCCAATCTGTGAGTTCTCATTTTACTATTTTGATGAAATTTTTTGAGGTGCATAAGTGTTTTATTTTAGTAGGTCCCAGGCATCTGTGTTGTCTTTTGCTCTGTGTGCTTCCTTTATTAGATTTGCTAGTCCATGTATGCCCTGCAATAGACCCCTTAAGTTTCTAATTGATGATCCTGATAGCTCTGGGGTTTACATTTAGGTCTGTAATCCAGTTTAAGTTTGTTTTTGTACATGGAGTGAGGTATGGTCCTGTTTCATTCTTCTGCAGATGGAGATCCAAGTTTTCACCCACTTTCCTGTTGCCCATCCCCCAGTGAGGAGGTTATATGTAGATCACTGAGGGGTCTACGGGGCCATCCCCAATCAAAGCCAAACTGACAACCCCGCCTCCATTTCCCCTAGAAGTATGCACTACAGAGGACAACACTTAGCCTACAGGTTGGGGAGAGGGGCTAGCCCGCCATGCCCATATGGAAGTGTAAACCCAACGGAAAAAGGGAGTGAGGGTTTAGACTGGATACTGGCACACCAAGTCCTGAGGAGGACGGTCCTGCATGCTGCTGCTAAGGCACAGAGAGGACTGTAGGGCTGACAACAGCTTGAGACATGGTGTCCCCTCACTGGAACATATTGTGAATGAGGACAATGGATTGTGCCAACCTGGATGATACACACGTGCGGTTAAATGAAGGGCAGAGGGATCAATGGCTCCTTGAGCATTGCCATTCTAGTTAGGTCCCTTCATTTCTGAACGTGGGAGCAGGGTGCAGCTGCCTCAGCTTGTTCCCTGCTTTAGCTGTCAAGGCTCCTTTCCGGCAAGACGTCCCTGAGCCGAAGACACATGGACCAACCCAGAGGAAGCCCTGGGCTGTTGGAGTAGCCGTGCAGAGATATGCTGACATATCCACTGCCCACGGTGCTCTGCTTACACATTCACTGCCTCGGCTCTCCTCCTTAAGCCAGCAACATGCCGTCTGTTTTGAAAGATGGAGGAGGACATTGCAATTGGTGTTGGACATGTGGGTTAATGGGTTAATGTCGGACTTGTGGGTTTGGACCACACTGCTTTCGGATGTCTGCTTGATGAACACTTAACCTTGATATATGAGTCTCACTTAGACATGAGTTTCTGTGCCCCCGTTTCTCTACGAGAGCCAGAGTCACAAATAGGACACCTAGCAGTGGGGCAATGGAAAAACTCATCTTAAGATGGAGAGTAGCTATATAATTGACCTTGCCCTCATGGTAATTCTTCTTCCTTGTCTATCCAGAGGTCAGACAAAGCCACCCTTTACTCAGTGGTTTTCTGGGGAAACTATGGGAAGTGGGAAAAATGAAAGTTTGTAAGCCCACTTGCTTTGAGCCACCAAAATGGGGTGATCTTTAGCTGGGTTTAGACCACCTCTGGGAAGACAGCTATGCAGTGAAATAGATGCCCACCAGTGCTTTCGTGTACTCAGGAACCATAAGTCTTTGCCAGAAATTAAAAAAAAAAATCTGGGAGTAGGGAGAAAACATCTCCCTGAGACTGTGTGTTAAAGAGAGCCAGTGAGCACGCTGCATTGCTTGCTGGGTGACCACGTGGATCTACATATGGAGTGGAGGTCAGAGAAATGCAGCAATAAAAGGACTGCTTGTGTATGGGCCCGCATACCTGTGGATTTGGTTTACGTGAAAACGATGAGAACACGAGGGTGACTCGACTCAAGTTCACCACGTCGCATCAGGAGCCCAGGCTTGTTGAATAGTGGCGAGAGCCCATGGTCTACAACCAAGGTGACCGGTGGACACCCCGTGGAGGCTGAGCGAGGTAGCCGGCACGGGTCGACCAGAAGCCCACCAGACGGCGATATTCGAGACTATGAACTGGTGCCTAAGAGTGCTGATTTTATTCACGGCCTGTCCGGCTTTGGTTTTGCGATGGACACAGACTTTGAAAAGTTCCTATTGGAATGCAGATTTCTTCATGGCGAGCAATGATGGTTTCCTCTGAGCACTGGTTTTATATTAGTGGGCCATAAGTAAAGTGGTTAGGTAAAATTTGGGGTATAAAAGCACAGAGTAGTTGGCTTACAAACTTTCCGTGTGGGGGAACATTCCATAAGTTTTAGAATTAAGGTCCTGATGTTACTTAATTCCATGTTGGTGTTAAAGAATTTTGAATGGGTGCCAGGTTCGCAAATGTGCAATTAGTTCGTGGATTGTGCCAACCTGGATGATACACACGTGCGGTTAAATGAAGGGCAGAGGGATCAATGGCTCCTTGAGCATTGCCATTCTAGTTAGGTCCCTTCATTTCTGAACGTGGGAGCAGGGTGCAGCTGCCTCAGCTTGTTCCCTGCTTTAGCTGTCAAGGCTCCTTTCCGGCAAGACGTCCCTGAGCCGAAGACACATGGACCAACCCAGAGGAAGCCCTGGGCTGTTGGAGTAGCCGTGCAGAGATATGCTGACATATCCACTGCCCACGGTGCTCTGCTTACACATTCACTGCCTCGGCTCTCCTCCTTAAGCCAGCAACATGCCGTCTGTTTTGAAAGATGGAGGAGGACATTGCAATTGGTGTTGGACATGTGGGTTAATGGGTTAATGTCGGACTTGTGGGTTTGGACCACACTGCTTTCGGATGTCTGCTTGATGAACACTTAACCTTGATATATGAGTCTCACTTAGACATGAGTTTCTGTGCCCCCGTTTCTCTACGAGAGCCAGAGTCACAAATAGGACACCTAGCAGTGGGGCAATGGAAAAACTCATCTTAAGATGGAGAGTAGCTATATAATTGACCTTGCCCTCATGGTAATTCTTCTTCCTTGTCTATCCAGAGGTCAGACAAAGCCACCCTTTACTCAGTGGTTTTCTGGGGAAACTATGGGAAGTGGGAAAAATGAAAGTTTGTAAGCCCACTTGCTTTGAGCCACCAAAATGGGGTGATCTTTAGCTGGGTTTAGACCACCTCTGGGAAGACAGCTATGCAGTGAAATAGATGCCCACCAGTGCTTTCGTGTACTCAGGAACCATAAGTCTTTGCCAGAAATTAAAAAAAAAAATCTGGGAGTAGGGAGAAAACATCTCCCTGAGACTGTGTGTTAAAGAGAGCCAGTGAGCACGCTGCATTGCTTGCTGGGTGACCACGTGGATCTACATATGGAGTGGAGGTCAGAGAAATGCAGCAATAAAAGGACTGCTTGTGTATGGGCCCGCATACCTGTGGATTTGGTTTACGTGAAAACGATGAGAACACGAGGGTGACTCGACTCAAGTTCACCACGTCGCATCAGGAGCCCAGGCTTGTTGAATAGTGGCGAGAGCCCATGGTCTACAACCAAGGTGACCGGTGGACACCCCGTGGAGGCTGAGCGAGGTAGCCGGCACGGGTCGACCAGAAGCCCACCAGACGGCGATATTCGAGACTATGAACTGGTGCCTAAGAGTGCTGATTTTATTCACGGCCTGTCCGGCTTTGGTTTTGCGATGGACACAGACTTTGAAAAGTTCCTATTGGAATGCAGATTTCTTCATGGCGAGCAATGATGGTTTCCTCTGAGCACTGGTTTTATATTAGTGGGCCATAAGTAAAGTGGTTAGGTAAAATTTGGGGTATAAAAGCACAGAGTAGTTGGCTTACAAACTTTCCGTGTGGGGGAACATTCCATAAGTTTTAGAATTAAGGTCCTGATGTTACTTAATTCCATGTTGGTGTTAAAGAATTTTGAATGGGTGCCAGGTTCGCAAATGTGCAATTAGTTCGTGGATTGTGCCAACCTGGATGATACACACGTGCGGTTAAATGAAGGGCAGAGGGATCAATGGCTCCTTGAGCATTGCCATTCTAGTTAGGTCCCTTCATTTCTGAACGTGGGAGCAGGGTGCAGCTGCCTCAGCTTGTTCCCTGCTTTAGCTGTCAAGGCTCCTTTCCGGCAAGACGTCCCTGAGCCGAAGACACATGGACCAACCCAGAGGAAGCCCTGGGCTGTTGGAGTAGCCGTGCAGAGATATGCTGACATATCCACTGCCCACGGTGCTCTGCTTACACATTCACTGCCTCGGCTCTCCTCCTTAAGCCAGCAACATGCCGTCTGTTTTGAAAGATGGAGGAGGACATTGCAATTGGTGTTGGACATGTGGGTTAATGGGTTAATGTCGGACTTGTGGGTTTGGACCACACTGCTTTCGGATGTCTGCTTGATGAACACTTAACCTTGATATATGAGTCTCACTTAGACATGAGTTTCTGTGCCCCCGTTTCTCTACGAGAGCCAGAGTCACAAATAGGACACCTAGCAGTGGGGCAATGGAAAAACTCATCTTAAGATGGAGAGTAGCTATATAATTGACCTTGCCCTCATGGTAATTCTTCTTCCTTGTCTATCCAGAGGTCAGACAAAGCCACCCTTTACTCAGTGGTTTTCTGGGGAAACTATGGGAAGTGGGAAAAATGAAAGTTTGTAAGCCCACTTGCTTTGAGCCACCAAAATGGGGTGATCTTTAGCTGGGTTTAGACCACCTCTGGGAAGACAGCTATGCAGTGAAATAGATGCCCACCAGTGCTTTCGTGTACTCAGGAACCATAAGTCTTTGCCAGAAATTAAAAAAAAAAATCTGGGAGTAGGGAGAAAACATCTCCCTGAGACTGTGTGTTAAAGAGAGCCAGTGAGCACGCTGCATTGCTTGCTGGGTGACCACGTGGATCTACATATGGAGTGGAGGTCAGAGAAATGCAGCAATAAAAGGACTGCTTGTGTATGGGCCCGCATACCTGTGGATTTGGTTTACGTGAAAACGATGAGAACACGAGGGTGACTCGACTCAAGTTCACCACGTCGCATCAGGAGCCCAGGCTTGTTGAATAGTGGCGAGAGCCCATGGTCTACAACCAAGGTGACCGGTGGACACCCCGTGGAGGCTGAGCGAGGTAGCCGGCACGGGTCGACCAGAAGCCCACCAGACGGCGATATTCGAGACTATGAACTGGTGCCTAAGAGTGCTGATTTTATTCACGGCCTGTCCGGCTTTGGTTTTGCGATGGACACAGACTTTGAAAAGTTCCTATTGGAATGCAGATTTCTTCATGGCGAGCAATGATGGTTTCCTCTGAGCACTGGTTTTATATTAGTGGGCCATAAGTAAAGTGGTTAGGTAAAATTTGGGGTATAAAAGCACAGAGTAGTTGGCTTACAAACTTTCCGTGTGGGGGAACATTCCATAAGTTTTAGAATTAAGGTCCTGATGTTACTTAATTCCATGTTGGTGTTAAAGAATTTTGAATGGGTGCCAGGTTCGCAAATGTGCAATTAGTTCGTGGATTGTGCCAACCTGGATGATACACACGTGCGGTTAAATGAAGGGCAGAGGGATCAATGGCTCCTTGAGCATTGCCATTCTAGTTAGGTCCCTTCATTTCTGAACGTGGGAGCAGGGTGCAGCTGCCTCAGCTTGTTCCCTGCTTTAGCTGTCAAGGCTCCTTTCCGGCAAGACGTCCCTGAGCCGAAGACACATGGACCAACCCAGAGGAAGCCCTGGGCTGTTGGAGTAGCCGTGCAGAGATATGCTGACATATCCACTGCCCACGGTGCTCTGCTTACACATTCACTGCCTCGGCTCTCCTCCTTAAGCCAGCAACATGCCGTCTGTTTTGAAAGATGGAGGAGGACATTGCAATTGGTGTTGGACATGTGGGTTAATGGGTTAATGTCGGACTTGTGGGTTTGGACCACACTGCTTTCGGATGTCTGCTTGATGAACACTTAACCTTGATATATGAGTCTCACTTAGACATGAGTTTCTGTGCCCCCGTTTCTCTACGAGAGCCAGAGTCACAAATAGGACACCTAGCAGTGGGGCAATGGAAAAACTCATCTTAAGATGGAGAGTAGCTATATAATTGACCTTGCCCTCATGGTAATTCTTCTTCCTTGTCTATCCAGAGGTCAGACAAAGCCACCCTTTACTCAGTGGTTTTCTGGGGAAACTATGGGAAGTGGGAAAAATGAAAGTTTGTAAGCCCACTTGCTTTGAGCCACCAAAATGGGGTGATCTTTAGCTGGGTTTAGACCACCTCTGGGAAGACAGCTATGCAGTGAAATAGATGCCCACCAGTGCTTTCGTGTACTCAGGAACCATAAGTCTTTGCCAGAAATTAAAAAAAAAAATCTGGGAGTAGGGAGAAAACATCTCCCTGAGACTGTGTGTTAAAGAGAGCCAGTGAGCACGCTGCATTGCTTGCTGGGTGACCACGTGGATCTACATATGGAGTGGAGGTCAGAGAAATGCAGCAATAAAAGGACTGCTTGTGTATGGGCCCGCATACCTGTGGATTTGGTTTACGTGAAAACGATGAGAACACGAGGGTGACTCGACTCAAGTTCACCACGTCGCATCAGGAGCCCAGGCTTGTTGAATAGTGGCGAGAGCCCATGGTCTACAACCAAGGTGACCGGTGGACACCCCGTGGAGGCTGAGCGAGGTAGCCGGCACGGGTCGACCAGAAGCCCACCAGACGGCGATATTCGAGACTATGAACTGGTGCCTAAGAGTGCTGATTTTATTCACGGCCTGTCCGGCTTTGGTTTTGCGATGGACACAGACTTTGAAAAGTTCCTATTGGAATGCAGATTTCTTCATGGCGAGCAATGATGGTTTCCTCTGAGCACTGGTTTTATATTAGTGGGCCATAAGTAAAGTGGTTAGGTAAAATTTGGGGTATAAAAGCACAGAGTAGTTGGCTTACAAACTTTCCGTGTGGGGGAACATTCCATAAGTTTTAGAATTAAGGTCCTGATGTTACTTAATTCCATGTTGGTGTTAAAGAATTTTGAATGGGTGCCAGGTTCGCAAATGTGCAATTAGTTCGTGGATTGTGCCAACCTGGATGATACACACGTGCGGTTAAATGAAGGGCAGAGGGATCAATGGCTCCTTGAGCATTGCCATTCTAGTTAGGTCCCTTCATTTCTGAACGTGGGAGCAGGGTGCAGCTGCCTCAGCTTGTTCCCTGCTTTAGCTGTCAAGGCTCCTTTCCGGCAAGACGTCCCTGAGCCGAAGACACATGGACCAACCCAGAGGAAGCCCTGGGCTGTTGGAGTAGCCGTGCAGAGATATGCTGACATATCCACTGCCCACGGTGCTCTGCTTACACATTCACTGCCTCGGCTCTCCTCCTTAAGCCAGCAACATGCCGTCTGTTTTGAAAGATGGAGGAGGACATTGCAATTGGTGTTGGACATGTGGGTTAATGGGTTAATGTCGGACTTGTGGGTTTGGACCACACTGCTTTCGGATGTCTGCTTGATGAACACTTAACCTTGATATATGAGTCTCACTTAGACATGAGTTTCTGTGCCCCCGTTTCTCTACGAGAGCCAGAGTCACAAATAGGACACCTAGCAGTGGGGCAATGGAAAAACTCATCTTAAGATGGAGAGTAGCTATATAATTGACCTTGCCCTCATGGTAATTCTTCTTCCTTGTCTATCCAGAGGTCAGACAAAGCCACCCTTTACTCAGTGGTTTTCTGGGGAAACTATGGGAAGTGGGAAAAATGAAAGTTTGTAAGCCCACTTGCTTTGAGCCACCAAAATGGGGTGATCTTTAGCTGGGTTTAGACCACCTCTGGGAAGACAGCTATGCAGTGAAATAGATGCCCACCAGTGCTTTCGTGTACTCAGGAACCATAAGTCTTTGCCAGAAATTAAAAAAAAAAATCTGGGAGTAGGGAGAAAACATCTCCCTGAGACTGTGTGTTAAAGAGAGCCAGTGAGCACGCTGCATTGCTTGCTGGGTGACCACGTGGATCTACATATGGAGTGGAGGTCAGAGAAATGCAGCAATAAAAGGACTGCTTGTGTATGGGCCCGCATACCTGTGGATTTGGTTTACGTGAAAACGATGAGAACACGAGGGTGACTCGACTCAAGTTCACCACGTCGCATCAGGAGCCCAGGCTTGTTGAATAGTGGCGAGAGCCCATGGTCTACAACCAAGGTGACCGGTGGACACCCCGTGGAGGCTGAGCGAGGTAGCCGGCACGGGTCGACCAGAAGCCCACCAGACGGCGATATTCGAGACTATGAACTGGTGCCTAAGAGTGCTGATTTTATTCACGGCCTGTCCGGCTTTGGTTTTGCGATGGACACAGACTTTGAAAAGTTCCTATTGGAATGCAGATTTCTTCATGGCGAGCAATGATGGTTTCCTCTGAGCACTGGTTTTATATTAGTGGGCCATAAGTAAAGTGGTTAGGTAAAATTTGGGGTATAAAAGCACAGAGTAGTTGGCTTACAAACTTTCCGTGTGGGGGAACATTCCATAAGTTTTAGAATTAAGGTCCTGATGTTACTTAATTCCATGTTGGTGTTAAAGAATTTTGAATGGGTGCCAGGTTCGCAAATGTGCAATTAGTTCGTGGATTGTGCCAACCTGGATGATACACACGTGCGGTTAAATGAAGGGCAGAGGGATCAATGGCTCCTTGAGCATTGCCATTCTAGTTAGGTCCCTTCATTTCTGAACGTGGGAGCAGGGTGCAGCTGCCTCAGCTTGTTCCCTGCTTTAGCTGTCAAGGCTCCTTTCCGGCAAGACGTCCCTGAGCCGAAGACACATGGACCAACCCAGAGGAAGCCCTGGGCTGTTGGAGTAGCCGTGCAGAGATATGCTGACATATCCACTGCCCACGGTGCTCTGCTTACACATTCACTGCCTCGGCTCTCCTCCTTAAGCCAGCAACATGCCGTCTGTTTTGAAAGATGGAGGAGGACATTGCAATTGGTGTTGGACATGTGGGTTAATGGGTTAATGTCGGACTTGTGGGTTTGGACCACACTGCTTTCGGATGTCTGCTTGATGAACACTTAACCTTGATATATGAGTCTCACTTAGACATGAGTTTCTGTGCCCCCGTTTCTCTACGAGAGCCAGAGTCACAAATAGGACACCTAGCAGTGGGGCAATGGAAAAACTCATCTTAAGATGGAGAGTAGCTATATAATTGACCTTGCCCTCATGGTAATTCTTCTTCCTTGTCTATCCAGAGGTCAGACAAAGCCACCCTTTACTCAGTGGTTTTCTGGGGAAACTATGGGAAGTGGGAAAAATGAAAGTTTGTAAGCCCACTTGCTTTGAGCCACCAAAATGGGGTGATCTTTAGCTGGGTTTAGACCACCTCTGGGAAGACAGCTATGCAGTGAAATAGATGCCCACCAGTGCTTTCGTGTACTCAGGAACCATAAGTCTTTGCCAGAAATTAAAAAAAAAAATCTGGGAGTAGGGAGAAAACATCTCCCTGAGACTGTGTGTTAAAGAGAGCCAGTGAGCACGCTGCATTGCTTGCTGGGTGACCACGTGGATCTACATATGGAGTGGAGGTCAGAGAAATGCAGCAATAAAAGGACTGCTTGTGTATGGGCCCGCATACCTGTGGATTTGGTTTACGTGAAAACGATGAGAACACGAGGGTGACTCGACTCAAGTTCACCACGTCGCATCAGGAGCCCAGGCTTGTTGAATAGTGGCGAGAGCCCATGGTCTACAACCAAGGTGACCGGTGGACACCCCGTGGAGGCTGAGCGAGGTAGCCGGCACGGGTCGACCAGAAGCCCACCAGACGGCGATATTCGAGACTATGAACTGGTGCCTAAGAGTGCTGATTTTATTCACGGCCTGTCCGGCTTTGGTTTTGCGATGGACACAGACTTTGAAAAGTTCCTATTGGAATGCAGATTTCTTCATGGCGAGCAATGATGGTTTCCTCTGAGCACTGGTTTTATATTAGTGGGCCATAAGTAAAGTGGTTAGGTAAAATTTGGGGTATAAAAGCACAGAGTAGTTGGCTTACAAACTTTCCGTGTGGGGGAACATTCCATAAGTTTTAGAATTAAGGTCCTGATGTTACTTAATTCCATGTTGGTGTTAAAGAATTTTGAATGGGTGCCAGGTTCGCAAATGTGCAATTAGTTCGTGGATTGTGCCAACCTGGATGATACACACGTGCGGTTAAATGAAGGGCAGAGGGATCAATGGCTCCTTGAGCATTGCCATTCTAGTTAGGTCCCTTCATTTCTGAACGTGGGAGCAGGGTGCAGCTGCCTCAGCTTGTTCCCTGCTTTAGCTGTCAAGGCTCCTTTCCGGCAAGACGTCCCTGAGCCGAAGACACATGGACCAACCCAGAGGAAGCCCTGGGCTGTTGGAGTAGCCGTGCAGAGATATGCTGACATATCCACTGCCCACGGTGCTCTGCTTACACATTCACTGCCTCGGCTCTCCTCCTTAAGCCAGCAACATGCCGTCTGTTTTGAAAGATGGAGGAGGACATTGCAATTGGTGTTGGACATGTGGGTTAATGGGTTAATGTCGGACTTGTGGGTTTGGACCACACTGCTTTCGGATGTCTGCTTGATGAACACTTAACCTTGATATATGAGTCTCACTTAGACATGAGTTTCTGTGCCCCCGTTTCTCTACGAGAGCCAGAGTCACAAATAGGACACCTAGCAGTGGGGCAATGGAAAAACTCATCTTAAGATGGAGAGTAGCTATATAATTGACCTTGCCCTCATGGTAATTCTTCTTCCTTGTCTATCCAGAGGTCAGACAAAGCCACCCTTTACTCAGTGGTTTTCTGGGGAAACTATGGGAAGTGGGAAAAATGAAAGTTTGTAAGCCCACTTGCTTTGAGCCACCAAAATGGGGTGATCTTTAGCTGGGTTTAGACCACCTCTGGGAAGACAGCTATGCAGTGAAATAGATGCCCACCAGTGCTTTCGTGTACTCAGGAACCATAAGTCTTTGCCAGAAATTAAAAAAAAAAATCTGGGAGTAGGGAGAAAACATCTCCCTGAGACTGTGTGTTAAAGAGAGCCAGTGAGCACGCTGCATTGCTTGCTGGGTGACCACGTGGATCTACATATGGAGTGGAGGTCAGAGAAATGCAGCAATAAAAGGACTGCTTGTGTATGGGCCCGCATACCTGTGGATTTGGTTTACGTGAAAACGATGAGAACACGAGGGTGACTCGACTCAAGTTCACCACGTCGCATCAGGAGCCCAGGCTTGTTGAATAGTGGCGAGAGCCCATGGTCTACAACCAAGGTGACCGGTGGACACCCCGTGGAGGCTGAGCGAGGTAGCCGGCACGGGTCGACCAGAAGCCCACCAGACGGCGATATTCGAGACTATGAACTGGTGCCTAAGAGTGCTGATTTTATTCACGGCCTGTCCGGCTTTGGTTTTGCGATGGACACAGACTTTGAAAAGTTCCTATTGGAATGCAGATTTCTTCATGGCGAGCAATGATGGTTTCCTCTGAGCACTGGTTTTATATTAGTGGGCCATAAGTAAAGTGGTTAGGTAAAATTTGGGGTATAAAAGCACAGAGTAGTTGGCTTACAAACTTTCCGTGTGGGGGAACATTCCATAAGTTTTAGAATTAAGGTCCTGATGTTACTTAATTCCATGTTGGTGTTAAAGAATTTTGAATGGGTGCCAGGTTCGCAAATGTGCAATTAGTTCGTGGATTGTGCCAACCTGGATGATACACACGTGCGGTTAAATGAAGGGCAGAGGGATCAATGGCTCCTTGAGCATTGCCATTCTAGTTAGGTCCCTTCATTTCTGAACGTGGGAGCAGGGTGCAGCTGCCTCAGCTTGTTCCCTGCTTTAGCTGTCAAGGCTCCTTTCCGGCAAGACGTCCCTGAGCCGAAGACACATGGACCAACCCAGAGGAAGCCCTGGGCTGTTGGAGTAGCCGTGCAGAGATATGCTGACATATCCACTGCCCACGGTGCTCTGCTTACACATTCACTGCCTCGGCTCTCCTCCTTAAGCCAGCAACATGCCGTCTGTTTTGAAAGATGGAGGAGGACATTGCAATTGGTGTTGGACATGTGGGTTAATGGGTTAATGTCGGACTTGTGGGTTTGGACCACACTGCTTTCGGATGTCTGCTTGATGAACACTTAACCTTGATATATGAGTCTCACTTAGACATGAGTTTCTGTGCCCCCGTTTCTCTACGAGAGCCAGAGTCACAAATAGGACACCTAGCAGTGGGGCAATGGAAAAACTCATCTTAAGATGGAGAGTAGCTATATAATTGACCTTGCCCTCATGGTAATTCTTCTTCCTTGTCTATCCAGAGGTCAGACAAAGCCACCCTTTACTCAGTGGTTTTCTGGGGAAACTATGGGAAGTGGGAAAAATGAAAGTTTGTAAGCCCACTTGCTTTGAGCCACCAAAATGGGGTGATCTTTAGCTGGGTTTAGACCACCTCTGGGAAGACAGCTATGCAGTGAAATAGATGCCCACCAGTGCTTTCGTGTACTCAGGAACCATAAGTCTTTGCCAGAAATTAAAAAAAAAAATCTGGGAGTAGGGAGAAAACATCTCCCTGAGACTGTGTGTTAAAGAGAGCCAGTGAGCACGCTGCATTGCTTGCTGGGTGACCACGTGGATCTACATATGGAGTGGAGGTCAGAGAAATGCAGCAATAAAAGGACTGCTTGTGTATGGGCCCGCATACCTGTGGATTTGGTTTACGTGAAAACGATGAGAACACGAGGGTGACTCGACTCAAGTTCACCACGTCGCATCAGGAGCCCAGGCTTGTTGAATAGTGGCGAGAGCCCATGGTCTACAACCAAGGTGACCGGTGGACACCCCGTGGAGGCTGAGCGAGGTAGCCGGCACGGGTCGACCAGAAGCCCACCAGACGGCGATATTCGAGACTATGAACTGGTGCCTAAGAGTGCTGATTTTATTCACGGCCTGTCCGGCTTTGGTTTTGCGATGGACACAGACTTTGAAAAGTTCCTATTGGAATGCAGATTTCTTCATGGCGAGCAATGATGGTTTCCTCTGAGCACTGGTTTTATATTAGTGGGCCATAAGTAAAGTGGTTAGGTAAAATTTGGGGTATAAAAGCACAGAGTAGTTGGCTTACAAACTTTCCGTGTGGGGGAACATTCCATAAGTTTTAGAATTAAGGTCCTGATGTTACTTAATTCCATGTTGGTGTTAAAGAATTTTGAATGGGTGCCAGGTTCGCAAATGTGCAATTAGTTCGTGGATTGTGCCAACCTGGATGATACACACGTGCGGTTAAATGAAGGGCAGAGGGATCAATGGCTCCTTGAGCATTGCCATTCTAGTTAGGTCCCTTCATTTCTGAACGTGGGAGCAGGGTGCAGCTGCCTCAGCTTGTTCCCTGCTTTAGCTGTCAAGGCTCCTTTCCGGCAAGACGTCCCTGAGCCGAAGACACATGGACCAACCCAGAGGAAGCCCTGGGCTGTTGGAGTAGCCGTGCAGAGATATGCTGACATATCCACTGCCCACGGTGCTCTGCTTACACATTCACTGCCTCGGCTCTCCTCCTTAAGCCAGCAACATGCCGTCTGTTTTGAAAGATGGAGGAGGACATTGCAATTGGTGTTGGACATGTGGGTTAATGGGTTAATGTCGGACTTGTGGGTTTGGACCACACTGCTTTCGGATGTCTGCTTGATGAACACTTAACCTTGATATATGAGTCTCACTTAGACATGAGTTTCTGTGCCCCCGTTTCTCTACGAGAGCCAGAGTCACAAATAGGACACCTAGCAGTGGGGCAATGGAAAAACTCATCTTAAGATGGAGAGTAGCTATATAATTGACCTTGCCCTCATGGTAATTCTTCTTCCTTGTCTATCCAGAGGTCAGACAAAGCCACCCTTTACTCAGTGGTTTTCTGGGGAAACTATGGGAAGTGGGAAAAATGAAAGTTTGTAAGCCCACTTGCTTTGAGCCACCAAAATGGGGTGACCTTTAGCTGGGTTTAGACCACCTCTGGGAAGACAGCTATGCAGTGAAATAGATGCCCACCAGTGCTTTCGTGTACTCAGGAACCATAAGTCTTTGCCAGAAATTAAAAAAAAAAATCTGGGAGTAGGGAGAAAACATCTCCCTGAGACTGTGTGTTAAAGAGAGCCAGTGAGCACGCTGCATTGCTTGCTGGGTGACCACGTGGATCTACATATGGAGTGGAGGTCAGAGAAATGCAGCAATAAAAGGACTGCTTGTGTATGGGCCCGCATACCTGTGGATTTGGTTTACGTGAAAACGATGAGAACACGAGGGTGACTCGACTCAAGTTCACCACGTCGCATCAGGAGCCCAGGCTTGTTGAATAGTGGCGAGAGCCCATGGTCTACAACCAAGGTGACCGGTGGACACCCCGTGGAGGCTGAGCGAGGTAGCCGGCACGGGTCGACCAGAAGCCCACCAGACGGCGATATTCGAGACTATGAACTGGTGCCTAAGAGTGCTGATTTTATTCACGGCCTGTCCGGCTTTGGTTTTGCGATGGACACAGACTTTGAAAAGTTCCTATTGGAATGCAGATTTCTTCATGGCGAGCAATGATGGTTTCCTCTGAGCACTGGTTTTATATTAGTGGGCCATAAGTAAAGTGGTTAGGTAAAATTTGGGGTATAAAAGCACAGAGTAGTTGGCTTACAAACTTTCCGTGTGGGGGAACATTCCATAAGTTTTAGAATTAAGGTCCTGATGTTACTTAATTCCATGTTGGTGTTAAAGAATTTTGAATGGGTGCCAGGTTCGCAAATGTGCAATTAGTTCGTGGATTGTGCCAACCTGGATGATACACACGTGCGGTTAAATGAAGGGCAGAGGGATCAATGGCTCCTTGAGCATTGCCATTCTAGTTAGGTCCCTTCATTTCTGAACGTGGGAGCAGGGTGCAGCTGCCTCAGCTTGTTCCCTGCTTTAGCTGTCAAGGCTCCTTTCCGGCAAGACGTCCCTGAGCCGAAGACACATGGACCAACCCAGAGGAAGCCCTGGGCTGTTGGAGTAGCCGTGCAGAGATATGCTGACATATCCACTGCCCACGGTGCTCTGCTTACACATTCACTGCCTCGGCTCTCCTCCTTAAGCCAGCAACATGCCGTCTGTTTTGAAAGATGGAGGAGGACATTGCAATTGGTGTTGGACATGTGGGTTAATGGGTTAATGTCGGACTTGTGGGTTTGGACCACACTGCTTTCGGATGTCTGCTTGATGAACACTTAACCTTGATATATGAGTCTCACTTAGACATGAGTTTCTGTGCCCCCGTTTCTCTACGAGAGCCAGAGTCACAAATAGGACACCTAGCAGTGGGGCAATGGAAAAACTCATCTTAAGATGGAGAGTAGCTATATAATTGACCTTGCCCTCATGGTAATTCTTCTTCCTTGTCTATCCAGAGGTCAGACAAAGCCACCCTTTACTCAGTGGTTTTCTGGGGAAACTATGGGAAGTGGGAAAAATGAAAGTTTGTAAGCCCACTTGCTTTGAGCCACCAAAATGGGGTGATCTTTAGCTGGGTTTAGACCACCTCTGGGAAGACAGCTATGCAGTGAAATAGATGCCCACCAGTGCTTTCGTGTACTCAGGAACCATAAGTCTTTGCCAGAAATTAAAAAAAAAAATCTGGGAGTAGGGAGAAAACATCTCCCTGAGACTGTGTGTTAAAGAGAGCCAGTGAGCACGCTGCATTGCTTGCTGGGTGACCACGTGGATCTACATATGGAGTGGAGGTCAGAGAAATGCAGCAATAAAAGGACTGCTTGTGTATGGGCCCGCATACCTGTGGATTTGGTTTACGTGAAAACGATGAGAACACGAGGGTGACTCGACTCAAGTTCACCACGTCGCATCAGGAGCCCAGGCTTGTTGAATAGTGGCGAGAGCCCATGGTCTACAACCAAGGTGACCGGTGGACACCCCGTGGAGGCTGAGCGAGGTAGCCGGCACGGGTCGACCAGAAGCCCACCAGACGGCGATATTCGAGACTATGAACTGGTGCCTAAGAGTGCTGATTTTATTCACGGCCTGTCCGGCTTTGGTTTTGCGATGGACACAGACTTTGAAAAGTTCCTATTGGAATGCAGATTTCTTCATGGCGAGCAATGATGGTTTCCTCTGAGCACTGGTTTTATATTAGTGGGCCATAAGTAAAGTGGTTAGGTAAAATTTGGGGTATAAAAGCACAGAGTAGTTGGCTTACAAACTTTCCGTGTGGGGGAACATTCCATAAGTTTTAGAATTAAGGTCCTGATGTTACTTAATTCCATGTTGGTGTTAAAGAATTTTGAATGGGTGCCAGGTTCGCAAATGTGCAATTAGTTCGTGGATTGTGCCAACCTGGATGATACACACGTGCGGTTAAATGAAGGGCAGAGGGATCAATGGCTCCTTGAGCATTGCCATTCTAGTTAGGTCCCTTCATTTCTGAACGTGGGAGCAGGGTGCAGCTGCCTCAGCTTGTTCCCTGCTTTAGCTGTCAAGGCTCCTTTCCGGCAAGACGTCCCTGAGCCGAAGACACATGGACCAACCCAGAGGAAGCCCTGGGCTGTTGGAGTAGCCGTGCAGAGATATGCTGACATATCCACTGCCCACGGTGCTCTGCTTACACATTCACTGCCTCGGCTCTCCTCCTTAAGCCAGCAACATGCCGTCTGTTTTGAAAGATGGAGGAGGACATTGCAATTGGTGTTGGACATGTGGGTTAATGGGTTAATGTCGGACTTGTGGGTTTGGACCACACTGCTTTCGGATGTCTGCTTGATGAACACTTAACCTTGATATATGAGTCTCACTTAGACATGAGTTTCTGTGCCCCCGTTTCTCTACGAGAGCCAGAGTCACAAATAGGACACCTAGCAGTGGGGCAATGGAAAAACTCATCTTAAGATGGAGAGTAGCTATATAATTGACCTTGCCCTCATGGTAATTCTTCTTCCTTGTCTATCCAGAGGTCAGACAAAGCCACCCTTTACTCAGTGGTTTTCTGGGGAAACTATGGGAAGTGGGAAAAATGAAAGTTTGTAAGCCCACTTGCTTTGAGCCACCAAAATGGGGTGACCTTTAGCTGGGTTTAGACCACCTCTGGGAAGACAGCTATGCAGTGAAATAGATGCCCACCAGTGCTTTCGTGTACTCAGGAACCATAAGTCTTTGCCAGAAATTAAAAAAAAAAATCTGGGAGTAGGGAGAAAACATCTCCCTGAGACTGTGTGTTAAAGAGAGCCAGTGAGCACGCTGCATTGCTTGCTGGGTGACCACGTGGATCTACATATGGAGTGGAGGTCAGAGAAATGCAGCAATAAAAGGACTGCTTGTGTATGGGCCCGCATACCTGTGGATTTGGTTTACGTGAAAACGATGAGAACACGAGGGTGACTCGACTCAAGTTCACCACGTCGCATCAGGAGCCCAGGCTTGTTGAATAGTGGCGAGAGCCCATGGTCTACAACCAAGGTGACCGGTGGACACCCCGTGGAGGCTGAGCGAGGTAGCCGGCACGGGTCGACCAGAAGCCCACCAGACGGCGATATTCGAGACTATGAACTGGTGCCTAAGAGTGCTGATTTTATTCACGGCCTGTCCGGCTTTGGTTTTGCGATGGACACAGACTTTGAAAAGTTCCTATTGGAATGCAGATTTCTTCATGGCGAGCAATGATGGTTTCCTCTGAGCACTGGTTTTATATTAGTGGGCCATAAGTAAAGTGGTTAGGTAAAATTTGGGGTATAAAAGCACAGAGTAGTTGGCTTACAAACTTTCCGTGTGGGGGAACATTCCATAAGTTTTAGAATTAAGGTCCTGATGTTACTTAATTCCATGTTGGTGTTAAAGAATTTTGAATGGGTGCCAGGTTCGCAAATGTGCAATTAGTTCGTGGATTGTGCCAACCTGGATGATACACACGTGCGGTTAAATGAAGGGCAGAGGGATCAATAGCTCCTTGAGCATTGCCATTCTAGTTAGGTCCCTTCATTTCTGAACGTGGGAGCAGGGTGCAGCTGCCTCAGCTTGTTCCCTGCTTTAGCTGTCAAGGCTCCTTTCCGGCAAGACGTCCCTGAGCCGAAGACACATGGACCAACCCAGAGGAAGCCCTGGGCTGTTGGAGTAGCCGTGCAGAGATATGCTGACATATCCACTGCCCACGGTGCTCTGCTTACACATTCACTGCCTCGGCTCTCCTCCTTAAGCCAGCAACATGCCGTCTGTTTTGAAAGATGGAGGAGGACATTGCAATTGGTGTTGGACATGTGGGTTAATGGGTTAATGTCGGACTTGTGGGTTTGGACCACACTGCTTTCGGATGTCTGCTTGATGAACACTTAACCTTGATATATGAGTCTCACTTAGACATGAGTTTCTGTGCCCCCGTTTCTCTACGAGAGCCAGAGTCACAAATAGGACACCTAGCAGTGGGGCAATGGAAAAACTCATCTTAAGATGGAGAGTAGCTATATAATTGACCTTGCCCTCATGGTAATTCTTCTTCCTTGTCTATCCAGAGGTCAGACAAAGCCACCCTTTACTCAGTGGTTTTCTGGGGAAACTATGGGAAGTGGGAAAAATGAAAGTTTGTAAGCCCACTTGCTTTGAGCCACCAAAATGGGGTGATCTTTAGCTGGGTTTAGACCACCTCTGGGAAGACAGCTATGCAGTGAAATAGATGCCCACCAGTGCTTTCGTGTACTCAGGAACCATAAGTCTTTGCCAGAAATTAAAAAAAAAAATCTGGGAGTAGGGAGAAAACATCTCCCTGAGACTGTGTGTTAAAGAGAGCCAGTGAGCACGCTGCATTGCTTGCTGGGTGACCACGTGGATCTACATATGGAGTGGAGGTCAGAGAAATGCAGCAATAAAAGGACTGCTTGTGTATGGGCCCGCATACCTGTGGATTTGGTTTACGTGAAAACGATGAGAACACGAGGGTGACTCGACTCAAGTTCACCACGTCGCATCAGGAGCCCAGGCTTGTTGAATAGTGGCGAGAGCCCATGGTCTACAACCAAGGTGACCGGTGGACACCCCGTGGAGGCTGAGCGAGGTAGCCGGCACGGGTCGACCAGAAGCCCACCAGACGGCGATATTCGAGACTATGAACTGGTGCCTAAGAGTGCTGATTTTATTCACGGCCTGTCCGGCTTTGGTTTTGCGATGGACACAGACTTTGAAAAGTTCCTATTGGAATGCAGATTTCTTCATGGCGAGCAATGATGGTTTCCTCTGAGCACTGGTTTTATATTAGTGGGCCATAAGTAAAGTGGTTAGGTAAAATTTGGGGTATAAAAGCACAGAGTAGTTGGCTTACAAACTTTCCGTGTGGGGGAACATTCCATAAGTTTTAGAATTAAGGTCCTGATGTTACTTAATTCCATGTTGGTGTTAAAGAATTTTGAATGGGTGCCAGGTTCGCAAATGTGCAATTAGTTCGTGGATTGTGCCAACCTGGATGATACACACGTGCGGTTAAATGAAGGGCAGAGGGATCAATGGCTCCTTGAGCATTGCCATTCTAGTTAGGTCCCTTCATTTCTGAACGTGGGAGCAGGGTGCAGCTGCCTCAGCTTGTTCCCTGCTTTAGCTGTCAAGGCTCCTTTCCGGCAAGACGTCCCTGAGCCGAAGACACATGGACCAACCCAGAGGAAGCCCTGGGCTGTTGGAGTAGCCGTGCAGAGATATGCTGACATATCCACTGCCCACGGTGCTCTGCTTACACATTCACTGCCTCGGCTCTCCTCCTTAAGCCAGCAACATGCCGTCTGTTTTGAAAGATGGAGGAGGGCATTGCAATTGGTGTTGGACATGTGGGTTAATGGGTTAATGTCGGACTTGTGGGTTTGGACCACACTGCTTTCGGATGTCTGCTTGATGAACACTTAACCTTGATATATGAGTCTCACTTAGACATGAGTTTCTGTGCCCCCGTTTCTCTACGAGAGCCAGAGTCACAAATAGGACACCTAGCAGTGGGGCAATGGAAAAACTCATCTTAAGATGGAGAGTAGCTATATAATTGACCTTGCCCTCATGGTAATTCTTCTTCCTTGTCTATCCAGAGGTCAGACAAAGCCACCCTTTACTCAGTGGTTTTCTGGGGAAACTATGGGAAGTGGGAAAAATGAAAGTTTGTAAGCCCACTTGCTTTGAGCCACCAAAATGGGGTGATCTTTAGCTGGGTTTAGACCACCTCTGGGAAGACAGCTATGCAGTGAAATAGATGCCCACCAGTGCTTTCGTGTACTCAGGAACCATAAGTCTTTGCCAGAAATTAAAAAAAAAAATCTGGGAGTAGGGAGAAAACATCTCCCTGAGACTGTGTGTTAAAGAGAGCCAGTGAGCACGCTGCATTGCTTGCTGGGTGACCACGTGGATCTACATATGGAGTGGAGGTCAGAGAAATGCAGCAATAAAAGGACTGCTTGTGTATGGGCCCGCATACCTGTGGATTTGGTTTACGTGAAAACGATGAGAACACGAGGGTGACTCGACTCAAGTTCACCACGTCGCATCAGGAGCCCAGGCTTGTTGAATAGTGGCGAGAGCCCATGGTCTACAACCAAGGTGACCGGTGGACACCCCGTGGAGGCTGAGCGAGGTAGCCGGCACGGGTCGACCAGAAGCCCACCAGACGGCGATATTCGAGACTATGAACTGGTGCCTAAGAGTGCTGATTTTATTCACGGCCTGTCCGGCTTTGGTTTTGCGATGGACACAGACTTTGAAAAGTTCCTATTGGAATGCAGATTTCTTCATGGCGAGCAATGATGGTTTCCTCTGAGCACTGGTTTTATATTAGTGGGCCATAAGTAAAGTGGTTAGGTAAAATTTGGGGTATAAAAGCACAGAGTAGTTGGCTTACAAACTTTCCGTGTGGGGGAACATTCCATAAGTTTTAGAATTAAGGTCCTGATGTTACTTAATTCCATGTTGGTGTTAAAGAATTTTGAATGGGTGCCAGGTTCGCAAATGTGCAATTAGTTCGTGGATTGTGCCAACCTGGATGATACACACGTGCGGTTAAATGAAGGGCAGAGGGATCAATGGCTCCTTGAGCATTGCCATTCTAGTTAGGTCCCTTCATTTCTGAACGTGGGAGCAGGGTGCAGCTGCCTCAGCTTGTTCCCTGCTTTAGCTGTCAAGGCTCCTTTCCGGCAAGACGTCCCTGAGCCGAAGACACATGGACCAACCCAGAGGAAGCCCTGGGCTGTTGGAGTAGCCGTGCAGAGATATGCTGACATATCCACTGCCCACGGTGCTCTGCTTACACATTCACTGCCTCGGCTCTCCTCCTTAAGCCAGCAACATGCCGTCTGTTTTGAAAGATGGAGGAGGGCATTGCAATTGGTGTTGGACATGTGGGTTAATGGGTTAATGTCGGACTTGTGGGTTTGGACCACACTGCTTTCGGATGTCTGCTTGATGAACACTTAACCTTGATATATGAGTCTCACTTAGACATGAGTTTCTGTGCCCCCGTTTCTCTACGAGAGCCAGAGTCACAAATAGGACACCTAGCAGTGGGGCAATGGAAAAACTCATCTTAAGATGGAGAGTAGCTATATAATTGACCTTGCCCTCATGGTAATTCTTCTTCCTTGTCTATCCAGAGGTCAGACAAAGCCACCCTTTACTCAGTGGTTTTCTGGGGAAACTATGGGAAGTGGGAAAAATGAAAGTTTGTAAGCCCACTTGCTTTGAGCCACCAAAATGGGGTGATCTTTAGCTGGGTTTAGACCACCTCTGGGAAGACAGCTATGCAGTGAAATAGATGCCCACCAGTGCTTTCGTGTACTCAGGAACCATAAGTCTTTGCCAGAAATTAAAAAAAAAAATCTGGGAGTAGGGAGAAAACATCTCCCTGAGACTGTGTGTTAAAGAGAGCCTGTGAGCACGCTGCATTGCTTGCTGGGTGACCACGTGGATCTACATATGGAGTGGAGGTCAGAGAAATGCAGCAATAAAAGGACTGCTTGTGTATGGGCCCGCATACCTGTGGATTTGGTTTACGTGAAAACGATGAGAACACGAGGGTGACTCGACTCAAGTTCACCACGTCGCATCAGGAGCCCAGGCTTGTTGAATAGTGGCGAGAGCCCATGGTCTACAACCAAGGTGACCGGTGGACACCCCGTGGAGGCTGAGCGAGGTAGCCGGCACGGGTCGACCAGAAGCCCACCAGACGGCGATATTCGAGACTATGAACTGGTGCCTAAGAGTGCTGATTTTATTCACGGCCTGTCCGGCTTTGGTTTTGCGATGGACACAGACTTTGAAAAGTTCCTATTGGAATGCAGATTTCTTCATGGCGAGCAATGATGGTTTCCTCTGAGCACTGGTTTTATATTAGTGGGCCATAAGTAAAGTGGTTAGGTAAAATTTGGGGTATAAAAGCACAGAGTAGTTGGCTTACAAACTTTCCGTGTGGGGGAACATTCCATAAGTTTTAGAATTAAGGTCCTGATGTTACTTAATTCCATGTTGGTGTTAAAGAATTTTGAATGGGTGCCAGGTTCGCAAATGTGCAATTAGTTCGTGGATTGTGCCAACCTGGATGATACACACGTGCGGTTAAATGAAGGGCAGAGGGATCAATGGCTCCTTGAGCATTGCCATTCTAGTTAGGTCCCTTCATTTCTGAACGTGGGAGCAGGGTGCAGCTGCCTCAGCTTGTTCCCTGCTTTAGCTGTCAAGGCTCCTTTCCGGCAAGACGTCCCTGAGCCGAAGACACATGGACCAACCCAGAGGAAGCCCTGGGCTGTTGGAGTAGCCGTGCAGAGATATGCTGACATATCCACTGCCCACGGTGCTCTGCTTACACATTCACTGCCTCGGCTCTCCTCCTTAAGCCAGCAACATGCCGTCTGTTTTGAAAGATGGAGGAGGGCATTGCAATTGGTGTTGGACATGTGGGTTAATGGGTTAATGTCGGACTTGTGGGTTTGGACCACACTGCTTTCGGATGTCTGCTTGATGAACACTTAACCTTGATATATGAGTCTCACTTAGACATGAGTTTCTGTGCCCCCGTTTCTCTACGAGAGCCAGAGTCACAAATAGGACACCTAGCAGTGGGGCAATGGAAAAACTCATCTTAAGATGGAGAGTAGCTATATAATTGACCTTGCCCTCATGGTAATTCTTCTTCCTTGTCTATCCAGAGGTCAGACAAAGCCACCCTTTACTCAGTGGTTTTCTGGGGAAACTATGGGAAGTGGGAAAAATGAAAGTTTGTAAGCCCACTTGCTTTGAGCCACCAAAATGGGGTGATCTTTAGCTGGGTTTAGACCACCTCTGGGAAGACAGCTATGCAGTGAAATAGATGCCCACCAGTGCTTTCGTGTACTCAGGAACCATAAGTCTTTGCCAGAAATTAAAAAAAAAAATCTGGGAGTAGGGAGAAAACATCTCCCTGAGACTGTGTGTTAAAGAGAGCCAGTGAGCACGCTGCATTGCTTGCTGGGTGACCACGTGGATCTACATATGGAGTGGAGGTCAGAGAAATGCAGCAATAAAAGGACTGCTTGTGTATGGGCCCGCATACCTGTGGATTTGGTTTACGTGAAAACGATGAGAACACGAGGGTGACTCGACTCAAGTTCACCACGTCGCATCAGGAGCCCAGGCTTGTTGAATAGTGGCGAGAGCCCATGGTCTACAACCAAGGTGACCGGTGGACACCCCGTGGAGGCTGAGCGAGGTAGCCGGCACGGGTCGACCAGAAGCCCACCAGACGGCGATATTCGAGACTATGAACTGGTGCCTAAGAGTGCTGATTTTATTCACGGCCTGTCCGGCTTTGGTTTTGCGATGGACACAGACTTTGAAAAGTTCCTATTGGAATGCAGATTTCTTCATGGCGAGCAATGATGGTTTCCTCTGAGCACTGGTTTTATATTAGTGGGCCATAAGTAAAGTGGTTAGGTAAAATTTGGGGTATAAAAGCACAGAGTAGTTGGCTTACAAACTTTCCGTGTGGGGGAACATTCCATAAGTTTTAGAATTAAGGTCCTGATGTTACTTAATTCCATGTTGGTGTTAAAGAATTTTGAATGGGTGCCAGGTTCGCAAATGTGCAATTAGTTCGTGGATTGTGCCAACCTGGATGATACACACGTGCGGTTAAATGAAGGGCAGAGGGATCAATGGCTCCTTGAGCATTGCCATTCTAGTTAGGTCCCTTCATTTCTGAACGTGGGAGCAGGGTGCAGCTGCCTCAGCTTGTTCCCTGCTTTAGCTGTCAAGGCTCCTTTCCGGCAAGACGTCCCTGAGCCGAAGACACATGGACCAACCCAGAGGAAGCCCTGGGCTGTTGGAGTAGCCGTGCAGAGATATGCTGACATATCCACTGCCCACGGTGCTCTGCTTACACATTCACTGCCTCGGCTCTCCTCCTTAAGCCAGCAACATGCCGTCTGTTTTGAAAGATGGAGGAGGGCATTGCAATTGGTGTTGGACATGTGGGTTAATGGGTTAATGTCGGACTTGTGGGTTTGGACCACACTGCTTTCGGATGTCTGCTTGATGAACACTTAACCTTGATATATGAGTCTCACTTAGACATGAGTTTCTGTGCCCCCGTTTCTCTACGAGAGCCAGAGTCACAAATAGGACACCTAGCAGTGGGGCAATGGAAAAACTCATCTTAAGATGGAGAGTAGCTATATAATTGACCTTGCCCTCATGGTAATTCTTCTTCCTTGTCTATCCAGAGGTCAGACAAAGCCACCCTTTACTCAGTGGTTTTCTGGGGAAACTATGGGAAGTGGGAAAAATGAAAGTTTGTAAGCCCACTTGCTTTGAGCCACCAAAATGGGGTGATCTTTAGCTGGGTTTAGACCACCTCTGGGAAGACAGCTATGCAGTGAAATAGATGCCCACCAGTGCTTTCGTGTACTCAGGAACCATAAGTCTTTGCCAGAAATTAAAAAAAAAAATCTGGGAGTAGGGAGAAAACATCTCCCTGAGACTGTGTGTTAAAGAGAGCCAGTGAGCACGCTGCATTGCTTGCTGGGTGACCACGTGGATCTACATATGGAGTGGAGGTCAGAGAAATGCAGCAATAAAAGGACTGCTTGTGTATGGGCCCGCATACCTGTGGATTTGGTTTACGTGAAAACGATGAGAACACGAGGGTGACTCGACTCAAGTTCACCACGTCGCATCAGGAGCCCAGGCTTGTTGAATAGTGGCGAGAGCCCATGGTCTACAACCAAGGTGACCGGTGGACACCCCGTGGAGGCTGAGCGAGGTAGCCGGCACGGGTCGACCAGAAGCCCACCAGACGGCGATATTCGAGACTATGAACTGGTGCCTAAGAGTGCTGATTTTATTCACGGCCTGTCCGGCTTTGGTTTTGCGATGGACACAGACTTTGAAAAGTTCCTATTGGAATGCAGATTTCTTCATGGCGAGCAATGATGGTTTCCTCTGAGCACTGGTTTTATATTAGTGGGCCATAAGTAAAGTGGTTAGGTAAAATTTGGGGTATAAAAGCACAGAGTAGTTGGCTTACAAACTTTCCGTGTGGGGGAACATTCCATAAGTTTTAGAATTAAGGTCCTGATGTTACTTAATTCCATGTTGGTGTTAAAGAATTTTGAATGGGTGCCAGGTTCGCAAATGTGCAATTAGTTCGTGGATTGTGCCAACCTGGATGATACACACGTGCGGTTAAATGAAGGGCAGAGGGATCAATGGCTCCTTGAGCATTGCCATTCTAGTTAGGTCCCTTCATTTCTGAACGTGGGAGCAGGGTGCAGCTGCCTCAGCTTGTTCCCTGCTTTAGCTGTCAAGGCTCCTTTCCGGCAAGACGTCCCTGAGCCGAAGACACATGGACCAACCCAGAGGAAGCCCTGGGCTGTTGGAGTAGCCGTGCAGAGATATGCTGACATATCCACTGCCCACGGTGCTCTGCTTACACATTCACTGCCTCGGCTCTCCTCCTTAAGCCAGCAACATGCCGTCTGTTTTGAAAGATGGAGGAGGGCATTGCAATTGGTGTTGGACATGTGGGTTAATGGGTTAATGTCGGACTTGTGGGTTTGGACCACACTGCTTTCGGATGTCTGCTTGATGAACACTTAACCTTGATATATGAGTCTCACTTAGACATGAGTTTCTGTGCCCCCGTTTCTCTACGAGAGCCAGAGTCACAAATAGGACACCTAGCAGTGGGGCAATGGAAAAACTCATCTTAAGATGGAGAGTAGCTATATAATTGACCTTGCCCTCATGGTAATTCTTCTTCCTTGTCTATCCAGAGGTCAGACAAAGCCACCCTTTACTCAGTGGTTTTCTGGGGAAACTATGGGAAGTGGGAAAAATGAAAGTTTGTAAGCCCACTTGCTTTGAGCCACCAAAATGGGGTGATCTTTAGCTGGGTTTAGACCACCTCTGGGAAGACAGCTATGCAGTGAAATAGATGCCCACCAGTGCTTTCGTGTACTCAGGAACCATAAGTCTTTGCCAGAAATTAAAAAAAAAAATCTGGGAGTAGGGAGAAAACATCTCCCTGAGACTGTGTGTTAAAGAGAGCCTGTGAGCACGCTGCATTGCTTGCTGGGTGACCACGTGGATCTACATATGGAGTGGAGGTCAGAGAAATGCAGCAATAAAAGGACTGCTTGTGTATGGGCCCGCATACCTGTGGATTTGGTTTACGTGAAAACGATGAGAACACGAGGGTGACTCGACTCAAGTTCACCACGTCGCATCAGGAGCCCAGGCTTGTTGAATAGTGGCGAGAGCCCATGGTCTACAACCAAGGTGACCGGTGGACACCCCGTGGAGGCTGAGCGAGGTAGCCGGCACGGGTCGACCAGAAGCCCACCAGACGGCGATATTCGAGACTATGAACTGGTGCCTAAGAGTGCTGATTTTATTCACGGCCTGTCCGGCTTTGGTTTTGCGATGGACACAGACTTTGAAAAGTTCCTATTGGAATGCAGATTTCTTCATGGCGAGCAATGATGGTTTCCTCTGAGCACTGGTTTTATATTAGTGGGCCATAAGTAAAGTGGTTAGGTAAAATTTGGGGTATAAAAGCACAGAGTAGTTGGCTTACAAACTTTCCGTGTGGGGGAACATTCCATAAGTTTTAGAATTAAGGTCCTGATGTTACTTAATTCCATGTTGGTGTTAAAGAATTTTGAATGGGTGCCAGGTTCGCAAATGTGCAATTAGTTCGTGGATTGTGCCAACCTGGATGATACACACGTGCGGTTAAATGAAGGGCAGAGGGATCAATGGCTCCTTGAGCATTGCCATTCTAGTTAGGTCCCTTCATTTCTGAACGTGGGAGCAGGGTGCAGCTGCCTCAGCTTGTTCCCTGCTTTAGCTGTCAAGGCTCCTTTCCGGCAAGACGTCCCTGAGCCGAAGACACATGGACCAACCCAGAGGAAGCCCTGGGCTGTTGGAGTAGCCGTGCAAAGATATGCTGACATATCCACTGCCCACGGTGCTCTGCTTACACATTCACTGCCTCGGCTCTCCTCCTTAAGCCAGCAACATGCCGTCTGTTTTGAAAGATGGAGGAGGGCATTGCAATTGGTGTTGGACATGTGGGTTAATGGGTTAATGTCGGACTTGTGGGTTTGGACCACACTGCTTTCGGATGTCTGCTTGATGAACACTTAACCTTGATATATGAGTCTCACTTAGACATGAGTTTCTGTGCCCCCGTTTCTCTACGAGAGCCAGAGTCACAAATAGGACACCTAGCAGTGGGGCAATGGAAAAACTCATCTTAAGATGGAGAGTAGCTATATAATTGACCTTGCCCTCATGGTAATTCTTCTTCCTTGTCTATCCAGAGGTCAGACAAAGCCACCCTTTACTCAGTGGTTTTCTGGGGAAACTATGGGAAGTGGGAAAAATGAAAGTTTGTAAGCCCACTTGCTTTGAGCCACCAAAATGGGGTGATCTTTAGCTGGGTTTAGACCACCTCTGGGAAGACAGCTATGCAGTGAAATAGATGCCCACCAGTGCTTTCGTGTACTCAGGAACCATAAGTCTTTGCCAGAAATTAAAAAAAAAAATCTGGGAGTAGGGAGAAAACATCTCCCTGAGACTGTGTGTTAAAGAGAGCCAGTGAGCACGCTGCATTGCTTGCTGGGTGACCACGTGGATCTACATATGGAGTGGAGGTCAGAGAAATGCAGCAATAAAAGGACTGCTTGTGTATGGGCCCGCATACCTGTGGATTTGGTTTACGTGAAAACGATGAGAACACGAGGGTGACTCGACTCAAGTTCACCACGTCGCATCAGGAGCCCAGGCTTGTTGAATAGTGGCGAGAGCCCATGGTCTACAACCAAGGTGACCGGTGGACACCCCGTGGAGGCTGAGCGAGGTAGCCGGCACGGGTCGACCAGAAGCCCACCAGACGGCGATATTCGAGACTATGAACTGGTGCCTAAGAGTGCTGATTTTATTCACGGCCTGTCCGGCTTTGGTTTTGCGATGGACACAGACTTTGAAAAGTTCCTATTGGAATGCAGATTTCTTCATGGCGAGCAATGATGGTTTCCTCTGAGCACTGGTTTTATATTAGTGGGCCATAAGTAAAGTGGTTAGGTAAAATTTGGGGTATAAAAGCACAGAGTAGTTGGCTTACAAACTTTCCGTGTGGGGGAACATTCCATAAGTTTTAGAATTAAGGTCCTGATGTTACTTAATTCCATGTTGGTGTTAAAGAATTTTGAATGGGTGCCAGGTTCGCAAATGTGCAATTAGTTCGTGGATTGTGCCAACCTGGATGATACACACGTGCGGTTAAATGAAGGGCAGAGGGATCAATGGCTCCTTGAGCATTGCCATTCTAGTTAGGTCCCTTCATTTCTGAACGTGGGAGCAGGGTGCAGCTGCCTCAGCTTGTTCCCTGCTTTAGCTGTCAAGGCTCCTTTCCGGCAAGACGTCCCTGAGCCGAAGACACATGGACCAACCCAGAGGAAGCCCTGGGCTGTTGGAGTAGCCGTGCAGAGATATGCTGACATATCCACTGCCCACGGTGCTCTGCTTACACATTCACTGCCTCGGCTCTCCTCCTTAAGCCAGCAACATGCCGTCTGTTTTGAAAGATGGAGGAGGGCATTGCAATTGGTGTTGGACATGTGGGTTAATGGGTTAATGTCGGACTTGTGGGTTTGGACCACACTGCTTTCGGATGTCTGCTTGATGAACACTTAACCTTGATATATGAGTCTCACTTAGACATGAGTTTCTGTGCCCCCGTTTCTCTACGAGAGCCAGAGTCACAAATAGGACACCTAGCAGTGGGGCAATGGAAAAACTCATCTTAAGATGGAGAGTAGCTATATAATTGACCTTGCCCTCATGGTAATTCTTCTTCCTTGTCTATCCAGAGGTCAGACAAAGCCACCCTTTACTCAGTGGTTTTCTGGGGAAACTATGGGAAGTGGGAAAAATGAAAGTTTGTAAGCCCACTTGCTTTGAGCCACCAAAATGGGGTGATCTTTAGCTGGGTTTAGACCACCTCTGGGAAGACAGCTATGCAGTGAAATAGATGCCCACCAGTGCTTTCGTGTACTCAGGAACCATAAGTCTTTGCCAGAAATTAAAAAAAAAAATCTGGGAGTAGGGAGAAAACATCTCCCTGAGACTGTGTGTTAAAGAGAGCCAGTGAGCACGCTGCATTGCTTGCTGGGTGACCACGTGGATCTACATATGGAGTGGAGGTCAGAGAAATGCAGCAATAAAAGGACTGCTTGTGTATGGGCCCGCATACCTGTGGATTTGGTTTACGTGAAAACGATGAGAACACGAGGGTGACTCGACTCAAGTTCACCACGTCGCATCAGGAGCCCAGGCTTGTTGAATAGTGGCGAGAGCCCATGGTCTACAACCAAGGTGACCGGTGGACACCCCGTGGAGGCTGAGCGAGGTAGCCGGCACGGGTCGACCAGAAGCCCACCAGACGGCGATATTCGAGACTATGAACTGGTGCCTAAGAGTGCTGATTTTATTCACGGCCTGTCCGGCTTTGGTTTTGCGATGGACACAGACTTTGAAAAGTTCCTATTGGAATGCAGATTTCTTCATGGCGAGCAATGATGGTTTCCTCTGAGCACTGGTTTTATATTAGTGGGCCATAAGTAAAGTGGTTAGGTAAAATTTGGGGTATAAAAGCACAGAGTAGTTGGCTTACAAACTTTCCGTGTGGGGGAACATTCCATAAGTTTTAGAATTAAGGTCCTGATGTTACTTAATTCCATGTTGGTGTTAAAGAATTTTGAATGGGTGCCAGGTTCGCAAATGTGCAATTAGTTCGTGGATTGTGCCAACCTGGATGATACACACGTGCGGTTAAATGAAGGGCAGAGGGATCAATGGCTCCTTGAGCATTGCCATTCTAGTTAGGTCCCTTCATTTCTGAACGTGGGAGCAGGGTGCAGCTGCCTCAGCTTGTTCCCTGCTTTAGCTGTCAAGGCTCCTTTCCGGCAAGACGTCCCTGAGCCGAAGACACATGGACCAACCCAGAGGAAGCCCTGGGCTGTTGGAGTAGCCGTGCAGAGATATGCTGACATATCCACTGCCCACGGTGCTCTGCTTACACATTCACTGCCTCGGCTCTCCTCCTTAAGCCAGCAACATGCCGTCTGTTTTGAAAGATGGAGGAGGACATTGCAATTGGTGTTGGACATGTGGGTTAATGGGTTAATGTCGGACTTGTGGGTTTGGACCACACTGCTTTCGGATGTCTGCTTGATGAACACTTAACCTTGATATATGAGTCTCACTTAGACATGAGTTTCTGTGCCCCCGTTTCTCTACGAGAGCCAGAGTCACAAATAGGACACCTAGCAGTGGGGCAATGGAAAAACTCATCTTAAGATGGAGAGTAGCTATATAATTGACCTTGCCCTCATGGTAATTCTTCTTCCTTGTCTATCCAGAGGTCAGACAAAGCCACCCTTTACTCAGTGGTTTTCTGGGGAAACTATGGGAAGTGGGAAAAATGAAAGTTTGTAAGCCCACTTGCTTTGAGCCACCAAAATGGGGTGATCTTTAGCTGGGTTTAGACCACCTCTGGGAAGACAGCTATGGAGTGAAATAGATGCCCACCAGTGCTTTCGTGTACTCAGGAACCATAAGTCTTTGCCAGAAATTAAAAAAAAAAATCTGGGAGTAGGGAGGAAACATCTCCCTGAGACTGTGTGTTAAAGAGAGCCTGTGAGCACGCTGAATTGCTTGCTGGGTGACCACGTGGATCTACATATGGAGTGGAGGTCAGAGAAATGCAGCAATAAAAGGACTGCTTGTGTATGGGCCCGCATACCTGTGGATTTGGTTTACGTGAAAACGATGAGAACACGAGGGTGACTCGACTCAAGTTCACCACGTCGCATCAGGAGCCCAGGCTTGTTGAATAGTGGCGAGAGCCCATGGTCTACAACCAAGGTGACCGGTGGACACCCCGTGGAGGCTGAGCGAGGTAGCCGGCACGGGTCGACCAGAAGCCCACCAGACGGCGATATTCGAGACTATGAACTGGTGCCTAAGAGTGCTGATTTTATTCACGGCCTGTCCGGCTTTGGTTTTGCGATGGACACAGACTTTGAAAAGTTCCTATTGGAATGCAGATTTCTTCATGGCGAGCAATGATGGTTTCCTCTGAGCACTGGTTTTATATTAGTGGGCCATAAGTAAAGTGGTTAGGTAAAATTTGGGGTATAAAAGCACAGAGTAGTTGGCTTACAAACTTTCCGTGTGGGGGAACATTCCATAAGTTTTAGAATTAAGGTCCTGATGTTACTTAATTCCATGTTGGTGTTAAAGAATTTTGAATGGGTGCCAGGTTCGCAAATGTGCAATTAGTTCGTGGATTGTGCCAACCTGGATGATACACACGTGCGGTTAAATGAAGGGCAGAGGGATCAATGGCTCCTTGAGCATTGCCATTCTAGTTAGGTCCCTTCATTTCTGAACGTGGGAGCAGGGTGCAGCTGCCTCAGCTTGTTCCCTGCTTTAGCTGTCAAGGCTCCTTTCCGGCAAGACGTCCCTGAGCCGAAGACACATGGACCAACCCAGAGGAAGCCCTGGGCTGTTGGAGTAGCCGTGCAGAGATATGCTGACATATCCACTGCCCACGGTGCTCTGCTTACACATTCACTGCCTCGGCTCTCCTCCTTAAGCCAGCAACATGCCGTCTGTTTTGAAAGATGGAGGAGGACATTGCAATTGGTGTTGGACATGTGGGTTAATGGGTTAATGTCGGACTTGTGGGTTTGGACCACACTGCTTTCGGATGTCTGCTTGATGAACACTTAACCTTGATATATGAGTCTCACTTAGACATGAGTTTCTGTGCCCCCGTTTCTCTACGAGAGCCAGAGTCACAAATAGGACACCTAGCAGTGGGGCAATGGAAAAACTCATCTTAAGATGGAGAGTAGCTATATAATTGACCTTGCCCTCATGGTAATTCTTCTTCCTTGTCTATCCAGAGGTCAGACAAAGCCACCCTTTACTCAGTGGTTTTCTGGGGAAACTATGGGAAGTGGGAAAAATGAAAGTTTGTAAGCCCACTTGCTTTGAGCCACCAAAATGGGGTGATCTTTAGCTGGGTTTAGACCACCTCTGGGAAGACAGCTATGCAGTGAAATAGATGCCCACCAGTGCTTTCGTGTACTCAGGAACCATAAGTCTTTGCCAGAAATTAAAAAAAAAAATCTGGGAGTAGGGAGAAAACATCTCCCTGAGACTGTGTGTTAAAGAGAGCCAGTGAGCACGCTGCATTGCTTGCTGGGTGACCACGTGGATCTACATATGGAGTGGAGGTCAGAGAAATGCAGCAATAAAAGGACTGCTTGTGTATGGGCCCGCATACCTGTGGATTTGGTTTACGTGAAAACGATGAGAACACGAGGGTGACTCGACTCAAGTTCACCACGTCGCATCAGGAGCCCAGGCTTGTTGAATAGTGGCGAGAGCCCATGGTCTACAACCAAGGTGACCGGTGGACACCCCGTGGAGGCTGAGCGAGGTAGCCGGCACGGGTCGACCAGAAGCCCACCAGACGGCGATATTCGAGACTATGAACTGGTGCCTAAGAGTGCTGATTTTATTCACGGCCTGTCCGGCTTTGGTTTTGCGATGGACACAGACTTTGAAAAGTTCCTATTGGAATGCAGATTTCTTCATGGCGAGCAATGATGGTTTCCTCTGAGCACTGGTTTTATATTAGTGGGCCATAAGTAAAGTGGTTAGGTAAAATTTGGGGTATAAAAGCACAGAGTAGTTGGCTTACAAACTTTCCGTGTGGGGGAACATTCCATAAGTTTTAGAATTAAGGTCCTGATGTTACTTAATTCCATGTTGGTGTTAAAGAATTTTGAATGGGTGCCAGGTTCGCAAATGTGCAATTAGTTCGTGGATTGTGCCAACCTGGATGATACACACGTGCGGTTAAATGAAGGGCAGAGGGATCAATGGCTCCTTGAGCATTGCCATTCTAGTTAGGTCCCTTCATTTCTGAACGTGGGAGCAGGGTGCAGCTGCCTCAGCTTGTTCCCTGCTTTAGCTGTCAAGGCTCCTTTCCGGCAAGACGTCCCTGAGCCGAAGACACATGGACCAACCCAGAGGAAGCCCTGGGCTGTTGGAGTAGCCGTGCAGAGATATGCTGACATATCCACTGCCCACGGTGCTCTGCTTACACATTCACTGCCTCGGCTCTCCTCCTTAAGCCAGCAACATGCCGTCTGTTTTGAAAGATGGAGGAGGACATTGCAATTGGTGTTGGACATGTGGGTTAATGGGTTAATGTCGGACTTGTGGGTTTGGACCACACTGCTTTCGGATGTCTGCTTGATGAACACTTAACCTTGATATATGAGTCTCACTTAGACATGAGTTTCTGTGCCCCCGTTTCTCTACGAGAGCCAGAGTCACAAATAGGACACCTAGCAGTGGGGCAATGGAAAAACTCATCTTAAGATGGAGAGTAGCTATATAATTGACCTTGCCCTCATGGTAATTCTTCTTCCTTGTCTATCCAGAGGTCAGACAAAGCCACCCTTTACTCAGTGGTTTTCTGGGGAAACTATGGGAAGTGGGAAAAATGAAAGTTTGTAAGCCCACTTGCTTTGAGCCACCAAAATGGGGTGACCTTTAGCTGGGTTTAGACCACCTCTGGGAAGACAGCTATGCAGTGAAATAGATGCCCACCAGTGCTTTCGTGTACTCAGGAACCATAAGTCTTTGCCAGAAATTAAAAAAAAAAATCTGGGAGTAGGGAGAAAACATCTCCCTGAGACTGTGTGTTAAAGAGAGCCAGTGAGCACGCTGCATTGCTTGCTGGGTGACCACGTGGATCTACATATGGAGTGGAGGTCAGAGAAATGCAGCAATAAAAGGACTGCTTGTGTATGGGCCCGCATACCTGTGGATTTGGTTTACGTGAAAACGATGAGAACACGAGGGTGACTCGACTCAAGTTCACCACGTCGCATCAGGAGCCCAGGCTTGTTGAATAGTGGCGAGAGCCCATGGTCTACAACCAAGGTGACCGGTGGACACCCCGTGGAGGCTGAGCGAGGTAGCCGGCACGGGTCGACCAGAAGCCCACCAGACGGCGATATTCGAGACTATGAACTGGTGCCTAAGAGTGCTGATTTTATTCACGGCCTGTCCGGCTTTGGTTTTGCGATGGACACAGACTTTGAAAAGTTCCTATTGGAATGCAGATTTCTTCATGGCGAGCAATGATGGTTTCCTCTGAGCACTGGTTTTATATTAGTGGGCCATAAGTAAAGTGGTTAGGTAAAATTTGGGGTATAAAAGCACAGAGTAGTTGGCTTACAAACTTTCCGTGTGGGGGAACATTCCATAAGTTTTAGAATTAAGGTCCTGATGTTACTTAATTCCATGTTGGTGTTAAAGAATTTTGAATGGGTGCCAGGTTCGCAAATGTGCAATTAGTTCGTGGATTGTGCCAACCTGGATGATACACACGTGCGGTTAAATGAAGGGCAGAGGGATCAATGGCTCCTTGAGCATTGCCATTCTAGTTAGGTCCCTTCATTTCTGAACGTGGGAGCAGGGTGCAGCTGCCTCAGCTTGTTCCCTGCTTTAGCTGTCAAGGCTCCTTTCCGGCAAGACGTCCCTGAGCCGAAGACACATGGACCAACCCAGAGGAAGCCCTGGGCTGTTGGAGTAGCCGTGCAGAGATATGCTGACATATCCACTGCCCACGGTGCTCTGCTTACACATTCACTGCCTCGGCTCTCCTCCTTAAGCCAGCAACATGCCGTCTGTTTTGAAAGATGGAGGAGGGCATTGCAATTGGTGTTGGACATGTGGGTTAATGGGTTAATGTCGGACTTGTGGGTTTGGACCACACTGCTTTCGGATGTCTGCTTGATGAACACTTAACCTTGATATATGAGTCTCACTTAGACATGAGTTTCTGTGCCCCCGTTTCTCTACGAGAGCCAGAGTCACAAATAGGACACCTAGCAGTGGGGCAATGGAAAAACTCATCTTAAGATGGAGAGTAGCTATATAATTGACCTTGCCCTCATGGTAATTCTTCTTCCTTGTCTATCCAGAGGTCAGACAAAGCCACCCTTTACTCAGTGGTTTTCTGGGGAAACTATGGGAAGTGGGAAAAATGAAAGTTTGTAAGCCCACTTGCTTTGAGCCACCAAAATGGGGTGACCTTTAGCTGGGTTTAGACCACCTCTGGGAAGACAGCTATGCAGTGAAATAGATGCCCACCAGTGCTTTCGTGTACTCAGGAACCATAAGTCTTTGCCAGAAATTAAAAAAAAAAATCTGGGAGTAGGGAGAAAACATCTCCCTGAGACTGTGTGTTAAAGAGAGCCAGTGAGCACGCTGCATTGCTTGCTGGGTGACCACGTGGATCTACATATGGAGTGGAGGTCAGAGAAATGCAGCAATAAAAGGACTGCTTGTGTATGGGCCCGCATACCTGTGGATTTGGTTTACGTGAAAACGATGAGAACACGAGGGTGACTCGACTCAAGTTCACCACGTCGCATCAGGAGCCCAGGCTTGTTGAATAGTGGCGAGAGCCCATGGTCTACAACCAAGGTGACCGGTGGACACCCCGTGGAGGCTGAGCGAGGTAGCCGGCACGGGTCGACCAGAAGCCCACCAGACGGAGATATTCGAGACTATGAACTGGTGCCTAAGAGTGCTGATTTTATTCACGGCCTGTCCGGCTTTGGTTTTGCGATGGACACAGACTTTGAAAAGTTCCTATTGGAATGCAGATTTCTTCATGGCGAGCAATGATGGTTTCCTCTGAGCACTGGTTTTATATTAGTGGGCCATAAGTAAAGTGGTTAGGTAAAATTTGGGGTATAAAAGCACAGAGTAGTTGGCTTACAAACTTTCCGTGTGGGGGAACATTCCATAAGTTTTAGAATTAAGGTCCTGATGTTACTTAATTCCATGTTGGTGTTAAAGAATTTTGAATGGGTGCCAGGTTCGCAAATGTGCAATTAGTTCGTGGATTGTGCCAACCTGGATGATACACACGTGCGGTTAAATGAAGGGCAGAGGGATCAATGGCTCCTTGAGCATTGCCATTCTAGTTAGGTCCCTTCATTTCTGAACGTGGGAGCAGGGTGCAGCTGCCCCAGCTTGTTCCCTGCTTTAGCTGTCAAGGCTCCTTTCCGGCAAGACGTCCCTGAGCCGAAGACACATGGACCAACCCAGAGGAAGCCCTGGGCTGTTGGAGTAGCCGTGCAGAGATATGCTGACATATCCACTGCCCACGGTGCTCTGCTTACACATTCACTGCCTCGGCTCTCCTCCTTAAGCCAGCAACATGCCGTCTGTTTTGAAAGATGGAGGAGGGCATTGCAATTGGTGTTGGACATGTGGGTTAATGGGTTAATGTCGGACTTGTGGGTTTGGACCACACTGCTTTCGGATGTCTGCTTGATGAACACTTAACCTTGATATATGAGTCTCACTTAGACATGAGTTTCTGTGCCCCCGTTTCTCTACGAGAGCCAGAGTCACAAATAGGACACCTAGCAGTGGGGCAATGGAAAAACTCATCTTAAGATGGAGAGTAGCTATATAATTGACCTTGCCCTCATGGTAATTCTTCTTCCTTGTCTATCCAGAGGTCAGACAAAGCCACCCTTTACTCAGTGGTTTTCTGGGGAAACTATGGGAAGTGGGAAAAATGAAAGTTTGTAAGCCCACTTGCTTTGAGCCACCAAAATGGGGTGATCTTTAGCTGGGTTTAGACCACCTCTGGGAAGACAGCTATGGAGTGAAATAGATGCCCACCAGTGCTTTCGTGTACTCAGGAACCATAAGTCTTTGCCAGAAATTAAAAAAAAAAATCTGGGAGTAGGGAGGAAACATCTCCCTGAGACTGTGTGTTAAAGAGAGCCTGTGAGCACGCTGAATTGCTTGCTGGGTGACCACGTGGATCTACATATGGAGTGGAGGTCAGAGAAATGCAGCAATAAAAGGACTGCTTGTGTATGGGCCCGCATACCTGTGGATTTGGTTTACGTGAAAACGATGAGAACACGAGGGTGACTCGACTCAAGTTCACCACGTCGCATCAGGAGCCCAGGCTTGTTGAATAGTGGCGAGAGCCCATGGTCTACAACCAAGGTGACCGGTGGACACCCCGTGGAGGCTGAGCGAGGTAGCCGGCACGGGTCGACCAGAAGCCCACCAGACGGCGATATTCGAGACTATGAACTGGTGCCTAAGAGTGCTGATTTTATTCACGGCCTGTCCGGCTTTGGTTTTGCGATGGACACAGACTTTGAAAAGTTCCTATTGGAATGCAGATTTCTTCATGGCGAGCAATGATGGTTTCCTCTGAGCACTGGTTTTATATTAGTGGGCCATAAGTAAAGTGGTTAGGTAAAATTTGGGGTATAAAAGCACAGAGTAGTTGGCTTACAAACTTTCCGTGTGGGGGAACATTCCATAAGTTTTAGAATTAAGGTCCTGATGTTACTTAATTCCATGTTGGTGTTAAAGAATTTTGAATGGGTGCCAGGTTCGCAAATGTGCAATTAGTTCGTGGATTGTGCCAACCTGGATGATACACACGTGCGGTTAAATGAAGGGCAGAGGGATCAATGGCTCCTTGAGCATTGCCATTCTAGTTAGGTCCCTTCATTTCTGAACGTGGGAGCAGGGTGCAGCTGCCTCAGCTTGTTCCCTGCTTTAGCTGTCAAGGCTCCTTTCCGGCAAGACGTCCCTGAGCCGAAGACACATGGACCAACCCAGAGGAAGCCCTGGGCTGTTGGAGTAGCCGTGCAGAGATATGCTGACATATCCACTGCCCACGGTGCTCTGCTTACACATTCACTGCCTCGGCTCTCCTCCTTAAGCCAGCAACATGCCGTCTGTTTTGAAAGATGGAGGAGGGCATTGCAATTGGTGTTGGACATGTGGGTTAATGGGTTAATGTCGGACTTGTGGGTTTGGACCACACTGCTTTCGGATGTCTGCTTGATGAACACTTAACCTTGATATATGAGTCTCACTTAGACATGAGTTTCTGTGCCCCCGTTTCTCTACGAGAGCCAGAGTCACAAATAGGACACCTAGCAGTGGGGCAATGGAAAAACTCATCTTAAGATGGAGAGTAGCTATATAATTGACCTTGCCCTCATGGTAATTCTTCTTCCTTGTCTATCCAGAGGTCAGACAAAGCCACCCTTTACTCAGTGGTTTTCTGGGGAAACTATGGGAAGTGGGAAAAATGAAAGTTTGTAAGCCCACTTGCTTTGAGCCACCAAAATGGGGTGACCTTTAGCTGGGTTTAGACCACCTCTGGGAAGACAGCTATGCAGTGAAATAGATGCCCACCAGTGCTTTCGTGTACTCAGGAACCATAAGTCTTTGCCAGAAATTAAAAAAAAAAATCTGGGAGTAGGGAGAAAACATCTCCCTGAGACTGTGTGTTAAAGAGAGCCAGTGAGCACGCTGCATTGCTTGCTGGGTGACCACGTGGATCTACATATGGAGTGGAGGTCAGAGAAATGCAGCAATAAAAGGACTGCTTGTGTATGGGCCCGCATACCTGTGGATTTGGTTTACGTGAAAACGATGAGAACACGAGGGTGACTCGACTCAAGTTCACCACGTCGCATCAGGAGCCCAGGCTTGTTGAATAGTGGCGAGAGCCCATGGTCTACAACCAAGGTGACCGGTGGACACCCCGTGGAGGCTGAGCGAGGTAGCCGGCACGGGTCGACCAGAAGCCCACCAGACGGCGATATTCGAGACTATGAACTGGTGCCTAAGAGTGCTGATTTTATTCACGGCCTGTCCGGCTTTGGTTTTGCGATGGACACAGACTTTGAAAAGTTCCTATTGGAATGCAGATTTCTTCATGGCGAGCAATGATGGTTTCCTCTGAGCACTGGTTTTATATTAGTGGGCCATAAGTAAAGTGGTTAGGTAAAATTTGGGGTATAAAAGCACAGAGTAGTTGGCTTACAAACTTTCCGTGTGGGGGAACATTCCATAAGTTTTAGAATTAAGGTCCTGATGTTACTTAATTCCATGTTGGTGTTAAAGAATTTTGAATGGGTGCCAGGTTCGCAAATGTGCAATTAGTTCGTGGATTGTGCCAACCTGGATGATACACACGTGCGGTTAAATGAAGGGCAGAGGGATCAATGGCTCCTTGAGCATTGCCATTCTAGTTAGGTCCCTTCATTTCTGAACGTGGGAGCAGGGTGCAGCTGCCTCAGCTTGTTCCCTGCTTTAGCTGTCAAGGCTCCTTTCCGGCAAGACGTCCCTGAGCCGAAGACACATGGACCAACCCAGAGGAAGCCCTGGGCTGTTGGAGTAGCCGTGCAGAGATATGCTGACATATCCACTGCCCACGGTGCTCTGCTTACACATTCACTGCCTCGGCTCTCCTCCTTAAGCCAGCAACATGCCGTCTGTTTTGAAAGATGGAGGAGGACATTGCAATTGGTGTTGGACATGTGGGTTAATGGGTTAATGTCGGACTTGTGGGTTTGGACCACACTGCTTTCGGATGTCTGCTTGATGAACACTTAACCTTGATATATGAGTCTCACTTAGACATGAGTTTCTGTGCCCCCGTTTCTCTACGAGAGCCAGAGTCACAAATAGGACACCTAGCAGTGGGGCAATGGAAAAACTCATCTTAAGATGGAGAGTAGCTATATAATTGACCTTGCCCTCATGGTAATTCTTCTTCCTTGTCTATCCAGAGGTCAGACAAAGCCACCCTTTACTCAGTGGTTTTCTGGGGAAACTATGGGAAGTGGGAAAAATGAAAGTTTGTAAGCCCACTTGCTTTGAGCCACCAAAATGGGGTGACCTTTAGCTGGGTTTAGACCACCTCTGGGAAGACAGCTATGCAGTGAAATAGATGCCCACCAGTGCTTTCGTGTACTCAGGAACCATAAGTCTTTGCCAGAAATTAAAAAAAAAAATCTGGGAGTAGGGAGAAAACATCTCCCTGAGACTGTGTGTTAAAGAGAGCCAGTGAGCACGCTGCATTGCTTGCTGGGTGACCACGTGGATCTACATATGGAGTGGAGGTCAGAGAAATGCAGCAATAAAAGGACTGCTTGTGTATGGGCCCGCATACCTGTGGATTTGGTTTACGTGAAAACGATGAGAACACGAGGGTGACTCGACTCAAGTTCACCACGTCGCATCAGGAGCCCAGGCTTGTTGAATAGTGGCGAGAGCCCATGGTCTACAACCAAGGTGACCGGTGGACACCCCGTGGAGGCTGAGCGAGGTAGCCGGCACGGGTCGACCAGAAGCCCACCAGACGGCGATATTCGAGACTATGAACTGGTGCCTAAGAGTGCTGATTTTATTCACGGCCTGTCCGGCTTTGGTTTTGCGATGGACACAGACTTTGAAAAGTTCCTATTGGAATGCAGATTTCTTCATGGCGAGCAATGATGGTTTCCTCTGAGCACTGGTTTTATATTAGTGGGCCATAAGTAAAGTGGTTAGGTAAAATTTGGGGTATAAAAGCACAGAGTAGTTGGCTTACAAACTTTCCGTGTGGGGGAACATTCCATAAGTTTTAGAATTAAGGTCCTGATGTTACTTAATTCCATGTTGGTGTTAAAGAATTTTGAATGGGTGCCAGGTTCGCAAATGTGCAATTAGTTCGTGGATTGTGCCAACCTGGATGATACACACGTGCGGTTAAATGAAGGGCAGAGGGATCAATGGCTCCTTGAGCATTGCCATTCTAGTTAGGTCCCTTCATTTCTGAACGTGGGAGCAGGGTGCAGCTGCCTCAGCTTGTTCCCTGCTTTAGCTGTCAAGGCTCCTTTCCGGCAAGACGTCCCTGAGCCGAAGACACATGGACCAACCCAGAGGAAGCCCTGGGCTGTTGGAGTAGCCGTGCAGAGATATGCTGACATATCCACTGCCCACGGTGCTCTGCTTACACATTCACTGCCTCGGCTCTCCTCCTTAAGCCAGCAACATGCCGTCTGTTTTGAAAGATGGAGGAGGACATTGCAATTGGTGTTGGACATGTGGGTTAATGGGTTAATGTCGGACTTGTGGGTTTGGACCACACTGCTTTCGGATGTCTGCTTGATGAACACTTAACCTTGATATATGAGTCTCACTTAGACATGAGTTTCTGTGCCCCCGTTTCTCTACGAGAGCCAGAGTCACAAATAGGACACCTAGCAGTGGGGCAATGGAAAAACTCATCTTAAGATGGAGAGTAGCTATATAATTGACCTTGCCCTCATGGTAATTCTTCTTCCTTGTCTATCCAGAGGTCAGACAAAGCCACCCTTTACTCAGTGGTTTTCTGGGGAAACTATGGGAAGTGGGAAAAATGAAAGTTTGTAAGCCCACTTGCTTTGAGCCACCAAAATGGGGTGACCTTTAGCTGGGTTTAGACCACCTCTGGGAAGACAGCTATGCAGTGAAATAGATGCCCACCAGTGCTTTCGTGTACTCAGGAACCATAAGTCTTTGCCAGAAATTAAAAAAAAAAATCTGGGAGTAGGGAGAAAACATCTCCCTGAGACTGTGTGTTAAAGAGAGCCAGTGAGCACGCTGCATTGCTTGCTGGGTGACCACGTGGATCTACATATGGAGTGGAGGTCAGAGAAATGCAGCAATAAAAGGACTGCTTGTGTATGGGCCCGCATACCTGTGGATTTGGTTTACGTGAAAACGATGAGAACACGAGGGTGACTCGACTCAAGTTCACCACGTCGCATCAGGAGCCCAGGCTTGTTGAATAGTGGCGAGAGCCCATGGTCTACAACCAAGGTGACCGGTGGACACCCCGTGGAGGCTGAGCGAGGTAGCCGGCACGGGTCGACCAGAAGCCCACCAGACGGCGATATTCGAGACTATGAACTGGTGCCTAAGAGTGCTGATTTTATTCACGGCCTGTCCGGCTTTGGTTTTGCGATGGACACAGACTTTGAAAAGTTCCTATTGGAATGCAGATTTCTTCATGGCGAGCAATGATGGTTTCCTCTGAGCACTGGTTTTATATTAGTGGGCCATAAGTAAAGTGGTTAGGTAAAATTTGGGGTATAAAAGCACAGAGTAGTTGGCTTACAAACTTTCCGTGTGGGGGAACATTCCATAAGTTTTAGAATTAAGGTCCTGATGTTACTTAATTCCATGTTGGTGTTAAAGAATTTTGAATGGGTGCCAGGTTCGCAAATGTGCAATTAGTTCGTGGATTGTGCCAACCTGGATGATACACACGTGCGGTTAAATGAAGGGCAGAGGGATCAATGGCTCCTTGAGCATTGCCATTCTAGTTAGGTCCCTTCATTTCTGAACGTGGGAGCAGGGTGCAGCTGCCTCAGCTTGTTCCCTGCTTTAGCTGTCAAGGCTCCTTTCCGGCAAGACGTCCCTGAGCCGAAGACACATGGACCAACCCAGAGGAAGCCCTGGGCTGTTGGAGTAGCCGTGCAGAGATATGCTGACATATCCACTGCCCACGGTGCTCTGCTTACACATTCACTGCCTCGGCTCTCCTCCTTAAGCCAGCAACATGCCGTCTGTTTTGAAAGATGGAGGAGGGCATTGCAATTGGTGTTGGACATGTGGGTTAATGGGTTAATGTCGGACTTGTGGGTTTGGACCACACTGCTTTCGGATGTCTGCTTGATGAACACTTAACCTTGATATATGAGTCTCACTTAGACATGAGTTTCTGTGCCCCCGTTTCTCTACGAGAGCCAGAGTCACAAATAGGACACCTAGCAGTGGGGCAATGGAAAAACTCATCTTAAGATGGAGAGTAGCTATATAATTGACCTTGCCCTCATGGTAATTCTTCTTCCTTGTCTATCCAGAGGTCAGACAAAGCCACCCTTTACTCAGTGGTTTTCTGGGGAAACTATGGGAAGTGGGAAAAATGAAAGTTTGTAAGCCCACTTGCTTTGAGCCACCAAAATGGGGTGACCTTTAGCTGGGTTTAGACCACCTCTGGGAAGACAGCTATGCAGTGAAATAGATGCCCACCAGTGCTTTCGTGTACTCAGGAACCATAAGTCTTTGCCAGAAATTAAAAAAAAACATCTGGGAGTAGGGAGAAAACATCTCCCTGAGACTGTGTGTTAAAGAGAGCCAGTGAGCACGCTGCATTGCTTGCTGGGTGACCACGTGGATCTACATATGGAGTGGAGGTCAGAGAAATGCAGCAATAAAAGGACTGCTTGTGTATGGGCCCGCATACCTGTGGATTTGGTTTACGTGAAAACGATGAGAACACGAGGGTGACTCGACTCAAGTTCACCACGTCGCATCAGGAGCCCAGGCTTGTTGAATAGTGGCGAGAGCCCATGGTCTACAACCAAGGTGACCGGTGGACACCCCGTGGAGGCTGAGCGAGGTAGCCGGCACGGGTCGACCAGAAGCCCACCAGACGGCGATATTCGAGACTATGAACTGGTGCCTAAGAGTGCTGATTTTATTCACGGCCTGTCCGGCTTTGGTTTTGCGATGGACACAGACTTTGAAAAGTTCCTATTGGAATGCAGATTTCTTCATGGCGAGCAATGATGGTTTCCTCTGAGCACTGGTTTTATATTAGTGGGCCATAAGTAAAGTGGTTAGGTAAAATTTGGGGTATAAAAGCACAGAGTAGTTGGCTTACAAACTTTCCGTGTGGGGGAACATTCCATAAGTTTTAGAATTAAGGTCCTGATGTTACTTAATTCCATGTTGGTGTTAAAGAATTTTGAATGGGTGCCAGGTTCGCAAATGTGCAATTAGTTCGTGGATTGTGCCAACCTGGATGATACACACGTGCGGTTAAATGAAGGGCAGAGGGATCAATGGCTCCTTGAGCATTGCCATTCTAGTTAGGTCCCTTCATTTCTGAACGTGGGAGCAGGGTGCAGCTGCCTCAGCTTGTTCCCTGCTTTAGCTGTCAAGGCTCCTTTCCGGCAAGACGTCCCTGAGCCGAAGACACATGGACCAACCCAGAGGAAGCCCTGGGCTGTTGGAGTAGCCGTGCAGAGATATGCTGACATATCCACTGCCCACGGTGCTCTGCTTACACATTCACTGCCTCGGCTCTCCTCCTTAAGCCAGCAACATGCCGTCTGTTTTGAAAGATGGAGGAGGACATTGCAATTGGTGTTGGACATGTGGGTTAATGGGTTAATGTCGGACTTGTGGGTTTGGACCACACTGCTTTCGGATGTCTGCTTGATGAACACTTAACCTTGATATATGAGTCTCACTTAGACATGAGTTTCTGTGCCCCCGTTTCTCTACGAGAGCCAGAGTCACAAATAGGACACCTAGCAGTGGGGCAATGGAAAAACTCATCTTAAGATGGAGAGTAGCTATATAATTGACCTTGCCCTCATGGTAATTCTTCTTCCTTGTCTATCCAGAGGTCAGACAAAGCCACCCTTTACTCAGTGGTTTTCTGGGGAAACTATGGGAAGTGGGAAAAATGAAAGTTTGTAAGCCCACTTGCTTTGAGCCACCAAAATGGGGTGACCTTTAGCTGGGTTTAGACCACCTCTGGGAAGACAGCTATGCAGTGAAATAGATGCCCACCAGTGCTTTCGTGTACTCAGGAACCATAAGTCTTTGCCAGAAATTAAAAAAAAAAATCTGGGAGTAGGGAGGAAACATCTCCCTGAGACTGTGTGTTAAAGAGAGCCAGTGAGCACGCTGAATTGCTTGCTGGGTGACCACGTGGATCTACATATGGAGTGGAGGTCAGAGAAATGCAGCAATAAAAGGACTGCTTGTGTATGGGCCCGCATACCTGTGGATTTGGTTTACGTGAAAACGATGAGAACACGAGGGTGACTCGACTCAAGTTCACCACGTCGCATCAGGAGCCCAGGCTTGTTGAATAGTGGCGAGAGCCCATGGTCTACAACCAAGGTGACCGGTGGACACCCCGTGGAGGCTGAGCGAGGTAGCCGGCACGGGTCGACCAGAAGCCCACCAGACGGCGATATTCGAGACTATGAACTGGTGCCTAAGAGTGCTGATTTTATTCACGGCCTGTCCGGCTTTGGTTTTGCGATGGACACAGACTTTGAAAAGTTCCTATTGGAATGCAGATTTCTTCATGGCGAGCAATGATGGTTTCCTCTGAGCACTGGTTTTATATTAGTGGGCCATAAGTAAAGTGGTTAGGTAAAATTTGGGGTATAAAAGCACAGAGTAGTTGGCTTACAAACTTTCCGTGTGGGGGAACATTCCATAAGTTTTAGAATTAAGGTCCTGATGTTACTTAATTCCATGTTGGTGTTAAAGAATTTTGAATGGGTGCCAGGTTCGCAAATGTGCAATTAGTTCGTGGATTGTGCCAACCTGGATGATACACACGTGCGGTTAAATGAAGGGCAGAGGGATCAATGGCTCCTTGAGCATTGCCATTCTAGTTAGGTCCCTTCATTTCTGAACGTGGGAGCAGGGTGCAGCTGCCTCAGCTTGTTCCCTGCTTTAGCTGTCAAGGCTCCTTTCCGGCAAGACGTCCCTGAGCCGAAGACACATGGACCAACCCAGAGGAAGCCCTGGGCTGTTGGAGTAGCCGTGCAGAGATATGCTGACATATCCACTGCCCACGGTGCTCTGCTTACACATTCACTGCCTCGGCTCTCCTCCTTAAGCCAGCAACATGCCGTCTGTTTTGAAAGATGGAGGAGGGCATTGCAATTGGTGTTGGACATGTGGGTTAATGGGTTAATGTCGGACTTGTGGGTTTGGACCACACTGCTTTCGGATGTCTGCTTGATGAACACTTAACCTTGATATATGAGTCTCACTTAGACATGAGTTTCTGTGCCCCCGTTTCTCTACGAGAGCCAGAGTCACAAATAGGACACCTAGCAGTGGGGCAATGGAAAAACTCATCTTAAGATGGAGAGTAGCTATATAATTGACCTTGCCCTCATGGTAATTCTTCTTCCTTGTCTATCCAGAGGTCAGACAAAGCCACCCTTTACTCAGTGGTTTTCTGGGGAAACTATGGGAAGTGGGAAAAATGAAAGTTTGTAAGCCCACTTGCTTTGAGCCACCAAAATGGGGTGACCTTTAGCTGGGTTTAGACCACCTCTGGGAAGACAGCTATGCAGTGAAATAGATGCCCACCAGTGCTTTCGTGTACTCAGGAACCATAAGTCTTTGCCAGAAATTAAAAAAAAAAAATCTGGGAGTAGGGAGAAAACATCTCCCTGAGACTGTGTGTTAAAGAGAGCCAGTGAGCACGCTGCATTGCTTGCTGGGTGACCACGTGGATCTACATATGGAGTGGAGGTCAGAGAAATGCAGCAATAAAAGGACTGCTTGTGTATGGGCCCGCATACCTGTGGATTTGGTTTACGTGAAAACGATGAGAACACGAGGGTGACTCGACTCAAGTTCACCACGTCGCATCAGGAGCCCAGGCTTGTTGAATAGTGGCGAGAGCCCATGGTCTACAACCAAGGTGACCGGTGGACACCCCGTGGAGGCTGAGCGAGGTAGCCGGCACGGGTCGACCAGAAGCCCACCAGACGGCGATATTCGAGACTATGAACTGGTGCCTAAGAGTGCTGATTTTATTCACGGCCTGTCCGGCTTTGGTTTTGCGATGGACACAGACTTTGAAAAGTTCCTATTGGAATGCAGATTTCTTCATGGCGAGCAATGATGGTTTCCTCTGAGCACTGGTTTTATATTAGTGGGCCATAAGTAAAGTGGTTAGGTAAAATTTGGGGTATAAAAGCACAGAGTAGTTGGCTTACAAACTTTCCGTGTGGGGGAACATTCCATAAGTTTTAGAATTAAGGTCCTGATGTTACTTAATTCCATGTTGGTGTTAAAGAATTTTGAATGGGTGCCAGGTTCGCAAATGTGCAATTAGTTCGTGGATTGTGCCAACCTGGATGATACACACGTGCGGTTAAATGAAGGGCAGAGGGATCAATGGCTCCTTGAGCATTGCCATTCTAGTTAGGTCCCTTCATTTCTGAACGTGGGAGCAGGGTGCAGCTGCCTCAGCTTGTTCCCTGCTTTAGCTGTCAAGGCTCCTTTCCGGCAAGACGTCCCTGAGCCAAAGACACATGGACCAACCCAGAGGAAGCCCTGGGCTGTTGGAGTAGCCGTGCAGAGATATGCTGACATATCCACTGCCCACGGTGCTCTGCTTACACATTCACTGCCTCGGCTCTCCTCCTTAAGCCAGCAACATGCCGTCTGTTTTGAAAGATGGAGGAGGACATTGCAATTGGTGTTGGACATGTGGGTTAATGGGTTAATGTCGGACTTGTGGGTTTGGACCACACTGCTTTCGGATGTCTGCTTGATGAACACTTAACCTTGATATATGAGTCTCACTTAGACATGAGTTTCTGTGCCCCCGTTTCTCTACGAGAGCCAGAGTCACAAATAGGACACCTAGCAGTGGGGCAATGGAAAAACTCATCTTAAGATGGAGAGTAGCTATATAATTGACCTTGCCCTCATGGTAATTCTTCTTCCTTGTCTATCCAGAGGTCAGACAAAGCCACCCTTTACTCAGTGGTTTTCTGGGGAAACTATGGGAAGTGGGAAAAATGAAAGTTTGTAAGCCCACTTGCTTTGAGCCACCAAAATGGGGTGACCTTTAGCTGGGTTTAGACCACCTCTGGGAAGACAGCTATGCAGTGAAATAGATGCCCACCAGTGCTTTCGTGTACTCAGGAACCATAAGTCTTTGCCAGAAATTAAAAAAAAAAAAATCTGGGAGTAGGGAGGAAACATCTCCCTGAGACTGTGTGTTAAAGAGATCCTGTGAGCACGCTGCATTGCTTGCTGGGTGACCACGTGGATCTACATATGGAGTGGAGGTCAGAGAAATGCAGCAATAAAAGGACTGCTTGTGTATGGGCCCGCATACCTGTGGATTTGGTTTACGTGAAAACGATGAGAACACGAGGGTGACTCGACTCAAGTTCACCACGTCGCATCAGGAGCCCAGGCTTGTTGAATAGTGGCGAGAGCCCATGGTCTACAACCAAGGTGACCGGTGGACACCCCGTGGAGGCTGAGCGAGGTAGCCGGCACGGGTCGACCAGAAGCCCACCAGACGGCGATATTCGAGACTATGAACTGGTGCCTAAGAGTGCTGATTTTATTCACGGCCTGTCCGGCTTTGGTTTTGCGATGGACACAGACTTTGAAAAGTTCCTATTGGAATGCAGATTTCTTCATGGCGAGCAATGATGGTTTCCTCTGAGCACTGGTTTTATATTAGTGGGCCATAAGTAAAGTGGTTAGGTAAAATTTGGGGTATAAAAGCACAGAGTAGTTGGCTTACAAACTTTCCGTGTGGGGGAACATTCCATAAGTTTTAGAATTAAGGTCCTGATGTTACTTAATTCCATGTTGGTGTTAAAGAATTTTGAATGGGTGCCAGGTTCGCAAATGTGCAATTAGTTCGTGGATTGTGCCAACCTGGATGATACACACGTGCGGTTAAATGAAGGGCAGAGGGATCAATGGCTCCTTGAGCATTGCCATTCTAGTTAGGTCCCTTCATTTCTGAACGTGGGAGCAGGGTGCAGCTGCCTCAGCTTGTTCCCTGCTTTAGCTGTCAAGGCTCCTTTCCGGCAAGACGTCCCTGAGCCGAAGACACATGGACCAACCCAGAGGAAGCCCTGGGCTGTTGGAGTAGCCGTGCAGAGATATGCTGACATATCCACTGCCCACGGTGCTCTGCTTACACATTCACTGCCTCGGCTCTCCTCCTTAAGCCAGCAACATGCCGTCTGTTTTGAAAGATGGAGGAGGACATTGCAATTGGTGTTGGACATGTGGGTTAATGGGTTAATGTCGGACTTGTGGGTTTGGACCACACTGCTTTCGGATGTCTGCTTGATGAACACTTAACCTTGATATATGAGTCTCACTTAGACATGAGTTTCTGTGCCCCCGTTTCTCTACGAGAGCCAGAGTCACAAATAGGACACCTAGCAGTGGGGCAATGGAAAAACTCATCTTAAGATGGAGAGTAGCTATATAATTGACCTTGCCCTCATGGTAATTCTTCTTCCTTGTCTATCCAGAGGTCAGACAAAGCCACCCTTTACTCAGTGGTTTTCTGGGGAAACTATGGGAAGTGGGAAAAATGAAAGTTTGTAAGCCCACTTGCTTTGAGCCACCAAAATGGGGTGACCTTTAGCTGGGTTTAGACCACCTCTGGGAAGACAGCTATGCAGTGAAATAGATGCCCACCAGTGCTTTCGTGTACTCAGGAACCATAAGTCTTTGCCAGAAATTAAAAAAAAAAAAAATCTGGGAGTAGGGAGGAAACATCTCCCTGAGACTGTGTGTTAAAGAGATCCTGTGAGCACGCTGCATTGCTTGCTGGGTGACCACGTGGATCTACATATGGAGTGGAGGTCAGAGAAATGCAGCAATAAAAGGACTGCTTGTGTATGGGCCCGCATACCTGTGGATTTGGTTTACGTGAAAACGATGAGAACACGAGGGTGACTCGACTCAAGTTCACCACGTCGCATCAGGAGCCCAGGCTTGTTGAATAGTGGCGAGAGCCCATGGTCTACAACCAAGGTGACCGGTGGACACCCCGTGGAGGCTGAGCGAGGTAGCCGGCACGGGTCGACCAGAAGCCCACCAGACGGCGATATTCGAGACTATGAACTGGTGCCTAAGAGTGCTGATTTTATTCACGGCCTGTCCGGCTTTGGTTTTGCGATGGACACAGACTTTGAAAAGTTCCTATTGGAATGCAGATTTCTTCATGGCGAGCAATGATGGTTTCCTCTGAGCACTGGTTTTATATTAGTGGGCCATAAGTAAAGTGGTTAGGTAAAATTTGGGGTATAAAAGCACAGAGTAGTTGGCTTACAAACTTTCCGTGTGGGGGAACATTCCATAAGTTTTAGAATTAAGGTCCTGATGTTACTTAATTCCATGTTGGTGTTAAAGAATTTTGAATGGGTGCCAGGTTCGCAAATGTGCAATTAGTTCGTGGATTGTGCCAACCTGGATGATACACACGTGCGGTTAAATGAAGGGCAGAGGGATCAATGGCTCCTTGAGCATTGCCATTCTAGTTAGGTCCCTTCATTTCTGAACGTGGGAGCAGGGTGCAGCTGCCTCAGCTTGTTCCCTGCTTTAGCTGTCAAGGCTCCTTTCCGGCAAGACGTCCCTGAGCCGAAGACACATGGACCAACCCAGAGGAAGCCCTGGGCTGTTGGAGTAGCCGTGCAGAGATATGCTGACATATCCACTGCCCACGGTGCTCTGCTTACACATTCACTGCCTCGGCTCTCCTCCTTAAGCCAGCAACATGCCGTCTGTTTTGAAAGATGGAGGAGGACATTGCAATTGGTGTTGGACATGTGGGTTAATGGGTTAATGTCGGACTTGTGGGTTTGGACCACACTGCTTTCGGATGTCTGCTTGATGAACACTTAACCTTGATATATGAGTCTCACTTAGACATGAGTTTCTGTGCCCCCGTTTCTCTACGAGAGCCAGAGTCACAAATAGGACACCTAGCAGTGGGGCAATGGAAAAACTCATCTTAAGATGGAGAGTAGCTATATAATTGACCTTGCCCTCATGGTAATTCTTCTTCCTTGTCTATCCAGAGGTCAGACAAAGCCACCCTTTACTCAGTGGTTTTCTGGGGAAACTATGGGAAGTGGGAAAAATGAAAGTTTGTAAGCCCACTTGCTTTGAGCCACCAAAATGGGGTGACCTTTAGCTGGGTTTAGACCACCTCTGGGAAGACAGCTATGCAGTGAAATAGATGCCCACCAGTGCTTTCGTGTACTCAGGAACCATAAGTCTTTGCCAGAAATTAAAAAAAAAAAAATCTGGGAGTAGGGAGGAAACATCTCCCTGAGACTGTGTGTTAAAGAGAGCCAGTGAGCACGCTGCATTGCTTGCTGGGTGACCACGTGGATCTACATATGGAGTGGAGGTCAGAGAAATGCAGCAATAAAAGGACTGCTTGTGTATGGGCCCGCATACCTGTGGATTTGGTTTACGTGAAAACGATGAGAACACGAGGGTGACTCGACTCAAGTTCACCACGTCGCATCAGGAGCCCAGGCTTGTTGAATAGTGGCGAGAGCCCATGGTCTACAACCAAGGTGACCGGTGGACACCCCGTGGAGGCTGAGCGAGGTAGCCGGCACGGGTCGACCAGAAGCCCACCAGACGGCGATATTCGAGACTATGAACTGGTGCCTAAGAGTGCTGATTTTATTCACGGCCTGTCCGGCTTTGGTTTTGCGATGGACACAGACTTTGAAAAGTTCCTATTGGAATGCAGATTTCTTCATGGCGAGCAATGATGGTTTCCTCTGAGCACTGGTTTTATATTAGTGGGCCATAAGTAAAGTGGTTAGGTAAAATTTGGGGTATAAAAGCACAGAGTAGTTGGCTTACAAACTTTCCGTGTGGGGGAACATTCCATAAGTTTTAGAATTAAGGTCCTGATGTTACTTAATTCCATGTTGGTGTTAAAGAATTTTGAATGGGTGCCAGGTTCGCAAATGTGCAATTAGTTCGTGGATTGTGCCAACCTGGATGATACACACGTGCGGTTAAATGAAGGGCAGAGGGATCAATGGCTCCTTGAGCATTGCCATTCTAGTTAGGTCCCTTCATTTCTGAACGTGGGAGCAGGGTGCAGCTGCCTCAGCTTGTTCCCTGCTTTAGCTGTCAAGGCTCCTTTCCGGCAAGACGTCCCTGAGCCGAAGACACATGGACCAACCCAGAGGAAGCCCTGGGCTGTTGGAGTAGCCGTGCAGAGATATGCTGACATATCCACTGCCCACGGTGCTCTGCTTACACATTCACTGCCTCGGCTCTCCTCCTTAAGCCAGCAACATGCCGTCTGTTTTGAAAGATGGAGGAGGACATTGCAATTGGTGTTGGACATGTGGGTTAATGGGTTAATGTCGGACTTGTGGGTTTGGACCACACTGCTTTCGGATGTCTGCTTGATGAACACTTAACCTTGATATATGAGTCTCACTTAGACATGAGTTTCTGTGCCCCCGTTTCTCTACGAGAGCCAGAGTCACAAATAGGACACCTAGCAGTGGGGCAATGGAAAAACTCATCTTAAGATGGAGAGTAGCTATATAATTGACCTTGCCCTCATGGTAATTCTTCTTCCTTGTCTATCCAGAGGTCAGACAAAGCCACCCTTTACTCAGTGGTTTTCTGGGGAAACTATGGGAAGTGGGAAAAATGAAAGTTTGTAAGCCCACTTGCTTTGAGCCACCAAAATGGGGTGACCTTTAGCTGGGTTTAGACCACCTCTGGGAAGACAGCTATGCAGTGAAATAGATGCCCACCAGTGCTTTCGTGTACTCAGGAACCATAAGTCTTTGCCAGAAATTAAAAAAAAAAAATCTGGGAGTAGGGAGGAAACATCTCCCTGAGACTGTGTGTTAAAGAGAGCCAGTGAGCACGCTGCATTGCTTGCTGGGTGACCACGTGGATCTACATATGGAGTGGAGGTCAGAGAAATGCAGCAATAAAAGGACTGCTTGTGTATGGGCCCGCATACCTGTGGATTTGGTTTACGTGAAAACGATGAGAACACGAGGGTGACTCGACTCAAGTTCACCACGTCGCATCAGGAGCCCAGGCTTGTTGAATAGTGGCGAGAGCCCATGGTCTACAACCAAGGTGACCGGTGGACACCCCGTGGAGGCTGAGCGAGGTAGCCGGCACGGGTCGACCAGAAGCCCACCAGACGGCGATATTCGAGACTATGAACTGGTGCCTAAGAGTGCTGATTTTATTCACGGCCTGTCCGGCTTTGGTTTTGCGATGGACACAGACTTTGAAAAGTTCCTATTGGAATGCAGATTTCTTCATGGCGAGCAATGATGGTTTCCTCTGAGCACTGGTTTTATATTAGTGGGCCATAAGTAAAGTGGTTAGGTAAAATTTGGGGTATAAAAGCACAGAGTAGTTGGCTTACAAACTTTCCGTGTGGGGGAACATTCCATAAGTTTTAGAATTAAGGTCCTGATGTTACTTAATTCCATGTTGGTGTTAAAGAATTTTGAATGGGTGCCAGGTTCGCAAATGTGCAATTAGTTCGTGGATTGTGCCAACCTGGATGATACACACGTGCGGTTAAATGAAGGGCAGAGGGATCAATGGCTCCTTGAGCATTGCCATTCTAGTTAGGTCCCTTCATTTCTGAACGTGGGAGCAGGGTGCAGCTGCCTCAGCTTGTTCCCTGCTTTAGCTGTCAAGGCTCCTTTCCGGCAAGACGTCCCTGAGCCGAAGACACATGGACCAACCCAGAGGAAGCCCTGGGCTGTTGGAGTAGCCGTGCAGAGATATGCTGACATATCCACTGCCCACGGTGCTCTGCTTACACATTCACTGCCTCGGCTCTCCTCCTTAAGCCAGCAACATGCCGTCTGTTTTGAAAGATGGAGGAGGACATTGCAATTGGTGTTGGACATGTGGGTTAATGGGTTAATGTCGGACTTGTGGGTTTGGACCACACTGCTTTCGGATGTCTGCTTGATGAACACTTAACCTTGATATATGAGTCTCACTTAGACATGAGTTTCTGTGCCCCCGTTTCTCTACGAGAGCCAGAGTCACAAATAGGACACCTAGCAGTGGGGCAATGGAAAAACTCATCTTAAGATGGAGAGTAGCTATATAATTGACCTTGCCCTCATGGTAATTCTTCTTCCTTGTCTATCCAGAGGTCAGACAAAGCCACCCTTTACTCAGTGGTTTTCTGGGGAAACTATGGGAAGTGGGAAAAATGAAAGTTTGTAAGCCCACTTGCTTTGAGCCACCAAAATGGGGTGACCTTTAGCTGGGTTTAGACCACCTCTGGGAAGACAGCTATGCAGTGAAATAGATGCCCACCAGTGCTTTCGTGTACTCAGGAACCATAAGTCTTTGCCAGAAATTAAAAAAAAAAAAATCTGGGAGTAGGGAGGAAACATCTCCCTGAGACTGTGTGTTAAAGAGAGCCAGTGAGCACGCTGCATTGCTTGCTGGGTGACCACGTGGATCTACATATGGAGTGGAGGTCAGAGAAATGCAGCAATAAAAGGACTGCTTGTGTATGGGCCCGCATACCTGTGGATTTGGTTTACGTGAAAACGATGAGAACACGAGGGTGACTCGACTCAAGTTCACCACGTCGCATCAGGAGCCCAGGCTTGTTGAATAGTGGCGAGAGCCCATGGTCTACAACCAAGGTGACCGGTGGACACCCCGTGGAGGCTGAGCGAGGTAGCCGGCACGGGTCGACCAGAAGCCCACCAGACGGCGATATTCGAGACTATGAACTGGTGCCTAAGAGTGCTGATTTTATTCACGGCCAGTCCGGCTTTGGTTTTGCGATGGACACAGACTTTGAAAAGTTCCTATTGGAATGCAGATTTCTTCATGGCGAGCAATGATGGTTTCCTCTGAGCACTGGTTTTATATTAGTGGGCCATAAGTAAAGTGGTTAGGTAAAATTTGGGGTATAAAAGCACAGAGTAGTTGGCTTACAAACTTTCCGTGTGGGGGAACATTCCATAAGTTTTAGAATTAAGGTCCTGATGTTACTTAATTCCATGTTGGTGTTAAAGAATTTTGAATGGGTGCCAGGTTCGCAAATGTGCAATTAGTTCGTGGATTGTGCCAACCTGGATGATACACACGTGCGGTTAAATGAAGGGCAGAGGGATCAATGGCTCCTTGAGCATTGCCATTCTAGTTAGGTCCCTTCATTTCTGAACGTGGGAGCAGGGTGCAGCTGCCTCAGCTTGTTCCCTGCTTTAGCTGTCAAGGCTCCTTTCCGGCAAGACGTCCCTGAGCCGAAGACACATGGACCAACCCAGAGGAAGCCCTGGGCTGTTGGAGTAGCCGTGCAGAGATATGCTGACATATCCACTGCCCACGGTGCTCTGCTTACACATTCACTGCCTCGGCTCTCCTCCTTAAGCCAGCAACATGCCGTCTGTTTTGAAAGATGGAGGAGGACATTGCAATTGGTGTTGGACATGTGGGTTAATGGGTTAATGTCGGACTTGTGGGTTTGGACCACACTGCTTTCGGATGTCTGCTTGATGAACACTTAACCTTGATATATGAGTCTCACTTAGACATGAGTTTCTGTGCCCCCGTTTCTCTACGAGAGCCAGAGTCACAAATAGGACACCTAGCAGTGGGGCAATGGAAAAACTCATCTTAAGATGGAGAGTAGCTATATAATTGACCTTGCCCTCATGGTAATTCTTCTTCCTTGTCTATCCAGAGGTCAGACAAAGCCACCCTTTACTCAGTGGTTTTCTGGGGAAACTATGGGAAGTGGGAAAAATGAAAGTTTGTAAGCCCACTTGCTTTGAGCCACCAAAATGGGGTGACCTTTAGCTGGGTTTAGACCACCTCTGGGAAGACAGCTATGCAGTGAAATAGATGCCCACCAGTGCTTTCGTGTACTCAGGAACCATAAGTCTTTGCCAGAAATTAAAAAAAAAAAATCTGGGAGTAGGGAGGAAACATCTCCCTGAGACTGTGTGTTAAAGAGATCCTGTGAGCACGCTGCATTGCTTGCTGGGTGACCACGTGGATCTACATATGGAGTGGAGGTCAGAGAAATGCAGCAATAAAAGGACTGCTTGTGTATGGGCCCGCATACCTGTGGATTTGGTTTACGTGAAAACGATGAGAACACGAGGGTGACTCGACTCAAGTTCACCACGTCGCATCAGGAGCCCAGGCTTGTTGAATAGTGGCGAGAGCCCATGGTCTACAACCAAGGTGACCGGTGGACACCCCGTGGAGGCTGAGCGAGGTAGCCGGCACGGGTCGACCAGAAGCCCACCAGACGGCGATATTCGAGACTATGAACTGGTGCCTAAGAGTGCTGATTTTATTCACGGCCAGTCCGGCTTTGGTTTTGCGATGGACACAGACTTTGAAAAGTTCCTATTGGAATGCAGATTTCTTCATGGCGAGCAATGATGGTTTCCTCTGAGCACTGGTTTTATATTAGTGGGCCATAAGTAAAGTGTTTAGGTAAAATTTGGGGTATAAAAGCACAGAGTAGTTGGCTTACAAACTTTCCGTGTGGGGGAACATTCCATAAGTTTTAGAATTAAGGTCCTGATGTTACTTAATTCCATGTTGGTGTTAAAGAATTTTGAATGGGTGCCAGGTTCGCAAATGTGCAATTAGTTCGTGGATTGTGCCAACCTGGATGATACACACGTGCGGTTAAATGAAGGGCAGAGGGATCAATGGCTCCTTGAGCATTGCCATTCTAGTTAGGTCCCTTCATTTCTGAACGTGGGAGCAGGGTGCAGCTGCCTCAGCTTGTTCCCTGCTTTAGCTGTCAAGGCTCCTTTCCGGCAAGACGTCCCTGAGCCGAAGACACATGGACCAACCCAGAGGAAGCCCTGGGCTGTTGGAGTAGCCGTGCAGAGATATGCTGACATATCCACTGCCCACGGTGCTCTGCTTACACATTCACTGCCTCGGCTCTCCTCCTTAAGCCAGCAACATGCCGTCTGTTTTGAAAGATGGAGGAGGACATTGCAATTGGTGTTGGACATGTGGGTTAATGGGTTAATGTCGGACTTGTGGGTTTGGACCACACTGCTTTCGGATGTCTGCTTGATGAACACTTAACCTTGATATATGAGTCTCACTTAGACATGAGTTTCTGTGCCCCCGTTTCTCTACGAGAGCCAGAGTCACAAATAGGACACCTAGCAGTGGGGCAATGGAAAAACTCATCTTAAGATGGAGAGTAGCTATATAATTGACCTTGCCCTCATGGTAATTCTTCTTCCTTGTCTATCCAGAGGTCAGACAAAGCCACCCTTTACTCAGTGGTTTTCTGGGGAAACTATGGGAAGTGGGAAAAATGAAAGTTTGTAAGCCCACTTGCTTTGAGCCACCAAAATGGGGTGACCTTTAGCTGGGTTTAGACCACCTCTGGGAAGACAGCTATGCAGTGAAATAGATGCCCACCAGTGCTTTCGTGTACTCAGGAACCATAAGTCTTTGCCAGAAATTAAAAAAAAAAATCTGGGAGTAGGGAGAAAACATCTCCCTGAGACTGTGTGTTAAAGAGAGCCTGTGAGCACGCTGCATTGCTTGCTGGGTGACCACGTGGATCTACATATGGAGTGGAGGTCAGAGAAATGCAGCAATAAAAGGACTGCTTGTGTATGGGCCCGCATACCTGTGGATTTGGTTTACGTGAAAACGATGAGAACACGAGGGTGACTCGACTCAAGTTCACCACGTCGCATCAGGAGCCCAGGCTTGTTGAATAGTGCCGAGAGCCCATGGTCTACAACCAAGGTGACCGGTGGACACCCCGTGGAGGCTGAGCGAGGTAGCCGGCACGGGTCGACCAGAAGCCCACCAGACGGCGATATTCGAGACTATGAACTGGTGCCTAAGAGTGCTGATTTTATTCACGGCCTGTCCGGCTTTGGTTTTGCGATGGACACAGACTTTGAAAAGTTCCTATTGGAATGCAGATTTCTTCATGGCGAGCAATGATGGTTTCCTCTGAGCACTGGTTTTATATTAGTGGGCCATAAGTAAAGTGGTTAGGTAAAATTTGGGGTATAAAAGCACAGAGTAGTTGGCTTACAAACTTTCCGTGTGGGGGAACATTCCATAAGTTTTAGAATTAAGGTCCTGATGTTACTTAATTCCATGTTGGTGTTAAAGAATTTTGAATGGGTGCCAGGTTCGCAAATGTGCAATTAGTTCGTGGATTGTGCCAACCTGGATGATACACACGTGCGGTTAAATGAAGGGCAGAGGGATCAATGGCTCCTTGAGCATTGCCATTCTAGTTAGGTCCCTTCATTTCTGAACGTGGGAGCAGGGTGCAGCTGCCTCAGCTTGTTCCCTGCTTTAGCTGTCAAGGCTCCTTTCCGGCAAGACGTCCCTGAGCCGAAGACACATGGACCAACCCAGAGGAAGCCCTGGGCTGTTGGAGTAGCCGTGCAGAGATATGCTGACATATCCACTGCCCACGGTGCTCTGCTTACACATTCACTGCCTCGGCTCTCCTCCTTAAGCCAGCAACATGCCGTCTGTTTTGAAAGATGGAGGAGGACATTGCAATTGGTGTTGGACATGTGGGTTAATGGGTTAATGTCGGACTTGTGGGTTTGGACCACACTGCTTTCGGATGTCTGCTTGATGAACACTTAACCTTGATATATGAGTCTCACTTAGACATGAGTTTCTGTGCCCCCGTTTCTCTACGAGAGCCAGAGTCACAAATAGGACACCTAGCAGTGGGGCAATGGAAAAACTCATCTTAAGATGGAGAGTAGCTATATAATTGACCTTGCCCTCATGGTAATTCTTCTTCCTTGTCTATCCAGAGGTCAGACAAAGCCACCCTTTACTCAGTGGTTTTCTGGGGAAACTATGGGAAGTGGGAAAAATGAAAGTTTGTAAGCCCACTTGCTTTGAGCCACCAAAATGGGGTGACCTTTAGCTGGGTTTAGACCACCTCTGGGAAGACAGCTATGCAGTGAAATAGATGCCCACCAGTGCTTTCGTGTACTCAGGAACCATAAGTCTTTGCCAGAAATTAAAAAAAAAAAATCTGGGAGTAGGGAGGAAACATCTCCCTGAGACTGTGTGTTAAAGAGATCCTGTGAGCACGCTGCATTGCTTGCTGGGTGACCACGTGGATCTACATATGGAGTGGAGGTCAGAGAAATGCAGCAATAAAAGGACTGCTTGTGTATGGGCCCGCATACCTGTGGATTTGGTTTACGTGAAAACGATGAGAACACGAGGGTGACTCGACTCAAGTTCACCACGTCGCATCAGGAGCCCAGGCTTGTTGAATAGTGGCGAGAGCCCATGGTCTACAACCAAGGTGACCGGTGGACACCCCGTGGAGGCTGAGCGAGGTAGCCGGCACGGGTCGACCAGAAGCCCACCAGACGGCGATATTCGAGACTATGAACTGGTGCCTAAGAGTGCTGATTTTATTCACGGCCAGTCCGGCTTTGGTTTTGCGATGGACACAGACTTTGAAAAGTTCCTATTGGAATGCAGATTTCTTCATGGCGAGCAATGATGGTTTCCTCTGAGCACTGGTTTTATATTAGTGGGCCATAAGTAAAGTGTTTAGGTAAAATTTGGGGTATAAAAGCACAGAGTAGTTGGCTTACAAACTTTCCGTGTGGGGGAACATTCCATAAGTTTTAGAATTAAGGTCCTGATGTTACTTAATTCCATGTTGGTGTTAAAGAATTTTGAATGGGTGCCAGGTTCGCAAATGTGCAATTAGTTCGTGGATTGTGCCAACCTGGATGATACACACGTGCGGTTAAATGAAGGGCAGAGGGATCAATGGCTCCTTGAGCATTGCCATTCTAGTTAGGTCCCTTCATTTCTGAACGTGGGAGCAGGGTGCAGCTGCCTCAGCTTGTTCCCTGCTTTAGCTGTCAAGGCTCCTTTCCGGCAAGACGTCCCTGAGCCGAAGACACATGGACCAACCCAGAGGAAGCCCTGGGCTGTTGGAGTAGCCGTGCAGAGATATGCTGACATATCCACTGCCCACGGTGCTCTGCTTACACATTCACTGCCTCGGCTCTCCTCCTTAAGCCAGCAACATGCCGTCTGTTTTGAAAGATGGAGGAGGACATTGCAATTGGTGTTGGACATGTGGGTTAATGGGTTAATGTCGGACTTGTGGGTTTGGACCACACTGCTTTCGGATGTCTGCTTGATGAACACTTAACCTTGATATATGAGTCTCACTTAGACATGAGTTTCTGTGCCCCCGTTTCTCTACGAGAGCCAGAGTCACAAATAGGACACCTAGCAGTGGGGCAATGGAAAAACTCATCTTAAGATGGAGAGTAGCTATATAATTGACCTTGCCCTCATGGTAATTCTTCTTCCTTGTCTATCCAGAGGTCAGACAAAGCCACCCTTTACTCAGTGGTTTTCTGGGGAAACTATGGGAAGTGGGAAAAATGAAAGTTTGTAAGCCCACTTGCTTTGAGCCACCAAAATGGGGTGACCTTTAGCTGGGTTTAGACCACCTCTGGGAAGACAGCTATGCAGTGAAATAGATGCCCACCAGTGCTTTCGTGTACTCAGGAACCATAAGTCTTTGCCAGAAATTAAAAAAAAAAATCTGGGAGTAGGGAGAAAACATCTCCCTGAGACTGTGTGTTAAAGAGAGCCTGTGAGCACGCTGCATTGCTTGCTGGGTGACCACGTGGATCTACATATGGAGTGGAGGTCAGAGAAATGCAGCAATAAAAGGACTGCTTGTGTATGGGCCCGCATACCTGTGGATTTGGTTTACGTGAAAACGATGAGAACACGAGGGTGACTCGACTCAAGTTCACCACGTCGCATCAGGAGCCCAGGCTTGTTGAATAGTGGCGAGAGCCCATGGTCTACAACCAAGGTGACCGGTGGACACCCCGTGGAGGCTGAGCGAGGTAGCCGGCACGGGTCGACCAGAAGCCCACCAGACGGCGATATTCGAGACTATGAACTGGTGCCTAAGAGTGCTGATTTTATTCACGGCCAGTCCGGCTTTGGTTTTGCGATGGACACAGACTTTGAAAAGTTCCTATTGGAATGCAGATTTCTTCATGGCGAGCAATGATGGTTTCCTCTGAGCACTGGTTTTATATTAGTGGGCCATAAGTAAAGTGTTTAGGTAAAATTTGGGGTATAAAAGCACAGAGTAGTTGGCTTACAAACTTTCCGTGTGGGGGAACATTCCATAAGTTTTAGAATTAAGGTCCTGATGTTACTTAATTCCATGTTGGTGTTAAAGAATTTTGAATGGGTGCCAGGTTCGCAAATGTGCAATTAGTTCGTGGATTGTGCCAACCTGGATGATACACACGTGCGGTTAAATGAAGGGCAGAGGGATCAATGGCTCCTTGAGCATTGCCATTCTAGTTAGGTCGCTTCATTTCTGAACGTGGGAGCAGGGTGCAGCTGCCTCAGCTTGTTCCCTGCTTTAGCTGTCAAGGCTCCTTTCCGGCAAGACGTCCCTGAGCCGAAGACACATGGACCAACCCAGAGGAAGCCCTGGGCTGTTGGAGTAGCCGTGCAGAGATATGCTGACATATCCACTGCCCACGGTGCTCTGCTTACACATTCACTGCCTCGGCTCTCCTCCTTAAGCCAGCAACATGCCGTCTGTTTTGAAAGATGGAGGAGGACATTGCAATTGGTGTTGGACATGTGGGTTAATGGGTTAATGTCGGACTTGTGGGTTTGGACCACACTGCTTTCGGATGTCTGCTTGATGAACACTTAACCTTGATATATGAGTCTCACTTAGACATGAGTTTCTGTGCCCCCGTTTCTCTACGAGAGCCAGAGTCACAAATAGGACACCTAGCAGTGGGGCAATGGAAAAACTCATCTTAAGATGGAGAGTAGCTATATAATTGACCTTGCCCTCATGGTAATTCTTCTTCCTTGTCTATCCAGAGGTCAGACAAAGCCACCCTTTACTCAGTGGTTTTCTGGGGAAACTATGGGAAGTGGGAAAAATGAAAGTTTGTAAGCCCACTTGCTTTGAGCCACCAAAATGGGGTGACCTTTAGCTGGGTTTAGACCACCTCTGGGAAGACAGCTATGCAGTGAAATAGATGCCCACCAGTGCTTTCGTGTACTCAGGAACCATAAGTCTTTGCCAGAAATTAAAAAAAAAAAATCTGGGAGTAGGGAGGAAACATCTCCCTGAGACTGTGTGTTAAAGAGATCCTGTGAGCACGCTGCATTGCTTGCTGGGTGACCACGTGGATCTACATATGGAGTGGAGGTCAGAGAAATGCAGCAATAAAAGGACTGCTTGTGTATGGGCCCGCATACCTGTGGATTTGGTTTACGTGAAAACGATGAGAACACGAGGGTGACTCGACTCAAGTTCACCACGTCGCATCAGGAGCCCAGGCTTGTTGAATAGTGGCGAGAGCCCATGGTCTACAACCAAGGTGACCGGTGGACACCCCGTGGAGGCTGAGCGAGGTAGCCGGCACGGGTCGACCAGAAGCCCACCAGACGGCGATATTCGAGACTATGAACTGGTGCCTAAGAGTGCTGATTTTATTCACGGCCAGTCCGGCTTTGGTTTTGCGATGGACACAGACTTTGAAAAGTTCCTATTGGAATGCAGATTTCTTCATGGCGAGCAATGATGGTTTCCTCTGAGCACTGGTTTTATATTAGTGGGCCATAAGTAAAGTGTTTAGGTAAAATTTGGGGTATAAAAGCACAGAGTAGTTGGCTTACAAACTTTCCGTGTGGGGGAACATTCCATAAGTTTTAGAATTAAGGTCCTGATGTTACTTAATTCCATGTTGGTGTTAAAGAATTTTGAATGGGTGCCAGGTTCGCAAATGTGCAATTAGTTCGTGGATTGTGCCAACCTGGATGATACACACGTGCGGTTAAATGAAGGGCAGAGGGATCAATGGCTCCTTGAGCATTGCCATTCTAGTTAGGTCCCTTCATTTCTGAACGTGGGAGCAGGGTGCAGCTGCCTCAGCTTGTTCCCTGCTTTAGCTGTCAAGGCTCCTTTCCGGCAAGACGTCCCTGAGCCGAAGACACATGGACCAACCCAGAGGAAGCCCTGGGCTGTTGGAGTAGCCGTGCAGAGATATGCTGACATATCCACTGCCCACGGTGCTCTGCTTACACATTCACTGCCTCGGCTCTCCTCCTTAAGCCAGCAACATGCCGTCTGTTTTGAAAGATGGAGGAGGACATTGCAATTGGTGTTGGACATGTGGGTTAATGGGTTAATGTCGGACTTGTGGGTTTGGACCACACTGCTTTCGGATGTCTGCTTGATGAACACTTAACCTTGATATATGAGTCTCACTTAGACATGAGTTTCTGTGCCCCCGTTTCTCTACGAGAGCCAGAGTCACAAATAGGACACCTAGCAGTGGGGCAATGGAAAAACTCATCTTAAGATGGAGAGTAGCTATATAATTGACCTTGCCCTCATGGTAATTCTTCTTCCTTGTCTATCCAGAGGTCAGACAAAGCCACCCTTTACTCAGTGGTTTTCTGGGGAAACTATGGGAAGTGGGAAAAATGAAAGTTTGTAAGCCCACTTGCTTTGAGCCACCAAAATGGGGTGACCTTTAGCTGGGTTTAGACCACCTCTGGGAAGACAGCTATGCAGTGAAATAGATGCCCACCAGTGCTTTCGTGTACTCAGGAACCATAAGTCTTTGCCAGAAATTAAAAAAAAAAATCTGGGAGTAGGGAGAAAACATCTCCCTGAGACTGTGTGTTAAAGAGAGCCTGTGAGCACGCTGCATTGCTTGCTGGGTGACCACGTGGATCTACATATGGAGTGGAGGTCAGAGAAATGCAGCAATAAAAGGACTGCTTGTGTATGGGCCCGCATACCTGTGGATTTGGTTTACGTGAAAACGATGAGAACACGAGGGTGACTCGACTCAAGTTCACCACGTCGCATCAGGAGCCCAGGCTTGTTGAATAGTGGCGAGAGCCCATGGTCTACAACCAAGGTGACCGGTGGACACCCCGTGGAGGCTGAGCGAGGTAGCCGGCACGGGTCGACCAGAAGCCCACCAGACGGCGATATTCGAGACTATGAACTGGTGCCTAAGAGTGCTGATTTTATTCACGGCCAGTCCGGCTTTGGTTTTGCGATGGACACAGACTTTGAAAAGTTCCTATTGGAATGCAGATTTCTTCATGGCGAGCAATGATGGTTTCCTCTGAGCACTGGTTTTATATTAGTGGGCCATAAGTAAAGTGTTTAGGTAAAATTTGGGGTATAAAAGCACAGAGTAGTTGGCTTACAAACTTTCCGTGTGGGGGAACATTCCATAAGTTTTAGAATTAAGGTCCTGATGTTACTTAATTCCATGTTGGTGTTAAAGAATTTTGAATGGGTGCCAGGTTCGCAAATGTGCAATTAGTTCGTGGATTGTGCCAACCTGGATGATACACACGTGCGGTTAAATGAAGGGCAGAGGGATCAATGGCTCCTTGAGCATTGCCATTCTAGTTAGGTCGCTTCATTTCTGAACGTGGGAGCAGGGTGCAGCTGCCTCAGCTTGTTCCCTGCTTTAGCTGTCAAGGCTCCTTTCCGGCAAGACGTCCCTGAGCCGAAGACACATGGACCAACCCAGAGGAAGCCCTGGGCTGTTGGAGTAGCCGTGCAGAGATATGCTGACATATCCACTGCCCACGGTGCTCTGCTTACACATTCACTGCCTCGGCTCTCCTCCTTAAGCCAGCAACATGCCGTCTGTTTTGAAAGATGGAGGAGGACATTGCAATTGGTGTTGGACATGTGGGTTAATGGGTTAATGTCGGACTTGTGGGTTTGGACCACACTGCTTTCGGATGTCTGCTTGATGAACACTTAACCTTGATATATGAGTCTCACTTAGACATGAGTTTCTGTGCCCCCGTTTCTCTACGAGAGCCAGAGTCACAAATAGGACACCTAGCAGTGGGGCAATGGAAAAACTCATCTTAAGATGGAGAGTAGCTATATAATTGACCTTGCCCTCATGGTAATTCTTCTTCCTTGTCTATCCAGAGGTCAGACAAAGCCACCCTTTACTCAGTGGTTTTCTGGGGAAACTATGGGAAGTGGGAAAAATGAAAGTTTGTAAGCCCACTTGCTTTGAGCCACCAAAATGGGGTGACCTTTAGCTGGGTTTAGACCACCTCTGGGAAGACAGCTATGCAGTGAAATAGATGCCCACCAGTGCTTTCGTGTACTCAGGAACCATAAGTCTTTGCCAGAAATTAAAAAAAAAAATCTGGGAGTAGGGAGAAAACATCTCCCTGAGACTGTGTGTTAAAGAGAGCCTGTGAGCACGCTGCATTGCTTGCTGGGTGACCACGTGGATCTACATATGGAGTGGAGGTCAGAGAAATGCAGCAATAAAAGGACTGCTTGTGTATGGGCCCGCATACCTGTGGATTTGGTTTACGTGAAAACGATGAGAACACGAGGGTGACTCGACTCAAGTTCACCACGTCGCATCAGGAGCCCAGGCTTGTTGAATAGTGGCGAGAGCCCATGGTCTACAACCAAGGTGACCGGTGGACACCCCGTGGAGGCTGAGCGAGGTAGCCGGCACGGGTCGACCAGAAGCCCACCAGACGGCGATATTCGAGACTATGAACTGGTGCCTAAGAGTGCTGATTTTATTCACGGCCAGTCCGGCTTTGGTTTTGCGATGGACACAGACTTTGAAAAGTTCCTATTGGAATGCAGATTTCTTCATGGCGAGCAATGATGGTTTCCTCTGAGCACTGGTTTTATATTAGTGGGCCATAAGTAAAGTGTTTAGGTAAAATTTGGGGTATAAAAGCACAGAGTAGTTGGCTTACAAACTTTCCGTGTGGGGGAACATTCCATAAGTTTTAGAATTAAGGTCCTGATGTTACTTAATTCCATGTTGGTGTTAAAGAATTTTGAATGGGTGCCAGGTTCGCAAATGTGCAATTAGTTCGTGGATTGTGCCAACCTGGATGATACACACGTGCGGTTAAATGAAGGGCAGAGGGATCAATGGCTCCTTGAGCATTGCCATTCTAGTTAGGTCGCTTCATTTCTGAACGTGGGAGCAGGGTGCAGCTGCCTCAGCTTGTTCCCTGCTTTAGCTGTCAAGGCTCCTTTCCGGCAAGACGTCCCTGAGCCGAAGACACATGGACCAACCCAGAGGAAGCCCTGGGCTGTTGGAGTAGCCGTGCAGAGATATGCTGACATATCCACTGCCCACGGTGCTCTGCTTACACATTCACTGCCTCGGCTCTCCTCCTTAAGCCAGCAACATGCCGTCTGTTTTGAAAGATGGAGGAGGACATTGCAATTGGTGTTGGACATGTGGGTTAATGGGTTAATGTCGGACTTGTGGGTTTGGACCACACTGCTTTCGGATGTCTGCTTGATGAACACTTAACCTTGATATATGAGTCTCACTTAGACATGAGTTTCTGTGCCCCCGTTTCTCTACGAGAGCCAGAGTCACAAATAGGACACCTAGCAGTGGGGCAATGGAAAAACTCATCTTAAGATGGAGAGTAGCTATATAATTGACCTTGCCCTCATGGTAATTCTTCTTCCTTGTCTATCCAGAGGTCAGACAAAGCCACCCTTTACTCAGTGGTTTTCTGGGGAAACTATGGGAAGTGGGAAAAATGAAAGTTTGTAAGCCCACTTGCTTTGAGCCACCAAAATGGGGTGACCTTTAGCTGGGTTTAGACCACCTCTGGGAAGACAGCTATGCAGTGAAATAGATGCCCACCAGTGCTTTCGTGTACTCAGGAACCATAAGTCTTTGCCAGAAATTAAAAAAAAAAATCTGGGAGTAGGGAGAAAACATCTCCCTGAGACTGTGTGTTAAAGAGAGCCAGTGAGCACGCTGCATTGCTTGCTGGGTGACCACGTGGATCTACATATGGAGTGGAGGTCAGAGAAATGCAGCAATAAAAGGACTGCTTGTGTATGGGCCCGCATACCTGTGGATTTGGTTTACGTGAAAACGATGAGAACACGAGGGTGACTCGACTCAAGTTCACCACGTCGCATCAGGAGCCCAGGCTTGTTGAATAGTGGCGAGAGCCCATGGTCTACAACCAAGGTGACCGGTGGACACCCCGTGGAGGCTGAGCGAGGTAGCCGGCACGGGTCGACCAGAAGCCCACCAGACGGCGATATTCGAGACTATGAACTGGTGCCTAAGAGTGCTGATTTTATTCACGGCCAGTCCGGCTTTGGTTTTGCGATGGACACAGACTTTGAAAAGTTCCTATTGGAATGCAGATTTCTTCATGGCGAGCAATGATGGTTTCCTCTGAGCACTGGTTTTATATTAGTGGGCCATAAGTAAAGTGTTTAGGTAAAATTTGGGGTATAAAAGCACAGAGTAGTTGGCTTACAAACTTTCCGTGTGGGGGAACATTCCATAAGTTTTAGAATTAAGGTCCTGATGTTACTTAATTCCATGTTGGTGTTAAAGAATTTTGAATGGGTGCCAGGTTCGCAAATGTGCAATTAGTTCGTGGATTGTGCCAACCTGGATGATACACACGTGCGGTTAAATGAAGGGCAGAGGGATCAATGGCTCCTTGAGCATTGCCATTCTAGTTAGGTCGCTTCATTTCTGAACGTGGGAGCAGGGTGCAGCTGCCTCAGCTTGTTCCCTGCTTTAGCTGTCAAGGCTCCTTTCCGGCAAGACGTCCCTGAGCCGAAGACACATGGACCAACCCAGAGGAAGCCCTGGGCTGTTGGAGTAGCCGTGCAGAGATATGCTGACATATCCACTGCCCACGGTGCTCTGCTTACACATTCACTGCCTCGGCTCTCCTCCTTAAGCCAGCAACATGCCGTCTGTTTTGAAAGATGGAGGAGGACATTGCAATTGGTGTTGGACATGTGGGTTAATGGGTTAATGTCGGACTTGTGGGTTTGGACCACACTGCTTTCGGATGTCTGCTTGATGAACACTTAACCTTGATATATGAGTCTCACTTAGACATGAGTTTCTGTGCCCCCGTTTCTCTACGAGAGCCAGAGTCACAAATAGGACACCTAGCAGTGGGGCAATGGAAAAACTCATCTTAAGATGGAGAGTAGCTATATAATTGACCTTGCCCTCATGGTAATTCTTCTTCCTTGTCTATCCAGAGGTCAGACAAAGCCACCCTTTACTCAGTGGTTTTCTGGGGAAACTATGGGAAGTGGGAAAAATGAAAGTTTGTAAGCCCACTTGCTTTGAGCCACCAAAATGGGGTGACCTTTAGCTGGGTTTAGACCACCTCTGGGAAGACAGCTATGCAGTGAAATAGATGCCCACCAGTGCTTTCGTGTACTCAGGAACCATAAGTCTTTGCCAGAAATTAAAAAAAAAAATCTGGGAGTAGGGAGAAAACATCTCCCTGAGACTGTGTGTTAAAGAGAGCCAGTGAGCACGCTGCATTGCTTGCTGGGTGACCACGTGGATCTACATATGGAGTGGAGGTCAGAGAAATGCAGCAATAAAAGGACTGCTTGTGTATGGGCCCGCATACCTGTGGATTTGGTTTACGTGAAAACGATGAGAACACGAGGGTGACTCGACTCAAGTTCACCACGTCGCATCAGGAGCCCAGGCTTGTTGAATAGTGGCGAGAGCCCATGGTCTACAACCAAGGTGACCGGTGGACACCCCGTGGAGGCTGAGCGAGGTAGCCGGCACGGGTCGACCAGAAGCCCACCAGACGGCGATATTCGAGACTATGAACTGGTGCCTAAGAGTGCTGATTTTATTCACGGCCAGTCCGGCTTTGGTTTTGCGATGGACACAGACTTTGAAAAGTTCCTATTGGAATGCAGATTTCTTCATGGCGAGCAATGATGGTTTCCTCTGAGCACTGGTTTTATATTAGTGGGCCATAAGTAAAGTGTTTAGGTAAAATTTGGGGTATAAAAGCACAGAGTAGTTGGCTTACAAACTTTCCGTGTGGGGGAACATTCCATAAGTTTTAGAATTAAGGTCCTGATGTTACTTAATTCCATGTTGGTGTTAAAGAATTTTGAATGGGTGCCAGGTTCGCAAATGTGCAATTAGTTCGTGGATTGTGCCAACCTGGATGATACACACGTGCGGTTAAATGAAGGGCAGAGGGATCAATGGCTCCTTGAGCATTGCCATTCTAGTTAGGTCGCTTCATTTCTGAACGTGGGAGCAGGGTGCAGCTGCCTCAGCTTGTTCCCTGCTTTAGCTGTCAAGGCTCCTTTCCGGCAAGACGTCCCTGAGCCGAAGACACATGGACCAACCCAGAGGAAGCCCTGGGCTGTTGGAGTAGCCGTGCAGAGATATGCTGACATATCCACTGCCCACGGTGCTCTGCTTACACATTCACTGCCTCGGCTCTCCTCCTTAAGCCAGCAACATGCCGTCTGTTTTGAAAGATGGAGGAGGACATTGCAATTGGTGTTGGACATGTGGGTTAATGGGTTAATGTCGGACTTGTGGGTTTGGACCACACTGCTTTCGGATGTCTGCTTGATGAACACTTAACCTTGATATATGAGTCTCACTTAGACATGAGTTTCTGTGCCCCCGTTTCTCTACGAGAGCCAGAGTCACAAATAGGACACCTAGCAGTGGGGCAATGGAAAAACTCATCTTAAGATGGAGAGTAGCTATATAATTGACCTTGCCCTCATGGTAATTCTTCTTCCTTGTCTATCCAGAGGTCAGACAAAGCCACCCTTTACTCAGTGGTTTTCTGGGGAAACTATGGGAAGTGGGAAAAATGAAAGTTTGTAAGCCCACTTGCTTTGAGCCACCAAAATGGGGTGACCTTTAGCTGGGTTTAGACCACCTCTGGGAAGACAGCTATGCAGTGAAATAGATGCCCACCAGTGCTTTCGTGTACTCAGGAACCATAAGTCTTTGCCAGAAATTAAAAAAAAAAATCTGGGAGTAGGGAGAAAACATCTCCCTGAGACTGTGTGTTAAAGAGAGCCAGTGAGCACGCTGCATTGCTTGCTGGGTGACCACGTGGATCTACATATGGAGTGGAGGTCAGAGAAATGCAGCAATAAAAGGACTGCTTGTGTATGGGCCCGCATACCTGTGGATTTGGTTTACGTGAAAACGATGAGAACACGAGGGTGACTCGACTCAAGTTCACCACGTCGCATCAGGAGCCCAGGCTTGTTGAATAGTGGCGAGAGCCCATGGTCTACAACCAAGGTGACCGGTGGACACCCCGTGGAGGCTGAGCGAGGTAGCCGGCACGGGTCGACCAGAAGCCCACCAGACGGCGATATTCGAGACTATGAACTGGTGCCTAAGAGTGCTGATTTTATTCACGGCCAGTCCGGCTTTGGTTTTGCGATGGACACAGACTTTGAAAAGTTCCTATTGGAATGCAGATTTCTTCATGGCGAGCAATGATGGTTTCCTCTGAGCACTGGTTTTATATTAGTGGGCCATAAGTAAAGTGTTTAGGTAAAATTTGGGGTATAAAAGCACAGAGTAGTTGGCTTACAAACTTTCCGTGTGGGGGAACATTCCATAAGTTTTAGAATTAAGGTCCTGATGTTACTTAATTCCATGTTGGTGTTAAAGAATTTTGAATGGGTGCCAGGTTCGCAAATGTGCAATTAGTTCGTGGATTGTGCCAACCTGGATGATACACACGTGCGGTTAAATGAAGGGCAGAGGGATCAATGGCTCCTTGAGCATTGCCATTCTAGTTAGGTCCCTTCATTTCTGAACGTGGGAGCAGGGTGCAGCTGCCTCAGCTTGTTCCCTGCTTTAGCTGTCAAGGCTCCTTTCCGGCAAGACGTCCCTGAGCCGAAGACACATGGACCAACCCAGAGGAAGCCCTGGGCTGTTGGAGTAGCCGTGCAGAGATATGCTGACATATCCACTGCCCACGGTGCTCTGCTTACACATTCACTGCCTCGGCTCTCCTCCTTAAGCCAGCAACATGCCGTCTGTTTTGAAAGATGGAGGAGGACATTGCAATTGGTGTTGGACATGTGGGTTAATGGGTTAATGTCGGACTTGTGGGTTTGGACCACACTGCTTTCGGATGTCTGCTTGATGAACACTTAACCTTGATATATGAGTCTCACTTAGACATGAGTTTCTGTGCCCCCGTTTCTCTACGAGAGCCAGAGTCACAAATAGGACACCTAGCAGTGGGGCAATGGAAAAACTCATCTTAAGATGGAGAGTAGCTATATAATTGACCTTGCCCTCATGGTAATTCTTCTTCCTTGTCTATCCAGAGGTCAGACAAAGCCACCCTTTACTCAGTGGTTTTCTGGGGAAACTATGGGAAGTGGGAAAAATGAAAGTTTGTAAGCCCACTTGCTTTGAGCCACCAAAATGGGGTGACCTTTAGCTGGGTTTAGACCACCTCTGGGAAGACAGCTATGCAGTGAAATAGATGCCCACCAGTGCTTTCGTGTACTCAGGAACCATAAGTCTTTGCCAGAAATTAAAAAAAAAAAAATCTGGGAGTAGGGAGGAAACATCTCCCTGAGACTGTGTGTTAAAGAGATCCTGTGAGCACGCTGCATTGCTTGCTGGGTGACCACGTGGATCTACATATGGAGTGGAGGTCAGAGAAATGCAGCAATAAAAGGACTGCTTGTGTATGGGCCCGCATACCTGTGGATTTGGTTTACGTGAAAACGATGAGAACACGAGGGTGACTCGACTCAAGTTCACCACGTCGCATCAGGAGCCCAGGCTTGTTGAATAGTGCCGAGAGCCCATGGTCTACAACCAAGGTGACCGGTGGACACCCCGTGGAGGCTGAGCGAGGTAGCCGGCACGGGTCGACCAGAAGCCCACCAGACGGCGATATTCGAGACTATGAACTGGTGCCTAAGAGTGCTGATTTTATTCACGGCCTGTCCGGCTTTGGTTTTGCGATGGACACAGACTTTGAAAAGTTCCTATTGGAATGCAGATTTCTTCATGGCGAGCAATGATGGTTTCCTCTGAGCACTGGTTTTATATTAGTGGGCCATAAGTAAAGTGTTTAGGTAAAATTTGGGGTATAAAAGCACAGAGTAGTTGGCTTACAAACTTTCCGTGTGGGGGAACATTCCATAAGTTTTAGAATTAAGGTCCTGATGTTACTTAATTCCATGTTGGTGTTAAAGAATTTTGAATGGGTGCCAGGTTCGCAAATGTGCAATTAGTTCGTGGATTGTGCCAACCTGGATGATACACACGTGCGGTTAAATGAAGGGCAGAGGGATCAATGGCTCCTTGAGCATTGCCATTCTAGTTAGGTCCCTTCATTTCTGAACGTGGGAGCAGGGTGCAGCTGCCTCAGCTTGTTCCCTGCTTTAGCTGTCAAGGCTCCTTTCCGGCAAGACGTCCCTGAGCCGAAGACACATGGACCAACCCAGAGGAAGCCCTGGGCTGTTGGAGTAGCCGTGCAGAGATATGCTGACATATCCACTGCCCACGGTGCTCTGCTTACACATTCACTGCCTCGGCTCTCCTCCTTAAGCCAGCAACATGCCGTCTGTTTTGAAAGATGGAGGAGGACATTGCAATTGGTGTTGGACATGTGGGTTAATGGGTTAATGTCGGACTTGTGGGTTTGGACCACACTGCTTTCGGATGTCTGCTTGATGAACACTTAACCTTGATATATGAGTCTCACTTAGACATGAGTTTCTGTGCCCCCGTTTCTCTACGAGAGCCAGAGTCACAAATAGGACACCTAGCAGTGGGGCAATGGAAAAACTCATCTTAAGATGGAGAGTAGCTATATAATTGACCTTGCCCTCATGGTAATTCTTCTTCCTTGTCTATCCAGAGGTCAGACAAAGCCACCCTTTACTCAGTGGTTTTCTGGGGAAACTATGGGAAGTGGGAAAAATGAAAGTTTGTAAGCCCACTTGCTTTGAGCCACCAAAATGGGGTGACCTTTAGCTGGGTTTAGACCACCTCTGGGAAGACAGCTATGCAGTGAAATAGATGCCCACCAGTGCTTTCGTGTACTCAGGAACCATAAGTCTTTGCCAGAAATTAAAAAAAAAAATCTGGGAGTAGGGAGAAAACATCTCCCTGAGACTGTGTGTTAAAGAGAGCCTGTGAGCACGCTGCATTGCTTGCTGGGTGACCACGTGGATCTACATATGGAGTGGAGGTCAGAGAAATGCAGCAATAAAAGGACTGCTTGTGTATGGGCCCGCATACCTGTGGATTTGGTTTACGTGAAAACGATGAGAACACGAGGGTGACTCGACTCAAGTTCACCACGTCGCATCAGGAGCCCAGGCTTGTTGAATAGTGGCGAGAGCCCATGGTCTACAACCAAGGTGACCGGTGGACACCCCGTGGAGGCTGAGCGAGGTAGCCGGCACGGGTCGACCAGAAGCCCACCAGACGGCGATATTCGAGACTATGAACTGGTGCCTAAGAGTGCTGATTTTATTCACGGCCAGTCCGGCTTTGGTTTTGCGATGGACACAGACTTTGAAAAGTTCCTATTGGAATGCAGATTTCTTCATGGCGAGCAATGATGGTTTCCTCTGAGCACTGGTTTTATATTAGTGGGCCATAAGTAAAGTGTTTAGGTAAAATTTGGGGTATAAAAGCACAGAGTAGTTGGCTTACAAACTTTCCGTGTGGGGGAACATTCCATAAGTTTTAGAATTAAGGTCCTGATGTTACTTAATTCCATGTTGGTGTTAAAGAATTTTGAATGGGTGCCAGGTTCGCAAATGTGCAATTAGTTCGTGGATTGTGCCAACCTGGATGATACACACGTGCGGTTAAATGAAGGGCAGAGGGATCAATGGCTCCTTGAGCATTGCCATTCTAGTTAGGTCCCTTCATTTCTGAACGTGGGAGCAGGGTGCAGCTGCCTCAGCTTGTTCCCTGCTTTAGCTGTCAAGGCTCCTTTCCGGCAAGACGTCCCTGAGCCGAAGACACATGGACCAACCCAGAGGAAGCCCTGGGCTGTTGGAGTAGCCGTGCAGAGATATGCTGACATATCCACTGCCCACGGTGCTCTGCTTACACATTCACTGCCTCGGCTCTCCTCCTTAAGCCAGCAACATGCCGTCTGTTTTGAAAGATGGAGGAGGACATTGCAATTGGTGTTGGACATGTGGGTTAATGGGTTAATGTCGGACTTGTGGGTTTGGACCACACTGCTTTCGGATGTCTGCTTGATGAACACTTAACCTTGATATATGAGTCTCACTTAGACATGAGTTTCTGTGCCCCCGTTTCTCTATGAGAGCCAGAGTCACAAATAGGACACCTAGCAGTGGGGCAATGGAAAAACTCATCTTAAGATGGAGAGTAGCTATATAATTGACCTTGCCCTCATGGTAATTCTTCTTCCTTGTCTATCCAGAGGTCAGACAAAGCCACCCTTTACTCAGTGGTTTTCTGGGGAAACTATGGGAAGTGGGAAAAATGAAAGTTTGTAAGCCCACTTGCTTTGAGCCACCAAAATGGGGTGACCTTTAGCTGGGTTTAGACCACCTCTGGGAAGACAGCTATGCAGTGAAATAGATGCCCACCAGTGCTTTCGTGTACTCAGGAACCATAAGTCTTTGCCAGAAATTAAAAAAAAAAAAATCTGGGAGTAGGGAGGAAACATCTCCCTGAGACTGTGTGTTAAAGAGATCCTGTGAGCACGCTGCATTGCTTGCTGGGTGACCACGTGGATCTACATATGGAGTGGAGGTCAGAGAAATGCAGCAATAAAAGGACTGCTTGTGTATGGGCCCGCATACCTGTGGATTTGGTTTACGTGAAAACGATGAGAACACGAGGGTGACTCGACTCAAGTTCACCACGTCGCATCAGGAGCCCAGGCTTGTTGAATAGTGGCGAGAGCCCATGGTCTACAACCAAGGTGACCGGTGGACACCCCGTGGAGGCTGAGCGAGGTAGCCGGCACGGGTCGACCAGAAGCCCACCAGACGGCGATATTCGAGACTATGAACTGGTGCCTAAGAGTGCTGATTTTATTCACGGCCTGTCCGGCTTTGGTTTTGCGATGGACACAGACTTTGAAAAGTTCCTATTGGAATGCAGATTTCTTCATGGCGAGCAATGATGGTTTCCTCTGAGCACTGGTTTTATATTAGTGGGCCATAAGTAAAGTGGTTAGGTAAAATTTGGGGTATAAAAGCACAGAGTAGTTGGCTTACAAACTTTCCGTGTGGGGGAACATTCCATAAGTTTTAGAATTAAGGTCCTGATGTTACTTAATTCCATGTTGGTGTTAAAGAATTTTGAATGGGTGCCAGGTTCGCAAATGTGCAATTAGTTCGTGGATTGTGCCAACCTGGATGATACACACGTGCGGTTAAATGAAGGGCAGAGGGATCAATGGCTCCTTGAGCATTGCCATTCTAGTTAGGTCCCTTCATTTCTGAACGTGGGAGCAGGGTGCAGCTGCCTCAGCTTGTTCCCTGCTTTAGCTGTCAAGGCTCCTTTCCGGCAAGACGTCCCTGAGCCGAAGACACATGGACCAACCCAGAGGAAGCCCTGGGCTGTTGGAGTAGCCGTGCAGAGATATGCTGACATATCCACTGCCCACGGTGCTCTGCTTACACATTCACTGCCTCGGCTCTCCTCCTTAAGCCAGCAACATGCCGTCTGTTTTGAAAGATGGAGGAGGACATTGCAATTGGTGTTGGACATGTGGGTTAATGGGTTAATGTCGGACTTGTGGGTTTGGACCACACTGCTTTCGGATGTCTGCTTGATGAACACTTAACCTTGATATATGCGTCTCACTTAGACATGAGTTTCTGTGCCCCCGTTTCTCTACGAGAGCCAGAGTCACAAATAGGACACCTAGCAGTGGGGCAATGGAAAAACTCATCTTAAGATGGAGAGTAGCTATATAATTGACCTTGCCCTCATGGTAATTCTTCTTCCTTGTCTATCCAGAGGTCAGACAAAGCCACCCTTTACTCAGTGGTTTTCTGGGGAAACTATGGGAAGTGGGAAAAATGAAAGTTTGTAAGCCCACTTGCTTTGAGCCACCAAAATGGGGTGACCTTTAGCTAGGTTTAGACCACCTCTGGGAAGACAGCTATGCAGTGAAATAGATGCCCACCAGTGCTTTCGTGTACTCAGGAACCATAAGTCTTTGCCAGAAATTAAAAAAAAAAATCTGGGAGTAGGGAGAAAACATCTCCCTGAGACTGTGTGTTAAAGAGAGCCTGTGAGCACGCTGCATTGCTTGCTGGGTGACCACGTGGATCTACATATGGAGTGGAGGTCAGAGAAATGCAGCAATAAAAGGACTGCTTGTGTATGGGCCCGCATACCTGTGGATTTGGTTTACGTGAAAACGATGAGAACACGAGGGTGACTCGACTCAAGTTCACCACGTCGCATCAGGAGCCCAGGCTTGTTGAATAGTGGCGAGAGCCCATGGTCTACAACCAAGGTGACCGGTGGACACCCCGTGGAGGCTGAGCGAGGTAGCCGGCACGGGTCGACCAGAAGCCCACCAGACGGCGATATTCGAGACTATGAACTGGTGCCTAAGAGTGCTGATTTTATTCACGGCCAGTCCGGCTTTGGTTTTGCGATGGACACAGACTTTGAAAAGTTCCTATTGGAATGCAGATTTCTTCATGGCGAGCAATGATGGTTTCCTCTGAGCACTGGTTTTATATTAGTGGGCCATAAGTAAAGTGTTTAGGTAAAATTTGGGGTATAAAAGCACAGAGTAGTTGGCTTACAAACTTTCCGTGTGGGGGAACATTCCATAAGTTTTAGAATTAAGGTCCTGATGTTACTTAATTCCATGTTGGTGTTAAAGAATTTTGAATGGGTGCCAGGTTCGCAAATGTGCAATTAGTTCGTGGATTGTGCCAACCTGGATGATACACACGTGCGGTTAAATGAAGGGCAGAGGGATCAATGGCTCCTTGAGCATTGCCATTCTAGTTAGGTCCCTTCATTTCTGAACGTGGGAGCAGGGTGCAGCTGCCTCAGCTTGTTCCCTGCTTTAGCTGTCAAGGCTCCTTTCCGGCAAGACGTCCCTGAGCCGAAGACACATGGACCAACCCAGAGGAAGCCCTGGGCTGTTGGAGTAGCCGTGCAGAGATATGCTGACATATCCACTGCCCACGGTGCTCTGCTTACACATTCACTGCCTCGGCTCTCCTCCTTAAGCCAGCAACATGCCGTCTGTTTTGAAAGATGGAGGAGGACATTGCAATTGGTGTTGGACATGTGGGTTAATGGGTTAATGTCGGACTTGTGGGTTTGGACCACACTGCTTTCGGATGTCTGCTTGATGAACACTTAACCTTGATATATGAGTCTCACTTAGACATGAGTTTCTGTGCCCCCGTTTCTCTACGAGAGCCAGAGTCACAAATAGGACACCTAGCAGTGGGGCAATGGAAAAACTCATCTTAAGATGGAGAGTAGCTATATAATTGACCTTGCCCTCATGGTAATTCTTCTTCCTTGTCTATCCAGAGGTCAGACAAAGCCACCCTTTACTCAGTGGTTTTCTGGGGAAACTATGGGAAGTGGGAAAAATGAAAGTTTGTAAGCCCACTTGCTTTGAGCCACCAAAATGGGGTGACCTTTAGCTGGGTTTAGACCACCTCTGGGAAGACAGCTATGCAGTGAAATAGATGCCCACCAGTGCTTTCGTGTACTCAGGAACCATAAGTCTTTGCCAGAAATTAAAAAAAAAAAAATCTGGGAGTAGGGAGGAAACATCTCCCTGAGACTGTGTGTTAAAGAGATCCTGTGAGCACGCTGCATTGCTTGCTGGGTGACCACGTGGATCTACATATGGAGTGGAGGTCAGAGAAATGCAGCAATAAAAGGACTGCTTGTGTATGGGCCCGCATACCTGTGGATTTGGTTTACGTGAAAACGATGAGAACACGAGGGTGACTCGACTCAAGTTCACCACGTCGCATCAGGAGCCCAGGCTTGTTGAATAGTGGCGAGAGCCCATGGTCTACAACCAAGGTGACCGGTGGACACCCCGTGGAGGCTGAGCGAGGTAGCCGGCACGGGTCGACCAGAAGCCCACCAGACGGCGATATTCGAGACTATGAACTGGTGCCTAAGAGTGCTGATTTTATTCACGGCCTGTCCGGCTTTGGTTTTGCGATGGACACAGACTTTGAAAAGTTCCTATTGGAATGCAGATTTCTTCATGGCGAGCAATGATGGTTTCCTCTGAGCACTGGTTTTATATTAGTGGGCCATAAGTAAAGTGGTTAGGTAAAATTTGGGGTATAAAAGCACAGAGTAGTTGGCTTACAAACTTTCCGTGTGGGGGAACATTCCATAAGTTTTAGAATTAAGGTCCTGATGTTACTTAATTCCATGTTGGTGTTAAAGAATTTTGAATGGGTGCCAGGTTCGCAAATGTGCAATTAGTTCGTGGATTGTGCCAACCTGGATGATACACACGTGCGGTTAAATGAAGGGCAGAGGGATCAATGGCTCCTTGAGCATTGCCATTCTAGTTAGGTCCCTTCATTTCTGAACGTGGGAGCAGGGTGCAGCTGCCTCAGCTTGTTCCCTGCTTTAGCTGTCAAGGCTCCTTTCCGGCAAGACGTCCCTGAGCCGAAGACACATGGACCAACCCAGAGGAAGCCCTGGGCTGTTGGAGTAGCCGTGCAGAGATATGCTGACATATCCACTGCCCACGGTGCTCTGCTTACACATTCACTGCCTCGGCTCTCCTCCTTAAGCCAGCAACATGCCGTCTGTTTTGAAAGATGGAGGAGGACATTGCAATTGGTGTTGGACATGTGGGTTAATGGGTTAATGTCGGACTTGTGGGTTTGGACCACACTGCTTTCGGATGTCTGCTTGATGAACACTTAACCTTGATATATGCGTCTCACTTAGACATGAGTTTCTGTGCCCCCGTTTCTCTACGAGAGCCAGAGTCACAAATAGGACACCTAGCAGTGGGGCAATGGAAAAACTCATCTTAAGATGGAGAGTAGCTATATAATTGACCTTGCCCTCATGGTAATTCTTCTTCCTTGTCTATCCAGAGGTCAGACAAAGCCACCCTTTACTCAGTGGTTTTCTGGGGAAACTATGGGAAGTGGGAAAAATGAAAGTTTGTAAGCCCACTTGCTTTGAGCCACCAAAATGGGGTGACCTTTAGCTGGGTTTAGACCACCTCTGGGAAGACAGCTATGCAGTGAAATAGATGCCCACCAGTGCTTTCGTGTACTCAGGAACCATAAGTCTTTGCCAGAAATTAAAAAAAAAAAAATCTGGGAGTAGGGAGGAAACATCTCCCTGAGACTGTGTGTTAAAGAGATCCTGTGAGCACGCTGCATTGCTTGCTGGGTGACCACGTGGATCTACATATGGAGTGGAGGTCAGAGAAATGCAGCAATAAAAGGACTGCTTGTGTATGGGCCCGCATACCTGTGGATTTGGTTTACGTGAAAACGATGAGAACACGAGGGTGACTCGACTCAAGTTCACCACGTCGCATCAGGAGCCCAGGCTTGTTGAATAGTGGCGAGAGCCCATGGTCTACAACCAAGGTGACCGGTGGACACCCCGTGGAGGCTGAGCGAGGTAGCCGGCACGGGTCGACCAGAAGCCCACCAGACGGCGATATTCGAGACTATGAACTGGTGCCTAAGAGTGCTGATTTTATTCACGGCCAGTCCGGCTTTGGTTTTGCGATGGACACAGACTTTGAAAAGTTCCTATTGGAATGCAGATTTCTTCATGGCGAGCAATGATGGTTTCCTCTGAGCACTGGTTTTATATTAGTGGGCCATAAGTAAAGTGTTTAGGTAAAATTTGGGGTATAAAAGCACAGAGTAGTTGGCTTACAAACTTTCCGTGTGGGGGAACATTCCATAAGTTTTAGAATTAAGGTCCTGATGTTACTTAATTCCATGTTGGTGTTAAAGAATTTTGAATGGGTGCCAGGTTCGCAAATGTGCAATTAGTTCGTGGATTGTGCCAACCTGGATGATACACACGTGCGGTTAAATGAAGGGCAGAGGGATCAATGGCTCCTTGAGCATTGCCATTCTAGTTAGGTCCCTTCATTTCTGAACGTGGGAGCAGGGTGCAGCTGCCTCAGCTTGTTCCCTGCTTTAGCTGTCAAGGCTCCTTTCCGGCAAGACGTCCCTGAGCCGAAGACACATGGACCAACCCAGAGGAAGCCCTGGGCTGTTGGAGTAGCCGTGCAGAGATATGCTGACATATCCACTGCCCACGGTGCTCTGCTTACACATTCACTGCCTCGGCTCTCCTCCTTAAGCCAGCAACATGCCGTCTGTTTTGAAAGATGGAGGAGGACATTGCAATTGGTGTTGGACATGTGGGTTAATGGGTTAATGTCGGACTTGTGGGTTTGGACCACACTGCTTTCGGATGTCTGCTTGATGAACACTTAACCTTGATATATGAGTCTCACTTAGACATGAGTTTCTGTGCCCCCGTTTCTCTACGAGAGCCAGAGTCACAAATAGGACACCTAGCAGTGGGGCAATGGAAAAACTCATCTTAAGATGGAGAGTAGCTATATAATTGACCTTGCCCTCATGGTAATTCTTCTTCCTTGTCTATCCAGAGGTCAGACAAAGCCACCCTTTACTCAGTGGTTTTCTGGGGAAACTATGGGAAGTGGGAAAAATGAAAGTTTGTAAGCCCACTTGCTTTGAGCCACCAAAATGGGGTGACCTTTAGCTGGGTTTAGACCACCTCTGGGAAGACAGCTATGCAGTGAAATAGATGCCCACCAGTGCTTTCGTGTACTCAGGAACCATAAGTCTTTGCCAGAAATTAAAAAAAAAAAAATCTGGGAGTAGGGAGGAAACATCTCCCTGAGACTGTGTGTTAAAGAGATCCTGTGAGCACGCTGCATTGCTTGCTGGGTGACCACGTGGATCTACATATGGAGTGGAGGTCAGAGAAATGCAGCAATAAAAGGACTGCTTGTGTATGGGCCCGCATACCTGTGGATTTGGTTTACGTGAAAACGATGAGAACACGAGGGTGACTCGACTCAAGTTCACCACGTCGCATCAGGAGCCCAGGCTTGTTGAATAGTGGCGAGAGCCCATGGTCTACAACCAAGGTGACCGGTGGACACCCCGTGGAGGCTGAGCGAGGTAGCCGGCACGGGTCGACCAGAAGCCCACCAGACGGCGATATTCGAGACTATGAACTGGTGCCTAAGAGTGCTGATTTTATTCACGGCCTGTCCGGCTTTGGTTTTGCGATGGACACAGACTTTGAAAAGTTCCTATTGGAATGCAGATTTCTTCATGGCGAGCAATGATGGTTTCCTCTGAGCACTGGTTTTATATTAGTGGGCCATAAGTAAAGTGGTTAGGTAAAATTTGGGGTATAAAAGCACAGAGTAGTTGGCTTACAAACTTTCCGTGTGGGGGAACATTCCATAAGTTTTAGAATTAAGGTCCTGATGTTACTTAATTCCATGTTGGTGTTAAAGAATTTTGAATGGGTGCCAGGTTCGCAAATGTGCAATTAGTTCGTGGATTGTGCCAACCTGGATGATACACACGTGCGGTTAAATGAAGGGCAGAGGGATCAATGGCTCCTTGAGCATTGCCATTCTAGTTAGGTCCCTTCATTTCTGAACGTGGGAGCAGGGTGCAGCTGCCTCAGCTTGTTCCCTGCTTTAGCTGTCAAGGCTCCTTTCCGGCAAGACGTCCCTGAGCCGAAGACACATGGACCAACCCAGAGGAAGCCCTGGGCTGTTGGAGTAGCCGTGCAGAGATATGCTGACATATCCACTGCCCACGGTGCTCTGCTTACACATTCACTGCCTCGGCTCTCCTCCTTAAGCCAGCAACATGCCGTCTGTTTTGAAAGATGGAGGAGGACATTGCAATTGGTGTTGGACATGTGGGTTAATGGGTTAATGTCGGACTTGTGGGTTTGGACCACACTGCTTTCGGATGTCTGCTTGATGAACACTTAACCTTGATATATGCGTCTCACTTAGACATGAGTTTCTGTGCCCCCGTTTCTCTACGAGAGCCAGAGTCACAAATAGGACACCTAGCAGTGGGGCAATGGAAAAACTCATCTTAAGATGGAGAGTAGCTATATAATTGACCTTGCCCTCATGGTAATTCTTCTTCCTTGTCTATCCAGAGGTCAGACAAAGCCACCCTTTACTCAGTGGTTTTCTGGGGAAACTATGGGAAGTGGGAAAAATGAAAGTTTGTAAGCCCACTTGCTTTGAGCCACCAAAATGGGGTGACCTTTAGCTGGGTTTAGACCACCTCTGGGAAGACAGCTATGCAGTGAAATAGATGCCCACCAGTGCTTTCGTGTACTCAGGAACCATAAGTCTTTGCCAGAAATTAAAAAAAAAAAATCTGGGAGTAGGGAGGAAACATCTCCCTGAGACTGTGTGTTAAAGAGATCCTGTGAGCACGCTGCATTGCTTGCTGGGTGACCACGTGGATCTACATATGGAGTGGAGGTCAGAGAAATGCAGCAATAAAAGGACTGCTTGTGTATGGGCCCGCATACCTGTGGATTTGGTTTACGTGAAAACGATGAGAACACGAGGGTGACTCGACTCAAGTTCACCACGTCGCATCAGGAGCCCAGGCTTGTTGAATAGTGGCGAGAGCCCATGGTCTACAACCAAGGTGACCGGTGGACACCCCGTGGAGGCTGAGCGAGGTAGCCGGCACGGGTCGACCAGAAGCCCACCAGACGGCGATATTCGAGACTATGAACTGGTGCCTAAGAGTGCTGATTTTATTCACGGCCTGTCCGGCTTTGGTTTTGCGATGGACACAGACTTTGAAAAGTTCCTATTGGAATGCAGATTTCTTCATGGCGAGCAATGATGGTTTCCTCTGAGCACTGGTTTTATATTAGTGGGCCATAAGTAAAGTGGTTAGGTAAAATTTGGGGTATAAAAGCACAGAGTAGTTGGCTTACAAACTTTCCGTGTGGGGGAACATTCCATAAGTTTTAGAATTAAGGTCCTGATGTTACTTAATTCCATGTTGGTGTTAAAGAATTTTGAATGGGTGCCAGGTTCGCAAATGTGCAATTAGTTCGTGGATTGTGCCAACCTGGATGATACACACGTGCGGTTAAATGAAGGGCAGAGGGATCAATGGCTCCTTGAGCATTGCCATTCTAGTTAGGTCCCTTCATTTCTGAACGTGGGAGCAGGGTGCAGCTGCCTCAGCTTGTTCCCTGCTTTAGCTGTCAAGGCTCCTTTCCGGCAAGACGTCCCTGAGCCGAAGACACATGGACCAACCCAGAGGAAGCCCTGGGCTGTTGGAGTAGCCGTGCAGAGATATGCTGACATATCCACTGCCCACGGTGCTCTGCTTACACATTCACTGCCTCGGCTCTCCTCCTTAAGCCAGCAACATGCCGTCTGTTTTGAAAGATGGAGGAGGACATTGCAATTGGTGTTGGACATGTGGGTTAATGGGTTAATGTCGGACTTGTGGGTTTGGACCACACTGCTTTCGGATGTCTGCTTGATGAACACTTAACCTTGATATATGCGTCTCACTTAGACATGAGTTTCTGTGCCCCCGTTTCTCTACGAGAGCCAGAGTCACAAATAGGACACCTAGCAGTGGGGCAATGGAAAAACTCATCTTAAGATGGAGAGTAGCTATATAATTGACCTTGCCCTCATGGTAATTCTTCTTCCTTGTCTATCCAGAGGTCAGACAAAGCCACCCTTTACTCAGTGGTTTTCTGGGGAAACTATGGGAAGTGGGAAAAATGAAAGTTTGTAAGCCCACTTGCTTTGAGCCACCAAAATGGGGTGACCTTTAGCTGGGTTTAGACCACCTCTGGGAAGACAGCTATGCAGTGAAATAGATGCCCACCAGTGCTTTCGTGTACTCAGGAACCATAAGTCTTTGCCAGAAATTAAAAAAAAAAAAATCTGGGAGTAGGGAGGAAACATATCCCTGAGACTGTGTGTTAAAGAGATCCTGTGAGCACGCTGCATTGCTTGCTGGGTGACCACGTGGATCTACATATGGAGTGGAGGTCAGAGAAATGCAGCAATAAAAGGACTGCTTGTGTATGGGCCCGCATACCTGTGGATTTGGTTTACGTGAAAACGATGAGAACACGAGGGTGACTCGACTCAAGTTCACCACGTCGCATCAGGAGCCCAGGCTTGTTGAATAGTGGCGAGAGCCCATGGTCTACAACCAAGGTGACCGGTGGACACCCCGTGGAGGCTGAGCGAGGTAGCCGGCACGGGTCGACCAGAAGCCCACCAGACGGCGATATTCGAGACTATGAACTGGTGCCTAAGAGTGCTGATTTTATTCACGGCCAGTCCGGCTTTGGTTTTGCGATGGACACAGACTTTGAAAAGTTCCTATTGGAATGCAGATTTCTTCATGGCGAGCAATGATGGTTTCCTCTGAGCACTGGTTTTATATTAGTGGGCCATAAGTAAAGTGTTTAGGTAAAATTTGGGGTATAAAAGCACAGAGTAGTTGGCTTACAAACTTTCCGTGTGGGGGAACATTCCATAAGTTTTAGAATTAAGGTCCTGATGTTACTTAATTCCATGTTGGTGTTAAAGAATTTTGAATGGGTGCCAGGTTCGCAAATGTGCAATTAGTTCGTGGATTGTGCCAACCTGGATGATACACACGTGCGGTTAAATGAAGGGCAGAGGGATCAATGGCTCCTTGAGCATTGCCATTCTAGTTAGGTCCCTTCATTTCTGAACGTGGGAGCAGGGTGCAGCTGCCTCAGCTTGTTCCCTGCTTTAGCTGTCAAGGCTCCTTTCCGGCAAGACGTCCCTGAGCCGAAGACACATGGACCAACCCAGAGGAAGCCCTGGGCTGTTGGAGTAGCCGTGCAGAGATATGCTGACATATCCACTGCCCACGGTGCTCTGCTTACACATTCACTGCCTCGGCTCTCCTCCTTAAGCCAGCAACATGCCGTCTGTTTTGAAAGATGGAGGAGGACATTGCAATTGGTGTTGGACATGTGGGTTAATGGGTTAATGTCGGACTTGTGGGTTTGGACCACACTGCTTTCGGATGTCTGCTTGATGAACACTTAACCTTGATATATGAGTCTCACTTAGACATGAGTTTCTGTGCCCCCGTTTCTCTACGAGAGCCAGAGTCACAAATAGGACACCTAGCAGTGGGGCAATGGAAAAACTCATCTTAAGATGGAGAGTAGCTATATAATTGACCTTGCCCTCATGGTAATTCTTCTTCCTTGTCTATCCAGAGGTCAGACAAAGCCACCCTTTACTCAGTGGTTTTCTGGGGAAACTATGGGAAGTGGGAAAAATGAAAGTTTGTAAGCCCACTTGCTTTGAGCCACCAAAATGGGGTGACCTTTAGCTGGGTTTAGACCACCTCTGGGAAGACAGCTATGCAGTGAAATAGATGCCCACCAGTGCTTTCGTGTACTCAGGAACCATAAGTCTTTGCCAGAAATTAAAAAAAAAAAAATCTGGGAGTAGGGAGGAAACATCTCCCTGAGACTGTGTGTTAAAGAGATCCTGTGAGCACGCTGCATTGCTTGCTGGGTGACCACGTGGATCTACATATGGAGTGGAGGTCAGAGAAATGCAGCAATAAAAGGACTGCTTGTGTATGGGCCCGCATACCTGTGGATTTGGTTTACGTGAAAACGATGAGAACACGAGGGTGACTCGACTCAAGTTCACCACGTCGCATCAGGAGCCCAGGCTTGTTGAATAGTGGCGAGAGCCCATGGTCTACAACCAAGGTGACCGGTGGACACCCCGTGGAGGCTGAGCGAGGTAGCCGGCACGGGTCGACCAGAAGCCCACCAGACGGCGATATTCGAGACTATGAACTGGTGCCTAAGAGTGCTGATTTTATTCACGGCCTGTCCGGCTTTGGTTTTGCGATGGACACAGACTTTGAAAAGTTCCTATTGGAATGCAGATTTCTTCATGGCGAGCAATGATGGTTTCCTCTGAGCACTGGTTTTATATTAGTGGGCCATAAGTAAAGTGGTTAGGTAAAATTTGGGGTATAAAAGCACAGAGTAGTTGGCTTACAAACTTTCCGTGTGGGGGAACATTCCATAAGTTTTAGAATTAAGGTCCTGATGTTACTTAATTCCATGTTGGTGTTAAAGAATTTTGAATGGGTGCCAGGTTCGCAAATGTGCAATTAGTTCGTGGATTGTGCCAACCTGGATGATACACACGTGCGGTTAAATGAAGGGCAGAGGGATCAATGGCTCCTTGAGCATTGCCATTCTAGTTAGGTCCCTTCATTTCTGAACGTGGGAGCAGGGTGCAGCTGCCTCAGCTTGTTCCCTGCTTTAGCTGTCAAGGCTCCTTTCCGGCAAGACGTCCCTGAGCCGAAGACACATGGACCAACCCAGAGGAAGCCCTGGGCTGTTGGAGTAGCCGTGCAGAGATATGCTGACATATCCACTGCCCACGGTGCTCTGCTTACACATTCACTGCCTCGGCTCTCCTCCTTAAGCCAGCAACATGCCGTCTGTTTTGAAAGATGGAGGAGGACATTGCAATTGGTGTTGGACATGTGGGTTAATGGGTTAATGTCGGACTTGTGGGTTTGGACCACACTGCTTTCGGATGTCTGCTTGATGAACACTTAACCTTGATATATGCGTCTCACTTAGACATGAGTTTCTGTGCCCCCGTTTCTCTACGAGAGCCAGAGTCACAAATAGGACACCTAGCAGTGGGGCAATGGAAAAACTCATCTTAAGATGGAGAGTAGCTATATAATTGACCTTGCCCTCATGGTAATTCTTCTTCCTTGTCTATCCAGAGGTCAGACAAAGCCACCCTTTACTCAGTGGTTTTCTGGGGAAACTATGGGAAGTGGGAAAAATGAAAGTTTGTAAGCCCACTTGCTTTGAGCCACCAAAATGGGGTGACCTTTAGCTAGGTTTAGACCACCTCTGGGAAGACAGCTATGCAGTGAAATAGATGCCCACCAGTGCTTTCGTGTACTCAGGAACCATAAGTCTTTGCCAGAAATTAAAAAAAAAAATCTGGGAGTAGGGAGAAAACATCTCCCTGAGACTGTGTGTTAAAGAGAGCCTGTGAGCACGCTGCATTGCTTGCTGGGTGACCACGTGGATCTACATATGGAGTGGAGGTCAGAGAAATGCAGCAATAAAAGGACTGCTTGTGTATGGGCCCGCATACCTGTGGATTTGGTTTACGTGAAAACGATGAGAACACGAGGGTGACTCGACTCAAGTTCACCACGTCGCATCAGGAGCCCAGGCTTGTTGAATAGTGGCGAGAGCCCATGGTCTACAACCAAGGTGACCGGTGGACACCCCGTGGAGGCTGAGCGAGGTAGCCGGCACGGGTCGACCAGAAGCCCACCAGACGGCGATATTCGAGACTATGAACTGGTGCCTAAGAGTGCTGATTTTATTCACGGCCAGTCCGGCTTTGGTTTTGCGATGGACACAGACTTTGAAAAGTTCCTATTGGAATGCAGATTTCTTCATGGCGAGCAATGATGGTTTCCTCTGAGCACTGGTTTTATATTAGTGGGCCATAAGTAAAGTGTTTAGGTAAAATTTGGGGTATAAAAGCACAGAGTAGTTGGCTTACAAACTTTCCGTGTGGGGGAACATTCCATAAGTTTTAGAATTAAGGTCCTGATGTTACTTAATTCCATGTTGGTGTTAAAGAATTTTGAATGGGTGCCAGGTTCGCAAATGTGCAATTAGTTCGTGGATTGTGCCAACCTGGATGATACACACGTGCGGTTAAATGAAGGGCAGAGGGATCAATGGCTCCTTGAGCATTGCCATTCTAGTTAGGTCCCTTCATTTCTGAACGTGGGAGCAGGGTGCAGCTGCCTCAGCTTGTTCCCTGCTTTAGCTGTCAAGGCTCCTTTCCGGCAAGACGTCCCTGAGCCGAAGACACATGGACCAACCCAGAGGAAGCCCTGGGCTGTTGGAGTAGCCGTGCAGAGATATGCTGACATATCCACTGCCCACGGTGCTCTGCTTACACATTCACTGCCTCGGCTCTCCTCCTTAAGCCAGCAACATGCCGTCTGTTTTGAAAGATGGAGGAGGACATTGCAATTGGTGTTGGACATGTGGGTTAATGGGTTAATGTCGGACTTGTGGGTTTGGACCACACTGCTTTCGGATGTCTGCTTGATGAACACTTAACCTTGATATATGAGTCTCACTTAGACATGAGTTTCTGTGCCCCCGTTTCTCTACGAGAGCCAGAGTCACAAATAGGACACCTAGCAGTGGGGCAATGGAAAAACTCATCTTAAGATGGAGAGTAGCTATATAATTGACCTTGCCCTCATGGTAATTCTTCTTCCTTGTCTATCCAGAGGTCAGACAAAGCCACCCTTTACTCAGTGGTTTTCTGGGGAAACTATGGGAAGTGGGAAAAATGAAAGTTTGTAAGCCCACTTGCTTTGAGCCACCAAAATGGGGTGACCTTTAGCTGGGTTTAGACCACCTCTGGGAAGACAGCTATGCAGTGAAATAGATGCCCACCAGTGCTTTCGTGTACTCAGGAACCATAAGTCTTTGCCAGAAATTAAAAAAAAAAAAATCTGGGAGTAGGGAGGAAACATCTCCCTGAGACTGTGTGTTAAAGAGATCCTGTGAGCACGCTGCATTGCTTGCTGGGTGACCACGTGGATCTACATATGGAGTGGAGGTCAGAGAAATGCAGCAATAAAAGGACTGCTTGTGTATGGGCCCGCATACCTGTGGATTTGGTTTACGTGAAAACGATGAGAACACGAGGGTGACTCGACTCAAGTTCACCACGTCGCATCAGGAGCCCAGGCTTGTTGAATAGTGGCGAGAGCCCATGGTCTACAACCAAGGTGACCGGTGGACACCCCGTGGAGGCTGAGCGAGGTAGCCGGCACGGGTCGACCAGAAGCCCACCAGACGGCGATATTCGAGACTATGAACTGGTGCCTAAGAGTGCTGATTTTATTCACGGCCTGTCCGGCTTTGGTTTTGCGATGGACACAGACTTTGAAAAGTTCCTATTGGAATGCAGATTTCTTCATGGCGAGCAATGATGGTTTCCTCTGAGCACTGGTTTTATATTAGTGGGCCATAAGTAAAGTGGTTAGGTAAAATTTGGGGTATAAAAGCACAGAGTAGTTGGCTTACAAACTTTCCGTGTGGGGGAACATTCCATAAGTTTTAGAATTAAGGTCCTGATGTTACTTAATTCCATGTTGGTGTTAAAGAATTTTGAATGGGTGCCAGGTTCGCAAATGTGCAATTAGTTCGTGGATTGTGCCAACCTGGATGATACACACGTGCGGTTAAATGAAGGGCAGAGGGATCAATGGCTCCTTGAGCATTGCCATTCTAGTTAGGTCCCTTCATTTCTGAACGTGGGAGCAGGGTGCAGCTGCCTCAGCTTGTTCCCTGCTTTAGCTGTCAAGGCTCCTTTCCGGCAAGACGTCCCTGAGCCGAAGACACATGGACCAACCCAGAGGAAGCCCTGGGCTGTTGGAGTAGCCGTGCAGAGATATGCTGACATATCCACTGCCCACGGTGCTCTGCTTACACATTCACTGCCTCGGCTCTCCTCCTTAAGCCAGCAACATGCCGTCTGTTTTGAAAGATGGAGGAGGACATTGCAATTGGTGTTGGACATGTGGGTTAATGGGTTAATGTCGGACTTGTGGGTTTGGACCACACTGCTTTCGGATGTCTGCTTGATGAACACTTAACCTTGATATATGCGTCTCACTTAGACATGAGTTTCTGTGCCCCCGTTTCTCTACGAGAGCCAGAGTCACAAATAGGACACCTAGCAGTGGGGCAATGGAAAAACTCATCTTAAGATGGAGAGTAGCTATATAATTGACCTTGCCCTCATGGTAATTCTTCTTCCTTGTCTATCCAGAGGTCAGACAAAGCCACCCTTTACTCAGTGGTTTTCTGGGGAAACTATGGGAAGTGGGAAAAATGAAAGTTTGTAAGCCCACTTGCTTTGAGCCACCAAAATGGGGTGACCTTTAGCTGGGTTTAGACCACCTCTGGGAAGACAGCTATGCAGTGAAATAGATGCCCACCAGTGCTTTCGTGTACTCAGGAACCATAAGTCTTTGCCAGAAATTAAAAAAAAAAAAATCTGGGAGTAGGGAGGAAACATCTCCCTGAGACTGTGTGTTAAAGAGATCCTGTGAGCACGCTGCATTGCTTGCTGGGTGACCACGTGGATCTACATATGGAGTGGAGGTCAGAGAAATGCAGCAATAAAAGGACTGCTTGTGTATGGGCCCGCATACCTGTGGATTTGGTTTACGTGAAAACGATGAGAACACGAGGGTGACTCGACTCAAGTTCACCACGTCGCATCAGGAGCCCAGGCTTGTTGAATAGTGGCGAGAGCCCATGGTCTACAACCAAGGTGACCGGTGGACACCCCGTGGAGGCTGAGCGAGGTAGCCGGCACGGGTCGACCAGAAGCCCACCAGACGGCGATATTCGAGACTATGAACTGGTGCCTAAGAGTGCTGATTTTATTCACGGCCAGTCCGGCTTTGGTTTTGCGATGGACACAGACTTTGAAAAGTTCCTATTGGAATGCAGATTTCTTCATGGCGAGCAATGATGGTTTCCTCTGAGCACTGGTTTTATATTAGTGGGCCATAAGTAAAGTGTTTAGGTAAAATTTGGGGTATAAAAGCACAGAGTAGTTGGCTTACAAACTTTCCGTGTGGGGGAACATTCCATAAGTTTTAGAATTAAGGTCCTGATGTTACTTAATTCCATGTTGGTGTTAAAGAATTTTGAATGGGTGCCAGGTTCGCAAATGTGCAATTAGTTCGTGGATTGTGCCAACCTGGATGATACACACGTGCGGTTAAATGAAGGGCAGAGGGATCAATGGCTCCTTGAGCATTGCCATTCTAGTTAGGTCCCTTCATTTCTGAACGTGGGAGCAGGGTGCAGCTGCCTCAGCTTGTTCCCTGCTTTAGCTGTCAAGGCTCCTTTCCGGCAAGACGTCCCTGAGCCGAAGACACATGGACCAACCCAGAGGAAGCCCTGGGCTGTTGGAGTAGCCGTGCAGAGATATGCTGACATATCCACTGCCCACGGTGCTCTGCTTACACATTCACTGCCTCGGCTCTCCTCCTTAAGCCAGCAACATGCCGTCTGTTTTGAAAGATGGAGGAGGACATTGCAATTGGTGTTGGACATGTGGGTTAATGGGTTAATGTCGGACTTGTGGGTTTGGACCACACTGCTTTCGGATGTCTGCTTGATGAACACTTAACCTTGATATATGAGTCTCACTTAGACATGAGTTTCTGTGCCCCCGTTTCTCTACGAGAGCCAGAGTCACAAATAGGACACCTAGCAGTGGGGCAATGGAAAAACTCATCTTAAGATGGAGAGTAGCTATATAATTGACCTTGCCCTCATGGTAATTCTTCTTCCTTGTCTATCCAGAGGTCAGACAAAGCCACCCTTTACTCAGTGGTTTTCTGGGGAAACTATGGGAAGTGGGAAAAATGAAAGTTTGTAAGCCCACTTGCTTTGAGCCACCAAAATGGGGTGACCTTTAGCTGGGTTTAGACCACCTCTGGGAAGACAGCTATGCAGTGAAATAGATGCCCACCAGTGCTTTCGTGTACTCAGGAACCATAAGTCTTTGCCAGAAATTAAAAAAAAAAAAATCTGGGAGTAGGGAGGAAACATCTCCCTGAGACTGTGTGTTAAAGAGATCCTGTGAGCACGCTGCATTGCTTGCTGGGTGACCACGTGGATCTACATATGGAGTGGAGGTCAGAGAAATGCAGCAATAAAAGGACTGCTTGTGTATGGGCCCGCATACCTGTGGATTTGGTTTACGTGAAAACGATGAGAACACGAGGGTGACTCGACTCAAGTTCACCACGTCGCATCAGGAGCCCAGGCTTGTTGAATAGTGGCGAGAGCCCATGGTCTACAACCAAGGTGACCGGTGGACACCCCGTGGAGGCTGAGCGAGGTAGCCGGCACGGGTCGACCAGAAGCCCACCAGACGGCGATATTCGAGACTATGAACTGGTGCCTAAGAGTGCTGATTTTATTCACGGCCTGTCCGGCTTTGGTTTTGCGATGGACACAGACTTTGAAAAGTTCCTATTGGAATGCAGATTTCTTCATGGCGAGCAATGATGGTTTCCTCTGAGCACTGGTTTTATATTAGTGGGCCATAAGTAAAGTGGTTAGGTAAAATTTGGGGTATAAAAGCACAGAGTAGTTGGCTTACAAACTTTCCGTGTGGGGGAACATTCCATAAGTTTTAGAATTAAGGTCCTGATGTTACTTAATTCCATGTTGGTGTTAAAGAATTTTGAATGGGTGCCAGGTTCGCAAATGTGCAATTAGTTCGTGGATTGTGCCAACCTGGATGATACACACGTGCGGTTAAATGAAGGGCAGAGGGATCAATGGCTCCTTGAGCATTGCCATTCTAGTTAGGTCCCTTCATTTCTGAACGTGGGAGCAGGGTGCAGCTGCCTCAGCTTGTTCCCTGCTTTAGCTGTCAAGGCTCCTTTCCGGCAAGACGTCCCTGAGCCGAAGACACATGGACCAACCCAGAGGAAGCCCTGGGCTGTTGGAGTAGCCGTGCAGAGATATGCTGACATATCCACTGCCCACGGTGCTCTGCTTACACATTCACTGCCTCGGCTCTCCTCCTTAAGCCAGCAACATGCCGTCTGTTTTGAAAGATGGAGGAGGACATTGCAATTGGTGTTGGACATGTGGGTTAATGGGTTAATGTCGGACTTGTGGGTTTGGACCACACTGCTTTCGGATGTCTGCTTGATGAACACTTAACCTTGATATATGCGTCTCACTTAGACATGAGTTTCTGTGCCCCCGTTTCTCTACGAGAGCCAGAGTCACAAATAGGACACCTAGCAGTGGGGCAATGGAAAAACTCATCTTAAGATGGAGAGTAGCTATATAATTGACCTTGCCCTCATGGTAATTCTTCTTCCTTGTCTATCCAGAGGTCAGACAAAGCCACCCTTTACTCAGTGGTTTTCTGGGGAAACTATGGGAAGTGGGAAAAATGAAAGTTTGTAAGCCCACTTGCTTTGAGCCACCAAAATGGGGTGACCTTTAGCTGGGTTTAGACCACCTCTGGGAAGACAGCTATGCAGTGAAATAGATGCCCACCAGTGCTTTCGTGTACTCAGGAACCATAAGTCTTTGCCAGAAATTAAAAAAAAAAAAATCTGGGAGTAGGGAGGAAACATCTCCCTGAGACTGTGTGTTAAAGAGATCCTGTGAGCACGCTGCATTGCTTGCTGGGTGACCACGTGGATCTACATATGGAGTGGAGGTCAGAGAAATGCAGCAATAAAAGGACTGCTTGTGTATGGGCCCGCATACCTGTGGATTTGGTTTACGTGAAAACGATGAGAACACGAGGGTGACTCGACTCAAGTTCACCACGTCGCATCAGGAGCCCAGGCTTGTTGAATAGTGGCGAGAGCCCATGGTCTACAACCAAGGTGACCGGTGGACACCCCGTGGAGGCTGAGCGAGGTAGCCGGCACGGGTCGACCAGAAGCCCACCAGACGGCGATATTCGAGACTATGAACTGGTGCCTAAGAGTGCTGATTTTATTCACGGCCTGTCCGGCTTTGGTTTTGCGATGGACACAGACTTTGAAAAGTTCCTATTGGAATGCAGATTTCTTCATGGCGAGCAATGATGGTTTCCTCTGAGCACTGGTTTTATATTAGTGGGCCATAAGTAAAGTGGTTAGGTAAAATTTGGGGTATAAAAGCACAGAGTAGTTGGCTTACAAACTTTCCGTGTGGGGGAACATTCCATAAGTTTTAGAATTAAGGTCCTGATGTTACTTAATTCCATGTTGGTGTTAAAGAATTTTGAATGGGTGCCAGGTTCGCAAATGTGCAATTAGTTCGTGGATTGTGCCAACCTGGATGATACACACGTGCGGTTAAATGAAGGGCAGAGGGATCAATGGCTCCTTGAGCATTGCCATTCTAGTTAGGTCCCTTCATTTCTGAACGTGGGAGCAGGGTGCAGCTGCCTCAGCTTGTTCCCTGCTTTAGCTGTCAAGGCTCCTTTCCGGCAAGACGTCCCTGAGCCGAAGACACATGGACCAACCCAGAGGAAGCCCTGGGCTGTTGGAGTAGCCGTGCAGAGATATGCTGACATATCCACTGCCCACGGTGCTCTGCTTACACATTCACTGCCTCGGCTCTCCTCCTTAAGCCAGCAACATGCCGTCTGTTTTGAAAGATGGAGGAGGACATTGCAATTGGTGTTGGACATGTGGGTTAATGGGTTAATGTCGGACTTGTGGGTTTGGACCACACTGCTTTCGGATGTCTGCTTGATGAACACTTAACCTTGATATATGCGTCTCACTTAGACATGAGTTTCTGTGCCCCCGTTTCTCTACGAGAGCCAGAGTCACAAATAGGACACCTAGCAGTGGGGCAATGGAAAAACTCATCTTAAGATGGAGAGTAGCTATATAATTGACCTTGCCCTCATGGTAATTCTTCTTCCTTGTCTATCCAGAGGTCAGACAAAGCCACCCTTTACTCAGTGGTTTTCTGGGGAAACTATGGGAAGTGGGAAAAATGAAAGTTTGTAAGCCCACTTGCTTTGAGCCACCAAAATGGGGTGACCTTTAGCTGGGTTTAGACCACCTCTGGGAAGACAGCTATGCAGTGAAATAGATGCCCACCAGTGCTTTCGTGTACTCAGGAACCATAAGTCTTTGCCAGAAATTAAAAAAAAAAAAATCTGGGAGTAGGGAGGAAACATATCCCTGAGACTGTGTGTTAAAGAGATCCTGTGAGCACGCTGCATTGCTTGCTGGGTGACCACGTGGATCTACATATGGAGTGGAGGTCAGAGAAATGCAGCAATAAAAGGACTGCTTGTGTATGGGCCCGCATACCTGTGGATTTGGTTTACGTGAAAACGATGAGAACACGAGGGTGACTCGACTCAAGTTCACCACGTCGCATCAGGAGCCCAGGCTTGTTGAATAGTGGCGAGAGCCCATGGTCTACAACCAAGGTGACCGGTGGACACCCCGTGGAGGCTGAGCGAGGTAGCCGGCACGGGTCGACCAGAAGCCCACCAGACGGCGATATTCGAGACTATGAACTGGTGCCTAAGAGTGCTGATTTTATTCACGGCCAGTCCGGCTTTGGTTTTGCGATGGACACAGACTTTGAAAAGTTCCTATTGGAATGCAGATTTCTTCATGGCGAGCAATGATGGTTTCCTCTGAGCACTGGTTTTATATTAGTGGGCCATAAGTAAAGTGTTTAGGTAAAATTTGGGGTATAAAAGCACAGAGTAGTTGGCTTACAAACTTTCCGTGTGGGGGAACATTCCATAAGTTTTAGAATTAAGGTCCTGATGTTACTTAATTCCATGTTGGTGTTAAAGAATTTTGAATGGGTGCCAGGTTCGCAAATGTGCAATTAGTTCGTGGATTGTGCCAACCTGGATGATACACACGTGCGGTTAAATGAAGGGCAGAGGGATCAATGGCTCCTTGAGCATTGCCATTCTAGTTAGGTCCCTTCATTTCTGAACGTGGGAGCAGGGTGCAGCTGCCTCAGCTTGTTCCCTGCTTTAGCTGTCAAGGCTCCTTTCCGGCAAGACGTCCCTGAGCCGAAGACACATGGACCAACCCAGAGGAAGCCCTGGGCTGTTGGAGTAGCCGTGCAGAGATATGCTGACATATCCACTGCCCACGGTGCTCTGCTTACACATTCACTGCCTCGGCTCTCCTCCTTAAGCCAGCAACATGCCGTCTGTTTTGAAAGATGGAGGAGGACATTGCAATTGGTGTTGGACATGTGGGTTAATGGGTTAATGTCGGACTTGTGGGTTTGGACCACACTGCTTTCGGATGTCTGCTTGATGAACACTTAACCTTGATATATGAGTCTCACTTAGACATGAGTTTCTGTGCCCCCGTTTCTCTACGAGAGCCAGAGTCACAAATAGGACACCTAGCAGTGGGGCAATGGAAAAACTCATCTTAAGATGGAGAGTAGCTATATAATTGACCTTGCCCTCATGGTAATTCTTCTTCCTTGTCTATCCAGAGGTCAGACAAAGCCACCCTTTACTCAGTGGTTTTCTGGGGAAACTATGGGAAGTGGGAAAAATGAAAGTTTGTAAGCCCACTTGCTTTGAGCCACCAAAATGGGGTGACCTTTAGCTGGGTTTAGACCACCTCTGGGAAGACAGCTATGCAGTGAAATAGATGCCCACCAGTGCTTTCGTGTACTCAGGAACCATAAGTCTTTGCCAGAAATTAAAAAAAAAAAAATCTGGGAGTAGGGAGGAAACATCTCCCTGAGACTGTGTGTTAAAGAGATCCTGTGAGCACGCTGCATTGCTTGCTGGGTGACCACGTGGATCTACATATGGAGTGGAGGTCAGAGAAATGCAGCAATAAAAGGACTACTTGTGTATGGGCCCGCATACCTGTGGATTTGGTTTACGTGAAAACGATGAGAACACGAGGGTGACTCGACTCAAGTTCACCACGTCGCATCAGGAGCCCAGGCTTGTTGAATAGTGGCGAGAGCCCATGGTCTACAACCAAGGTGACCGGTGGACACCCCGTGGAGGCTGAGCGAGGTAGCCGGCACGGGTCGACCAGAAGCCCACCAGACGGCGATATTCGAGACTATGAACTGGTGCCTAAGAGTGCTGATTTTATTCACGGCCTGTCCGGCTTTGGTTTTGCGATGGACACAGACTTTGAAAAGTTCCTATTGGAATGCAGATTTCTTCATGGCGAGCAATGATGGTTTCCTCTGAGCACTGGTTTTATATTAGTGGGCCATAAGTAAAGTGTTTAGGTAAAATTTGGGGTATAAAAGCACAGAGTAGTTGGCTTACAAACTTTCCGTGTGGGGGAACATTCCATAAGTTTTAGAATTAAGGTCCTGATGTTACTTAATTCCATGTTGGTGTTAAAGAATTTTGAATGGGTGCCAGGTTCGCAAATGTGCAATTAGTTCGTGGATTGTGCCAACCTGGATGATACACACGTGCGGTTAAATGAAGGGCAGAGGGATCAATGGCTCCTTGAGCATTGCCATTCTAGTTAGGTCCCTTCATTTCTGAACGTGGGAGCAGGGTGCAGCTGCCTCAGCTTGTTCCCTGCTTTAGCTGTCAAGGCTCCTTTCCGGCAAGACGTCCCTGAGCCGAAGACACATGGACCAACCCAGAGGAAGCCCTGGGCTGTTGGAGTAGCCGTGCAGAGATATGCTGACATATCCACTGCCCACGGTGCTCTGCTTACACATTCACTGCCTCGGCTCTCCTCCTTAAGCCAGCAACATGCCGTCTGTTTTGAAAGATGGAGGAGGACATTGCAATTGGTGTTGGACATGTGGGTTAATGGGTTAATGTCGGACTTGTGGGTTTGGACCACACTGCTTTCGGATGTCTGCTTGATGAACACTTAACCTTGATATATGAGTCTCACTTAGACATGAGTTTCTGTGCCCCCGTTTCTCTACGAGAGCCAGAGTCACAAATAGGACACCTAGCAGTGGGGCAATGGAAAAACTCATCTTAAGATGGAGAGTAGCTATATAATTGACCTTGCCCTCATGGTAATTCTTCTTCCTTGTCTATCCAGAGGTCAGACAAAGCCACCCTTTACTCAGTGGTTTTCTGGGGAAACTATGGGAAGTGGGAAAAATGAAAGTTTGTAAGCCCACTTGCTTTGAGCCACCAAAATGGGGTGACCTTTAGCTGGGTTTAGACCACCTCTGGGAAGACAGCTATGCAGTGAAATAGATGCCCACCAGTGCTTTCGTGTACTCAGGAACCATAAGTCTTTGCCAGAAATTAAAAAAAAAAAAATCTGGGAGTAGGGAGGAAACATCTCCCTGAGACTGTGTGTTAAAGAGATCCTGTGAGCACGCTGCATTGCTTGCTGGGTGACCACGTGGATCTACATATGGAGTGGAGGTCAGAGAAATGCAGCAATAAAAGGACTGCTTGTGTATGGGCCCGCATACCTGTGGATTTGGTTTACGTGAAAACGATGAGAACACGAGGGTGACTCGACTCAAGTTCACCACGTCGCATCAGGAGCCCAGGCTTGTTGAATAGTGGCGAGAGCCCATGGTCTACAACCAAGGTGACCGGTGGACACCCCGTGGAGGCTGAGCGAGGTAGCCGGCACGGGTCGACCAGAAGCCCACCAGACGGCGATATTCGAGACTATGAACTGGTGCCTAAGAGTGCTGATTTTATTCACGGCCTGTCCGGCTTTGGTTTTGCGATGGACACAGACTTTGAAAAGTTCCTATTGGAATGCAGATTTCTTCATGGCGAGCAATGATGGTTTCCTCTGAGCACTGGTTTTATATTAGTGGGCCATAAGTAAAGTGGTTAGGTAAAATTTGGGGTATAAAAGCACAGAGTAGTTGGCTTACAAACTTTCCGTGTGGGGGAACATTCCATAAGTTTTAGAATTAAGGTCCTGATGTTACTTAATTCCATGTTGGTGTTAAAGAATTTTGAATGGGTGCCAGGTTCGCAAATGTGCAATTAGTTCGTGGATTGTGCCAACCTGGATGATACACACGTGCGGTTAAATGAAGGGCAGAGGGATCAATGGCTCCTTGAGCATTGCCATTCTAGTTAGGTCCCTTCATTTCTGAACGTGGGAGCAGGGTGCAGCTGCCTCAGCTTGTTCCCTGCTTTAGCTGTCAAGGCTCCTTTCCGGCAAGACGTCCCTGAGCCGAAGACACATGGACCAACCCAGAGGAAGCCCTGGGCTGTTGGAGTAGCCGTGCAGAGATATGCTGACATATCCACTGCCCACGGTGCTCTGCTTACACATTCACTGCCTCGGCTCTCCTCCTTAAGCCAGCAACATGCCGTCTGTTTTGAAAGATGGAGGAGGACATTGCAATTGGTGTTGGACATGTGGGTTAATGGGTTAATGTCGGACTTGTGGGTTTGGACCACACTGCTTTCGGATGTCTGCTTGATGAACACTTAACCTTGATATATGAGTCTCACTTAGACATGAGTTTCTGTGCCCCCGTTTCTCTACGAGAGCCAGAGTCACAAATAGGACACCTAGCAGTGGGGCAATGGAAAAACTCATCTTAAGATGGAGAGTAGCTATATAATTGACCTTGCCCTCATGGTAATTCTTCTTCCTTGTCTATCCAGAGGTCAGACAAAGCCACCCTTTACTCAGTGGTTTTCTGGGGAAACTATGGGAAGTGGGAAAAATGAAAGTTTGTAAGCCCACTTGCTTTGAGCCACCAAAATGGGGTGACCTTTAGCTGGGTTTAGACCACCTCTGGGAAGACAGCTATGCAGTGAAATAGATGCCCACCAGTGCTTTCGTGTACTCAGGAACCATAAGTCTTTGCCAGAAATTAAAAAAAAAAAAATCTGGGAGTAGGGAGGAAACATCTCCCTGAGACTGTGTGTTAAAGAGATCCTGTGAGCACGCTGCATTGCTTGCTGGGTGACCACGTGGATCTACATATGGAGTGGAGGTCAGAGAAATGCAGCAATAAAAGGACTGCTTGTGTATGGGCCCGCATACCTGTGGATTTGGTTTACGTGAAAACGATGAGAACACGAGGGTGACTCGACTCAAGTTCACCACGTCGCATCAGGAGCCCAGGCTTGTTGAATAGTGGCGAGAGCCCATGGTCTACAACCAAGGTGACCGGTGGACACCCCGTGGAGGCTGAGCGAGGTAGCCGGCACGGGTCGACCAGAAGCCCACCAGACGGCGATATTCGAGACTATGAACTGGTGCCTAAGAGTGCTGATTTTATTCACGGCCTGTCCGGCTTTGGTTTTGCGATGGACACAGACTTTGAAAAGTTCCTATTGGAATGCAGATTTCTTCATGGCGAGCAATGATGGTTTCCTCTGAGCACTGGTTTTATATTAGTGGGCCATAAGTAAAGTGGTTAGGTAAAATTTGGGGTATAAAAGCACAGAGTAGTTGGCTTACAAACTTTCCGTGTGGGGGAACATTCCATAAGTTTTAGAATTAAGGTCCTGATGTTACTTAATTCCATGTTGGTGTTAAAGAATTTTGAATGGGTGCCAGGTTCGCAAATGTGCAATTAGTTCGTGGATTGTGCCAACCTGGATGATACACACGTGCGGTTAAATGAAGGGCAGAGGGATCAATGGCTCCTTGAGCATTGCCATTCTAGTTAGGTCCCTTCATTTCTGAACGTGGGAGCAGGGTGCAGCTGCCTCAGCTTGTTCCCTGCTTTAGCTGTCAAGGCTCCTTTCCGGCAAGACGTCCCTGAGCCGAAGACACATGGACCAACCCAGAGGAAGCCCTGGGCTGTTGGAGTAGCCGTGCAGAGATATGCTGACATATCCACTGCCCACGGTGCTCTGCTTACACATTCACTGCCTCGGCTCTCCTCCTTAAGCCAGCAACATGCCGTCTGTTTTGAAAGATGGAGGAGGACATTGCAATTGGTGTTGGACATGTGGGTTAATGGGTTAATGTCGGACTTGTGGGTTTGGACCACACTGCTTTCGGATGTCTGCTTGATGAACACTTAACCTTGATATATGAGTCTCACTTAGACATGAGTTTCTGTGCCCCCGTTTCTCTACGAGAGCCAGAGTCACAAATAGGACACCTAGCAGTGGGGCAATGGAAAAACTCATCTTAAGATGGAGAGTAGCTATATAATTGACCTTGCCCTCATGGTAATTCTTCTTCCTTGTCTATCCAGAGGTCAGACAAAGCCACCCTTTACTCAGTGGTTTTCTGGGGAAACTATGGGAAGTGGGAAAAATGAAAGTTTGTAAGCCCACTTGCTTTGAGCCACCAAAATGGGGTGACCTTTAGCTGGGTTTAGACCACCTCTGGGAAGACAGCTATGCAGTGAAATAGATGCCCACCAGTGCTTTCGTGTACTCAGGAACCATAAGTCTTTGCCAGAAATTAAAAAAAAAAAAATCTGGGAGTAGGGAGGAAACATCTCCCTGAGACTGTGTGTTAAAGAGATCCTGTGAGCACGCTGCATTGCTTGCTGGGTGACCACGTGGATCTACATATGGAGTGGAGGTCAGAGAAATGCAGCAATAAAAGGACTGCTTGTGTATGGGCCCGCATACCTGTGGATTTGGTTTACGTGAAAACGATGAGAACACGAGGGTGACTCGACTCAAGTTCACCACGTCGCATCAGGAGCCCAGGCTTGTTGAATAGTGGCGAGAGCCCATGGTCTACAACCAAGGTGACCGGTGGACACCCCGTGGAGGCTGAGCGAGGTAGCCGGCACGGGTCGACCAGAAGCCCACCAGACGGCGATATTCGAGACTATGAACTGGTGCCTAAGAGTGCTGATTTTATTCACGGCCTGTCCGGCTTTGGTTTTGCGATGGACACAGACTTTGAAAAGTTCCTATTGGAATGCAGATTTCTTCATGGCGAGCAATGATGGTTTCCTCTGAGCACTGGTTTTATATTAGTGGGCCATAAGTAAAGTGGTTAGGTAAAATTTGGGGTATAAAAGCACAGAGTAGTTGGCTTACAAACTTTCCGTGTGGGGGAACATTCCATAAGTTTTAGAATTAAGGTCCTGATGTTACTTAATTCCATGTTGGTGTTAAAGAATTTTGAATGGGTGCCAGGTTCGCAAATGTGCAATTAGTTCGTGGATTGTGCCAACCTGGATGATACACACGTGCGGTTAAATGAAGGGCAGAGGGATCAATGGCTCCTTGAGCATTGCCATTCTAGTTAGGTCCCTTCATTTCTGAACGTGGGAGCAGGGTGCAGCTGCCTCAGCTTGTTCCCTGCTTTAGCTGTCAAGGCTCCTTTCCGGCAAGACGTCCCTGAGCCGAAGACACATGGACCAACCCAGAGGAAGCCCTGGGCTGTTGGAGTAGCCGTGCAGAGATATGCTGACATATCCACTGCCCACGGTGCTCTGCTTACACATTCACTGCCTCGGCTCTCCTCCTTAAGCCAGCAACATGCCGTCTGTTTTGAAAGATGGAGGAGGACATTGCAATTGGTGTTGGACATGTGGGTTAATGGGTTAATGTCGGACTTGTGGGTTTGGACCACACTGCTTTCGGATGTCTGCTTGATGAACACTTAACCTTGATATATGCGTCTCACTTAGACATGAGTTTCTGTGCCCCCGTTTCTCTACGAGAGCCAGAGTCACAAATAGGACACCTAGCAGTGGGGCAATGGAAAAACTCATCTTAAGATGGAGAGTAGCTATATAATTGACCTTGCCCTCATGGTAATTCTTCTTCCTTGTCTATCCAGAGGTCAGACAAAGCCACCCTTTACTCAGTGGTTTTCTGGGGAAACTATGGGAAGTGGGAAAAATGAAAGTTTGTAAGCCCACTTGCTTTGAGCCACCAAAATGGGGTGACCTTTAGCTGGGTTTAGACCACCTCTGGGAAGACAGCTATGCAGTGAAATAGATGCCCACCAGTGCTTTCGTGTACTCAGGAACCATAAGTCTTTGCCAGAAATTAAAAAAAAAAAAATCTGGGAGTAGGGAGGAAACATCTCCCTGAGACTGTGTGTTAAAGAGATCCTGTGAGCACGCTGCATTGCTTGCTGGGTGACCACGTGGATCTACATATGGAGTGGAGGTCAGAGAAATGCAGCAATAAAAGGACTGCTTGTGTATGGGCCCGCATACCTGTGGATTTGGTTTACGTGAAAACGATGAGAACACGAGGGTGACTCGACTCAAGTTCACCACGTCGCATCAGGAGCCCAGGCTTGTTGAATAGTGGCGAGAGCCCATGGTCTACAACCAAGGTGACCGGTGGACACCCCGTGGAGGCTGAGCGAGGTAGCCGGCACGGGTCGACCAGAAGCCCACCAGACGGCGATATTCGAGACTATGAACTGGTGCCTAAGAGTGCTGATTTTATTCACGGCCAGTCCGGCTTTGGTTTTGCGATGGACACAGACTTTGAAAAGTTCCTATTGGAATGCAGATTTCTTCATGGCGAGCAATGATGGTTTCCTCTGAGCACTGGTTTTATATTAGTGGGCCATAAGTAAAGTGTTTAGGTAAAATTTGGGGTATAAAAGCACAGAGTAGTTGGCTTACAAACTTTCCGTGTGGGGGAACATTCCATAAGTTTTAGAATTAAGGTCCTGATGTTACTTAATTCCATGTTGGTGTTAAAGAATTTTGAATGGGTGCCAGGTTCGCAAATGTGCAATTAGTTCGTGGATTGTGCCAACCTGGATGATACACACGTGCGGTTAAATGAAGGGCAGAGGGATCAATGGCTCCTTGAGCATTGCCATTCTAGTTAGGTCCCTTCATTTCTGAACGTGGGAGCAGGGTGCAGCTGCCTCAGCTTGTTCCCTGCTTTAGCTGTCAAGGCTCCTTTCCGGCAAGACGTCCCTGAGCCGAAGACACATGGACCAACCCAGAGGAAGCCCTGGGCTGTTGGAGTAGCCGTGCAGAGATATGCTGACATATCCACTGCCCACGGTGCTCTGCTTACACATTCACTGCCTCGGCTCTCCTCCTTAAGCCAGCAACATGCCGTCTGTTTTGAAAGATGGAGGAGGACATTGCAATTGGTGTTGGACATGTGGGTTAATGGGTTAATGTCGGACTTGTGGGTTTGGACCACACTGCTTTCGGATGTCTGCTTGATGAACACTTAACCTTGATATATGAGTCTCACTTAGACATGAGTTTCTGTGCCCCCGTTTCTCTACGAGAGCCAGAGTCACAAATAGGACACCTAGCAGTGGGGCAATGGAAAAACTCATCTTAAGATGGAGAGTAGCTATATAATTGACCTTGCCCTCATGGTAATTCTTCTTCCTTGTCTATCCAGAGGTCAGACAAAGCCACCCTTTACTCAGTGGTTTTCTGGGGAAACTATGGGAAGTGGGAAAAATGAAAGTTTGTAAGCCCACTTGCTTTGAGCCACCAAAATGGGGTGACCTTTAGCTGGGTTTAGACCACCTCTGGGAAGACAGCTATGCAGTGAAATAGATGCCCACCAGTGCTTTCGTGTACTCAGGAACCATAAGTCTTTGCCAGAAATTAAAAAAAAAAAAATCTGGGAGTAGGGAGGAAACATCTCCCTGAGACTGTGTGTTAAAGAGATCCTGTGAGCACGCTGCATTGCTTGCTGGGTGACCACGTGGATCTACATATGGAGTGGAGGTCAGAGAAATGCAGCAATAAAAGGACTGCTTGTGTATGGGCCCGCATACCTGTGGATTTGGTTTACGTGAAAACGATGAGAACACGAGGGTGACTCGACTCAAGTTCACCACGTCGCATCAGGAGCCCAGGCTTGTTGAATAGTGGCGAGAGCCCATGGTCTACAACCAAGGTGACCGGTGGACACCCCGTGGAGGCTGAGCGAGGTAGCCGGCACGGGTCGACCAGAAGCCCACCAGACGGCGATATTCGAGACTATGAACTGGTGCCTAAGAGTGCTGATTTTATTCACGGCCAGTCCGGCTTTGGTTTTGCGATGGACACAGACTTTGAAAAGTTCCTATTGGAATGCAGATTTCTTCATGGCGAGCAATGATGGTTTCCTCTGAGCACTGGTTTTATATTAGTGGGCCATAAGTAAAGTGTTTAGGTAAAATTTGGGGTATAAAAGCACAGAGTAGTTGGCTTACAAACTTTCCGTGTGGGGGAACATTCCATAAGTTTTAGAATTAAGGTCCTGATGTTACTTAATTCCATGTTGGTGTTAAAGAATTTTGAATGGGTGCCAGGTTCGCAAATGTGCAATTAGTTCGTGGATTGTGCCAACCTGGATGATACACACGTGCGGTTAAATGAAGGGCAGAGGGATCAATGGCTCCTTGAGCATTGCCATTCTAGTTAGGTCCCTTCATTTCTGAACGTGGGAGCAGGGTGCAGCTGCCTCAGCTTGTTCCCTGCTTTAGCTGTCAAGGCTCCTTTCCGGCAAGACGTCCCTGAGCCGAAGACACATGGACCAACCCAGAGGAAGCCCTGGGCTGTTGGAGTAGCCGTGCAGAGATATGCTGACATATCCACTGCCCACGGTGCTCTGCTTACACATTCACTGCCTCGGCTCTCCTCCTTAAGCCAGCAACATGCCGTCTGTTTTGAAAGATGGAGGAGGACATTGCAATTGGTGTTGGACATGTGGGTTAATGGGTTAATGTCGGACTTGTGGGTTTGGACCACACTGCTTTCGGATGTCTGCTTGATGAACACTTAACCTTGATATATGAGTCTCACTTAGACATGAGTTTCTGTGCCCCCGTTTCTCTACGAGAGCCAGAGTCACAAATAGGACACCTAGCAGTGGGGCAATGGAAAAACTCATCTTAAGATGGAGAGTAGCTATATAATTGACCTTGCCCTCATGGTAATTCTTCTTCCTTGTCTATCCAGAGGTCAGACAAAGCCACCCTTTACTCAGTGGTTTTCTGGGGAAACTATGGGAAGTGGGAAAAATGAAAGTTTGTAAGCCCACTTGCTTTGAGCCACCAAAATGGGGTGACCTTTAGCTGGGTTTAGACCACCTCTGGGAAGACAGCTATGCAGTGAAATAGATGCCCACCAGTGCTTTCGTGTACTCAGGAACCATAAGTCTTTGCCAGAAATTAAAAAAAAAAAAATCTGGGAGTAGGGAGGAAACATCTCCCTGAGACTGTGTGTTAAAGAGATCCTGTGAGCACGCTGCATTGCTTGCTGGGTGACCACGT